>NC_140995.1:173358311-173888552 GCF_052327205.1 Somniosus microcephalus | reverse complement strand
GGGGAGAGAGAGAGACTAGGGGGAGAGAGAGAGAGGACTAGGGGGGAGAGAGAGAGACTAGGGGGAGAGAGAGAGAGAGACTAGGGGGGAGAGAGAGAGACTAGGGGGGGAGAGAGAGAGACTGGGGGGGAGGAGAGAGAGACTGGGGGGGAGAGAGAGAGACTGGGGGGGGAGAGAGAGAGACTGGGGGGGAGAGAGAGAGACTGGGGGGGGAGAGAGAGACTGGGGGGGAGAGAGAGACTGGGGGGAGAGAGAGACTGGGGGGGAGAGAGAGACTGGGGGGGAGAGAGAGACTGGGGGGAGAGAGAGACTGGGGGGAGAGAGAGAGACTGGGGGGGAGAGAGAGAGACTGGGGGGGAGAGAGAGAGACTGGGGGGAGAGAGAGAGACTGGGGGGAGAGAGAGATGGGAGAGACTGGGGGGGAGAGAGAGAGACTGGGGGGGAGAGAGAGAGACTGGGGGGGAAGAGAGAGAGACTGGGGGGGAGAGAGAGAGACTGGGGGGGGAGAGAGAGAGACTGGGGGGGGAGAGAGAGAGACTGGGGGGGAGAGAGAGAGACTGGGGGGGAGAGAGAGAGGACTGGGGGAGAGAGATGGGGAGAGAGAGACTGGGGGAGAGAGAGAGAGACTGGGGAGAGAGCGAGAGAGACTGGGGGAGAGAGAGAGAGACTGGGGAGAGAGAGAGAGAGACTGGGGAGAGAGAGAGAGAGACTGGGGAGAGAGAGAGAGAGACTGGGGAGAGAGAGAGAGAGACTGGGGGAGAGAGAGAGAGAGACTGGGGGAGAGAGAGAGAGAGACTGGGGAGGAGAGAGAGACGAGAGAGAGAGACTGGGGGAGAGAGAGAGAGAGAGAGACTGGGGGAGAGAGAGAGAGAGAGACTGGGGGGGAGAGAGAGAGAGAGAGAGACTGGGGAGAGAGAGAGAGAGACTGGGGGAGAGAGAGAGACTGGGGGAGAGAGAGAGACTGGGGAGAGAGAGAGACTGGGGGAGAGAGAGAGACTGGGGGAGAGAGAGAGAGAGACTGGGGGAGAGAGAGAGACTGGGGGAGAGAGAGAGACTGGGGAGAGAGAGAGAGAGAGAGAGACTGGGGGAGAGAGAGAGAGAGAGACTGGGGGAGAGAGAGAGAGAGGACTGGGGAGAGAGAGAGAGAGCTGGGGGAGAGAGAGAGAGAGAGAGAGACTGGGGGAGAGAGAGAGAGAGAGACTGGGGAGAGAGAGAGACTGGGGGAGAGAGAGAGAGAGAGACTGGGGGGAGAGAGAGAGAGACTGGGGGAGAGAGAGAGACTGGGGGAGAGAGAGAGGGACTGGGGAGAGAGAGAGGAGGACTGGGGGGAGAGAGAGGGAGAGGGACTGGGGGAGAGAGAGACGGGAGAGAGAGAGACTGGGGGGAGAGAGAGAGACGGGAGAGAGAGACTGGGGTGAGAGAGAGGAGAGAGACGGGGAGGAGAGAGAGAGAGAGAGAGAGAGAGAATGGGGAGAGAGAGAGACTGAGGGGGCGAGAGAGAGAGACTGGGGGAGGAGAGAGAGATAGAGACTGGGGGAGAGAGACTGGGGAGAGAGAGAGAGAGACGGGAGAGAGAGAGAGAGAGAGAGAGAGACTGGGGGAGAGAGAGGAGAGAGACAGAGAATGGGGAGAGAGAGAGAGAGAGAGAGAGAGGAGAATGGGAGAGAGAGAGAGAGAGAGAGAGAGAGAGAGAGAGAGACTGGGAGAGAGAGAGAGAGACGGGGGAGAGAGAGACTGGGGGAGAGAGAGGGAAGAGAGAAATTTTTTCAGGGGGGAGGGGAGGGGGAGAGTCCCCGAGCCCCGCCCCCCAATCACCCGAGCCCCGCCCCCCCGATCTCCCGATCCCCGCCCCCCCCCGATATCCCGAGCCCCGCCCCCGATCCCCCCATCTCAGGAGCACGGCCCCCCCCCGATCTCCCGAGCCCCGCCCCCCCCGATCTGTAGTCCGGGCCCGCGATCTCCCGATGTCCCGCCCCGCGATCTCCCGATGTCCCGCCCCCGATCTCCCGCCCCCCGATCTCCCGATGTCCCGCCCCCCCCGATCTCCCGATGTCCCGCCCCCCCGAGCAGCGGCGTCCCACTCTCAGGAGCCCCGCCCTCCAGATCGCCGATTGCGGCTGAGACCCGCCCCCCGCCCGAGCTGAGCACGGAACAGAGAGACGGCCGCGTCTCAGCTGCTCCTGCTGCGCGCGCACCCCTGACCCTCGTGGCTGACGCCGATTGAGATCGGGGACAGCCGTTTAAAAAAAAAAGCCAGAGCGGGCTCTCGCGGGCGGGCGGCGCATGCGCGGGTCAGTGCCAGCAGCGCGAGGCGGCCCGCGGGGAGTAGGCAGGGAAACCCCGCGGGCTGGTAGCCGTTAGCGAGTGGCTCACTTCGGGCGGCCCGCCCGCTTCCGGCCCCGACACCGTCAAACCTGAGAGGGGGAAGTAGAGAGAGAGAGAGGGAAGAGGAGAGAGAGGGAAGAGGAGAAGGAGAGAGAGGGAAGAGGAGAAGGAGAGAGAGAGAGAGGAAGAGAGAGAGAGAGAGAGAAATTTTTGAGCTTCAGGCCTGCCTGCAGCGGGCCTGGAGTGCAGCACCGAGTCCCCCCTGCGCGAGGGTGAGGAGGAGGGGGGGGTTGCTAAACACAATATAAAACTGAAATAAATTGTTAATTAATTCCCTAACACATAATTCAAATATTTACCTTACTTCCCTAACACACTGAAAGTGTGGGGAAAAATCGTGAAAAATCAAGATGGCGGCCACTCACCTCGGTTCAGAAGGATAAGGCCCGCCCACACACGCACCGATTGGTCGACCGGTCAGGTCGCCGAAGCGTAGGATTGGTCAATCGTCGAGTCACTCGACACTCAACTGTAGGATGGCACGCGCCAGGAACCCGCCGTACGATTGGTCGACCTCGACGTCACACGGTCACTAATGAGATGCTAATGAGCGGAACGCTGAACGTTTTTCGGATAGCGCGGGCGCGATTTTTGTCCGGCCGAAACGTTAATACGCCTATGACCGGTCCGGAATCGCAAGCTTTCTTTTGAGGCGACGCACGCGTCGGTACGCTCTGTAACTTTCAAACGTATAGAACACAGACAGACAGACATCGGGACAGACAGAAGAGCCGCTTTATATATATAGATTAAGGGTAAGAGGATAACTAGGGAAAAAATAGGGCCCATTCGGGACAAAAGTGGCAATCTGTGTGTGGAGCCGGAAGATGTAGGAGGGGTTCTAAATGAATTTTTTGCATCTGTTTTCACTATGGAGGAGGACGATGTAGACATAGAAATAGGGCGGGGGGACTGTGATATGCTCGAACATATTAACATCGAGAGGGAGGAGGTATTGGCGGTTTTAGCAGGCCTAAAAATGGATAAATCCCCAGGCCCGGATGAAATGTATCCCAGGCTGCTGTGTGAGGCAAAGGAAGAGATTGCGGGGGCTCTAACACATATATTCAGGACCTCTCTGGCCACAGGGGATGTGCCAGAGGACTGGAGAACCGCTAATGTAGTACCATTATTCAAGAAGGGAAGTAGGGAAAAACCGGGGAACTACAGGCCAGTGAGCCTAACATCAGTGGTAGGAAAATTATTGGAAAAAATTCTGAGGGACAAAATTAGTCTCCACTTGGAGAGACAAGGATTAATCAGGGATAGTCAACATGGCTTTGTCAAGGGAAGATCATGTCTGACTAATTTGATTGAATTTTTTGAGGGGGTGACTAGGTGTGTGGATGAGCGTAACGCAGTGGATGTGGTATACATGGATTTCAGTAAGGCCTTCGATAAAGTCCCGCACAGGAGACTGGTCAAGAAGGTAAGAGCCCATGGAATCCAGGGTGCCTTGGCACATTGGATACAAAACTGGCTTAGTGGCAGAAGGCAGAGGGTGATGGTCGAAGGTTGTTTTTGTGACTGGAAGCCTGTGGCCAGTGGGGTGCCACAGGGATCGGTGCTGGGTCCCTTGCTGTTTGTGGTCTACATTAATGACTTGGATATGAATGTAAAAGGTATGATCAGTAAGTTCGCGGATGATACAAAAATTGGTAGGGTGGTAAATAGCGAGGAGGGTAGCCTCAGTCTGCAGGACGATATAGATGGGTTGGTCAGATGGGCCAAACAGTGGCAAATGGAATTTAACCTGGAAAAGTGCGAGGTGATGCACTTTGGGGGGACTAACAAGGCAAGGGAATACACAATGAATGGTAAGACCCTAGGCAAGACGGAGGGGCAGAGGGATCTGGGTGTGCAAGTACACAGATCCCTGAAGGCGGCGGAACAGGTGGATAAGGTGGTAAAAAAGGCATATGGGATACTTGCCTTCATTAGCCGAGGCATAGAATATAAGAGCAAGGAGGTTATGATGGAGCTGTATAAAACACTGGTTAGGCCACAGCTGGAATACTGTGTGCAGTTCTGGTCGCCACACTACAGGAAGGATGTGATCGCTTTGGAGAGGGTGCAGAGGAGATTCACCAGGATGTTACCAGGGCTGGAGCGCTTCAGCTATGAAGAAAGACTGGGCAGATTGGGTTTGTTTTCCTTGGAGCAGAGGAGGCTGAGGGGGGACATGATTGAGGTGTACAAAATTATGAGGGGCATAGATAGGATGGATACTGAGGAGCTTTTTCCCTTAGTAGAAGGGTCAATAACTAGGGGGCATAGATTCAAGGTAAAGGGCGGGAGGTTTAGAGGGGATTTGAGAAAGAACTTTTTCACCCAGAGGGTGGTTGGAGTCTGGAACTCACTGCCTGAAAGGGTTGTGGAGGCAGGAACCCTCACAACATTTAAGAAGCATTTGGATGAGCACTTGAAATGCCATAACATACAAGGCTACGGACCAAATGCTGGAATATGGGATTAGATTAGACAGGGCTTGATGGCCGGCACAGACACGATGGGCCGAAGGGCCTCTATCCCTGCTGTATAACTCTATGACTCTATGACACCCTCAAAGCCTCCTTGAAAAAGTGCAACATCCCCACCGACACCTGGGAATCCCTGGCCCAAGACCGCACAAAGTGGAGGAGAAGCATCCGGGAAGGCACTGAACGCCTCGAGTCTCTTCGCCGGGAGCAAGCGGAAGCCAAGCGCAGGCAGCGCACGTCAACCCAAGCACCCCACCCACCCGCCCCTTCAACCACCGTCTGCCCCACTTGTGACAGAGACTGTAGGTCCAGCATTGGACTCATCAGTCACCTGAGAACACATTTTTAGTGTGGAAGCAAGTCATCCTCGGTTTGGAGGGACTGCCTAAGAAAGAAGAATATAGATCAAGAAAAGCAGTGGTCCTAGTACCGACCCCTGGGAAACACCACTGTATACCTTCCTCCAGTCTGAAAAACAACTGTTCACCACTACTCTCTGTTTCTTGTCACTTAACCTATTTCGTATCCATGCTGCCACTGTGCCTTTTATTAAGAATAAGAAATAGGAGCAGGAATAGGCCACTTGGCCCCTTGAGCCTGCTCCGCCATTCAATAAGATCATGGCTGATCTTGGGCTCAAAGCCACTTCCCTGCCCGCTCCCCATAACCCTTCACTCCCTTATCTTGCAAAAATCTGTCCATCTCCACATTAAATGTATTTAACGACCCAGCCTCCACAGCTCCCTGGGGCAGAGAATTCCACAGATTTACGACCCTCAGAAGAAATTCCTCCTCATCTCAGGTCTAAAAGGGCGACCCTTTATTCTGAAACTATGCCCCCGAGTTCTAGATTTCCCCACGAAGGGAAACATCCTCTCTGCATCTACCTTGTCGAGCCCCCTCAGTATCTTAAATGTTTCAAAATGATAACCTCTCATTCTTCTAAATTCCAATGAGTATAGGCCCAACCTGCTCAACCTTTCTTCATAAGTCAACCCCCATATCTCTGGAATTCCATGGGCTTCAACTTTGCTGGCAAGCTTAATATGTCAAACTTTATCAAACGCCTTTTTGAAGTCCATGTACACCACATCAACCGCATTGCCCTCATCAACCCTCTGTTACCTCATCAAAAAACGCAATCAAGTTAGTTAAACACGATTTGCATTTAACAAGTCCGTGCTAGCTTCCCTGAATTAATCCTCACTTGTCCAAGTGATTGTTAATTTTGTCCCTGATTATTATTTCTAAAAGCTTCCCCACTACCGAGGTTAAACTGACTGGCCTGTAGTTTCTGGGTTTATCCTTGTACCCTTTTTTGAAGAAGGGTGTAACATTTGCAATTCTCCAGTCCTCTGGCACCACTCCTGTATCTAAGGAAGATTGCAAGATTATGGCCAGTACCTCTGCGATTTCCATCTTAACTTCCCTCAGCATCCTAGGATGCATCCCATCCGGTCCTGGTGACTTATCTACTTTAAGTACAGCAAGCCTTTCTAGTACCTCCTCTTTATCAGTTTTTATCCCATCCAGTATCTCCACTACCTCCTCTTTCACTATGACTTTGGCAGCATCTTCTTCCTTGGTGAAGACAGATGCAAAGTACTTATTTAGTACTTTAGCCATGCCCTCTGCCTCCATGCGTAGGTCTCCTTTTTGGTTCCTAATTGACCCCACCCCTCCTCTTACTACAAGTTTACTATTTATATGCTTATAGAAGACTTTTGAATTCCCTTTTATGTTAGCTGCCAATCTATTCTCATACTCTCTCTTTGCCCCTCTTATTTTCTTTTTCACTTCCCCTCTGGACTTGCTATATTCAGCCTGGTTCTCACTTGTATTCTCAACTGGACATCTGCCATATGCCCCCTTTTTCTGCTTCATCTTACTCTCTATCTCTTTTGTCATCCAGGGAGCTCTGCCTTTGGTTGCCCTACCTTTCCCCCTCATGGGAATGCACCTTGACTGTACCCGAATCATCTCCTCTTTAAAGGCAGCCCATTGTCTATTACAGTTTTGCCTGCCAATCTTTGATTCCAATTTACCCGGGCCAGATCCATTATCAACCCACTGAAATTGGTCTTCCTCCAAATTAGTATTTTTACTCTAGATTGCTCCCTGTCCTTTTCCATAGCTAATCTAAACCTTATGATGCTATGATCATAGTGGGGGAAAACCACCCAGAGCACGCAGTTATCTAAGCAGAAAACGTAGATTGTGTCATACTCTATAAACACAGCTTTACTCAATCACTTTCAATTCTAATCCCCTAATTCTAGAGAAAACATAATGAAACCCAAAGTACAAGGGCACAAAAAGCTTGAAGAATCAGTTAAAAGAATCCAGCCCAAAAGTGATCACCAAAGTAGTGTTCAAATTTAGGCTGTATGTTCCCAAGGGCCTATATTTTCAGCCTTTGTCATTTTGGGCTGCCAAATCAAGATAACAAGTGCTTACTAAACTTTTTCTGTTTTTTGTCTCAGAAATGGCCTCTACACTTTGACCCAATTTGTAGCACTGTATGAGCTCTAACTTTTTGAAGTAGGTGGCACCCTTTCAAGAAACACAAGGAAACTTACATGACTATCCAGTTTAACGATCTCTCCTTAGTAGCACATTTGTGTTCCCTTTTAGTGGAGTTCTGCATTCTATACAAGACATGAAGAATGCACCACTAGGGCACAGCACTCACTAATCCTTCCGCTGAGAAGTTCCAGAGAGTCATGTGTGAAAGGAGCTCACAGCACCCACATACTTGAATAGCTCCAGCAACTTGGTAAACATTAAACAAACGTCTGAACATTTGTTGTCCATATATGCCTTCAATGTGTCACAAACCAAAGAAAGAACGGGCAGAATTAAATCAAACTGAGTGGATACCTCAATGGAATTTGATGTGCTTTGTATGAGGTATGGTTTACAGTGATTAATTCCATTTATATTATAACAGATCCTGGGATTATTAATCAGTGCTTTGTGGAGGACCTTAAGGAATCCCATGGCCCAGAATTTGCGGTCAGCAGTGAAGCAAAGGCATTCGCCGCTGGCCCCGAAGTAAGCTTCCCACAAAGATCTTGCAATCTCTGTAGCGAGAAGTTCGGCTTTTCCGATGCGCAACTGAAATCAACATAGTACAGTGGGAATCCCATAGCTGCTGTGACGTCAACAAGCTAAGCAGCCAATCAAAACGCAGAATGCTCAGACAGCGAACCAGGAGGGTGGGTGTATGTGTGTGTGTGTTGGGGGCCCACAGTGCAGCCAGTGTCGGAGCAGTGAATGACTGACCGCAACTTCAAGATTTCCGCGTTAATCTGTGTATGCGCTAAATTCTGAAGTTACGGTCAGTTTCAGAGGGGTAATGACAGCGAATGCTGACAGTTTTCCCATCATTACCACTGCAAAATCCGGGCCAGTATCTCTAATGGACAAATCGATTAGATTCTAAAATAAAATGACTGTAGTAACAGTTGAAACATACCCGTCTCTGAATTCCAAACGTAACATATTCCATCTTCACTGCCTGAAAAAAGGAATGTCCCACATGGTGTGAATGTACTGTACATCTGTTCACGGTAATTTGTAGCCCCTGTATACTTCTTCGCAGCCAGTCTAAAAATAAATAGGGTAATTAAAACATAAGGATGGCACCTTCTAATAATAAGCTATTTCCATTCAGTAAATTTTCTGACCACCATTATACTCAAGACTGTTCCTCCTACATCTATAAGTTCTTGTCTCAGTTGCACTGCTGTAGAAAAGTGTTCAACCTATGCCAAATGCAGGAGTCGAATATTGGCAAGATCACCGCATAGTTGTTCAAACATTGATCTTAGTGACTAGTTCATAAGTATAAACAGATTCCCAATTAAGGGTGATTAAAGAGATAAGACAGGTGCTCTGTGAGCCCCTTGCCCGTACCTTCAATAGTTCAATAGTCAGGGATAGTTCCTTTAGACTGAAAGTTAGATCATGTAGTTCCTATTTTCAAAAATGGGGACAAATCAGAGCTAAGGAACTACAGGCCTATCAGCCTGACATCCATTATTGAGAAGATGCTAGAAGGGATAATAAGAGATGCCCTTTATTATCAATGGGAAATGGAAGCATTCATTAGAAATTCACAACATTGCTTCTGAAAAAATAGGTGCTCCCTAACAGATTCGATAGAGCATTTTTGAGGAAGCCACTATGGTAGTGGAGCCACTATGGTATGTGTCTTCACAGCAGAAGACACAAAAAGCACAAAAATAGTGGGGAACCAAGGGGCTGAGGAGAGTGAGGAACTTAAAATAATTGATATCAGTAGAGAAAAAAGCACTCAAGAAACTAATGGGACTAAAAGCCGACAAATCCCCAGGACCCGATAGCCTACATCCTAGAGTTTTAAAGGAGGTGGCTTCTTCTTCTTCTTAGGCAGTCCCTCGGAACTGAGGATGACTTGCTTCCACATTAAAAATGAGCTCACCAGGTGACTGATTAGTCCAATGCGGGACCTACAGTCTCTGTCACAGGTGGGGCAGATGGTGGTTGAAGGGGCGGGTGGGTGGGGTGCTTGGGTTGACGTGCGCTGCTTGCGCTTGGCTTCCACTTGCTCCCGGCGAAGAGACTCGAGGTGTTCGGTGCCTTCCCGGATGCTTCTCCTCCACTTTGTGCGGTCTTGGGCCAGGGATTCCCAGGTGTCAGTGGGGATGTTGCACTTTTTCAAGGAGGCTTTGAGGGTGTCCTTGAAGCGTTTCCTCTGCCTACCTGGGGCTCTCTTGCCGTGCCGGAGCTCCGAGTAGAGCGCTTGTTTTGGGAGTCTCGTATCGGGCATGCGGACAATGTGACCCGTCCATCGGAGCTGATTGAGCGTGGTCAGAGCTTCGATGCTGGGGATGTTGGCCTGAGCAAGAACACTGATGTTGGTGCGCCTATCCTGCCAATGGATTTGCAGGATCTTGCGGAGGCAGCGTTGGTGGTACCTCTCCAATGCTTTGAGGTGCCTGCTGTACATGGTCCATGTCTCTGAGGCATACAGCAGGGCAGGTATCACTGCTGCCCTGTAGACCATGAGCTTAGTGCCGGGTTTGAGGTCCTGGTCTTCAAACACTCTTCCTCAGGCGACCGAAGGCTGCACTGGCACACTGAAGGCGGTATTGGACTTCGTCGTCGACGTCTGCCCTTGTTGACAGTAGGCTCCCGAGGTATGGAAAGTGGTCCACATTGTCCAAGGCCTTGTCGTGGATTTTGATAATCGGGGGGCAGCACTGTGTGGCGGGGGCAGGTTGGTAGAGCACCTTTGTCTTACGGATGTTTAGTGTAAGGCCTATGCTCTCGTATGCTTCGGTGAAGGTGTTTACGATGGTTTGGAGTTCGACCTCCGAGTGAGCGCAGACGCAAGCATGGTCTGCATACTGTAATTCGACGACAGAGGATGGGACGACCTTGGATCTGGACTGGAGGCGACGGAGGTTCAACAGTTTCCCCGTTTGTTCTGTAAATTAGCTCCACTCCAGTAGGGAGCTTACTGAGGGTGAGATAGAGCTTTGCAGCAAGGAACATTGAGAAGAGCGTTGGTGCGATGACACAGCCTTGCTTGACCCCGGTTCGTACGTGAATTGGGTCTGTGGTGGAACCGTTGGTCAGGATCACGGCTTGCATGTCGTCGTGAAGCAGGCGGAGGATAGTGACAAACTTTTGAGGGCAGCCGAATTTGAGGAGGACACTCCATAATCCCTCACGGTTGACAGTGTCGAAGGCCTTTGTGAGATCAAAGAAGGCCATGTACAGCGGTTGGTGCTGTTCCCTGCATTTCTCTTGTAATTGACATGCGGTGAAGATCATGTCCATTGTGCCCCTTAGTGGGCGGAATCCGCATTGCGACTCTGGGAGGAGCTCTTCGGCCACTGGGAGAAGGCGATTGAGGAGGATTCTTGCGATGACTTTCCCTGTGACAGATAGCAGGGAAACTCCTCTGTAATTACCGCAATCGGACTTGTCACCTTTGTTGAAGATGGTCACAATTACGGCGTCTCTGAGATCCCCTGGCATGCTCTCCTCCTTCCAGATAAGAGAAATGAGTTCATGGCTGCAGAGATAGTGGATGCATTGATTGTTATCTTCCAAAATTCCCTGGATTCTACAACGGTCCCAGCGGCTTGGAAGGTAACAAATGTAACCTTGCTAGTCAAGGAGGGAGAGAGAACAGGGAACTACAGGAGAGTTAGCCTGACATCAGTCGTCGGGAAAATGCTGGACTCCATTATTACGGAAGTGGTAACAGGGCATTTAGAAATTACGCAGAGTCAACATGGTTTTATGAAAGGAAAATCATGTTTGACAAATTTATTAGAGTTTTTTGAGGATGTAACTAGCAGGGCAGATAAAGGGGAACCAGTGGATGTAGTATATTTGGATTTCCAAAAGGCATTCGATAAGGTGCCACATAAAAGGTTGTTACGCAAGATAAAGGCTCATGGGGAGGGGGTAATATATTAGCATGGATAAAGGATTGGTTAACGGTCAGAAAGCATAGAGTGGGGGTAAATGGCCCATTTTCAAGCTGGCAGGCTGTTACTAGTGGGGTGTCGCAAGGATCAGTGCTTGGGCCTCAGCTATTTACAATCTATATTAATGACTTATATGAAGGGACTGAGTGTAATGTATCAAAGTTTACAAACGATACAAAGCTAGGTGGAAAAGTAAGCTGTGAGGAGGACACAAAAGAGCTTGCAAAGGTTAAGTGAGTGGGCAATAAGGTGGCAGATGGAGCATAATGTGTGAAAATGTGAAGTTATTCACTTTGGTAGGAAGAATAGAAAAATAGAATATTTTTTAAATGTTGGCGTTCAGAGAGATTTAGGTGTCCTTGTACAGGAACATCAGAGTTAGCATGCAGGTACAGCTAGCAATTAGGAAGGCAAATGGCATGTTGACCTTTATTGCAAAAGGGTTGGAATACAAGAGTAAGGAAGTCTTGCTACAATTGTACAGGGCTTTGGTGAGACCACATCTGGAGTACTGCATACAGTTTTGGTCTCCTTATCTGAGGAAGGCTATACTTGCCTTAGAGGCAGTGCAACAAAGGTTCACTAGATTGATCCCTGGGATGAGAAGGTTGTCTGTCCTGTGAGGAGAGATTGAGTAGGTTGGGCCTATACTCTCTGGAGTTTAGAAGAATGAGAGGTGATCTCATTGAAACATAAGATTCTGAGGGGGATTGACAGGGTAGATGCCGAGAGGTTGTTTCCCTGGCTGGAGAGTCTAGAACTAGGGACCATAGTATCAGGATAAGCGGCTGGCCATTTAAGACTGAGATGAGGAGGAATGTCTTCACTCAGAGGGTTGTGAATCTTTGGAATTCTCTACCCCAAAGGGCTGTGGAAGCTGAGTCGTTGAGTATATTCAAGGCTGAGACAGTTAGATTTTTGGACTCTAGGGAAACCAAGGGAGATGGAGATCGGGCAGAGTTGAGGTTGAAGATCAGCCATGATCTTATTGAATGGTGGAGCAGGCTCAAGGGGCCGTATGTCCTACTGCTGCTCCTAAGTCTTGTGCTCTTCAAGCAGCCACAGAACCCAGCGAGGACAGGGACACGGAGGTCCTGCTGAATTTAACGGCAGGACTTCATTATCATTTTTTTTTAAATTCTGTTTCCCGCCCAGCAACTGGCCAAATTGACAGGCTGGAAAGACGGGCAGGAAAACCAGGGCAAGGGGCCACAGCCGGGGAACCCTCGAGTTCAGTCCCCGGCAATTGGAGACAGGCTGCAGATTTGAGCTTGTGGGGGGGGGGGGGCGGGGGAAGGCTGTGATTAGGGTGGGGTGGAAGAGGCCACGATCGTCAGAAGACTGAACGCTTCCTCAACGGGCCGGGCTCCTCCTGGCCCACAAGGAGCGTTATAAAAGGCACTTAGCTTCTGGAGGCGGCAGCTCTCACCTCCCTTTTGCTGCTGGATTTCCTGAGCCCAGGAGGTTCCCACCCGCCAACTGTTAAATTTAAATCAGGCTCCCAATTGCACTGTGGAAGCCTGATTAAAATATGCTAATTAAGTGCCCCGCCTCACCAAGCCAGGACACACTCACTCCTCGCTACCTGCCGCCGTAAAAATAGCAGCAGGCACGTATGAATCGGGTTGGGGTCGTGTTTTTTTTTAAAAAAAAGAGTTTAATAACTTACACTCTTAGGTCCATCACTCTCAGAGTGCTGTCTCTGGCATGGATTAGTAGACGTCTGCCATTCGGGTGCACTTCCAGGTGATTTATAGGAACACCTTTTAGATCATTTTGTATTATGTTCTGCAAAGAATTTTGAATATTGTTTTTAATGTACTGTAACTGCCCGAACTTAATATTTTAAAAATTCATTTACATTTAGGAAAAGTACAATCAAATCAAAATGTAACACTTTTCCAATCTGCTCATCTCATCTGTGTGTTGACACTGTATATTACAAGACTGCGAACAACATTCTAATAACAATTGGCTTTTATATTGCACCTTTTATATATAAAAATGTCCCAAGGTGCTTCAGAGGAGAAAAGAGTGGATGACAATCCTTTGTGAATATTAGAATGGATAACTAAAAAGTTTGATACAAGAGATGGGTTTGGAGAATACTTTTAAAAAGGGGGAAGGGAGGTAAAGAGGTGAAGGAAGTTCCAAAGAGTGGGCAGAGGCAGCTGAAGACTCTATCACTGAAGGTACAAGGGGTGGGGAGGGCAGGGGGTTGCACAGAAAGCTAGAATCAGAGGATGCAGGAGCGGACATACAAAAGGAAATGGGAACATCTGCTCACGTACTGATAATTCTCTGTACATTCCATTAGGAAAAAAATGCTACTGCATACGAGATGGCTTTGGTGGAAACGCAAGCTGCACATAGATGCAAAGAATTTAACAAAATAGACAGAATTTTATGCACATGTAGTTAACCAAATAATTAACCCTTTGTGACAATTGCTGATTATAACTTTCAAAGATTTTGAAGCATCTGATACTTCCTTAGAATAGACCTATTGTCGTCAATTAGTCAGTTAAGCACTCGGTTAACACTTAAAGTGAAACAGCTGTGAGAGATGGTTTATATTATAGGACACATTATTGTCAATCAGGATCACTGGTGGTTACTTAATACCAATGGTCAGATAAAAGGAATTACTTGGCTTACCATGGAGGTATTTCCATTAGATTTCCACTGTACAGATCATGATACACAAGTAGTCACCAACTATCAACAAATTGATTATTGCTTTTGTATTGCAAAGTATTGTCAAACATCAGTTTATTAGAATAGATACTAAAACCCTTTCAAGGTGTGAACTGCAGAGCAGTTAAATTCCCTGCTACTGTACCTTGTCAACACTCCACTGCTGAACTGGATTTTCCTGTGAACCTTCATTTACAAAAGTGCTCCAAATAATTATCAGTCCTGAACTGTCCCCCGAGAACATGCGTAGCCCTGTACAAACAAAAAACTCTTAATTGGTTTCAAAAATTACTTGAAATAATGAAGTCACATTTTTTAAATATTGCTCTTATTAAATGTAGTTATTGACTTCTAGCATGCAACAGTGATGATAAAATACAAAACACAGAAGAGGTAGGTAAAGGGGATAAGGGAATGGAGTTCCTACAATGTATACAGGACTCCTTTCTAACCCAATATGTAAAAAGCCCAACAAGGAAGGATTCACTACTGGATCTAGTTATGGGGAATGAACCAAAACAGATAAGAGAAGTAAAAGTAGGGGAACATCTAGGCAATAGTGACCATAATATAACACGCTTTAAGATAATAATGGAGGACATAGGTATGACAAAGACCAGGGTAATAGATTGGAGAAAAGCTGATTTTGAGGGGCTGAGAATAGAACTTGGGAAAATAAAATGGACAACAGTATTGGCAAACAATGATGTAGAACAGCAATGGGAAACATTTAAAATGATGTTCAAAAGAGTCCAGAAAAATATATTTCACTAATAAACAAGAACAAGATAAACACTAATGAGACACAGTGGATGAATAAAGCCGTAAGGGAAAAATTGAGGGTAAAGAAAGAGGCATTATTGAGTACCTGGACAGCAGGGGAGAGCATGATAAGGGAGAATATGAAGGGATTAGGAGAGCAGTCAAAAAAAATTAGGAAGGCAAAGAGGAACTATGAAATTAAATTATCAAGGAACATAAAACAAAATAGTAAAATATTTTACAGGCACATTAACAAAAAAGGGAAGTCAGGATGGGAATAGGGCCACTAAGGGATGGAAAGGATAATACCACAGGCAGCAATAGAGAGAGATGGCAGAGATATTGGCAGAGATATTAAATAATTACTTTGCTTCAGTATTTACCAGGGAGATAGAACAGGTGGACATGACATCGGATGATGAGATTAGTAATGAGTTAACTGCATTTAAAAATATAACTAGGAGATACACTAAATAAACTAATCAAACTCAGAGGATAAAAGCCCTGGTCTGGACGGATTACATGCGTGCATTTTAAAAGAATCTAGGGAAGAAATAGCAGAGGCATTACTACACATACTAATTTGTTAGAAAAAGGTGTAATGCCAGAAGACTGGCGGATAGCTAACGTAACACCTATATTTAAGAAGGGAGATACATGTCCAGGGAACTATAGACCAGTCAGCTTAACATCGGTGGTCGGAAAAATAATAGAATCCCTACTAAAGGAGAAATTAGAAGAACATCTAGAAACGAAAAATAGAATAGTTAGCATGGATTTCAAAAGGGAAAGTCTTGCTTGACCAACCGAATTGAGTTTTTTGAACAGAAAGAGTAGACATGGGTAATGCAGATGTAATTTATCTAGATTTTCAAAAGGCCTTCGATAAGGTACCCCATAATAGACTAATGAATAAGGTCAGAGAATGCAGAGTCAGAGGACAAGTAGCAGAATGGCTAGCTAGCTGGCTTCAAGACAGAAAGCAGAGAGATGGGGTAAAGGGTAGCTATTCAGAGTGGCAGAAGGTGGGAAGTGGTGTTCCACAAGGACCACTGTTGTTCACAATTTATATTAATGATTTAGACCTTGGAATCAAAAACACAATTTCTAAATTTGCGGACGACACAAAATTGGGGGGTGGGGGGTGGAGGGGAAGCCAATACTGAAGAGGACTGCAACAAATTACAAGACATTAATAAACTTGCAAAATGGGCAAATTAAATTCAACAATGATAAATGTAAGGTATTACATTTTGGTAAGAAAAATAGGGAGGTCACATATTACTTGGAAAATAAGAATCTAAATGTGGTAGAGGAACAAAGGGATCTAGGAGCACAAATACACAAATCACAAAGTATCGACACAGGTTAACAAGGCCATAAAAAAAAGCAAACCAAGCACTAGGGTTTATTTCTAGAGGGATAGAATTGAAAAGTAGTGAAGTTATGCTAAACTTGTATTGAACCCTGGTTAGGCCACACTTGGAGTACTGCGTGCAGTTCTGGTCGCCATATTATAAAAAGGATGTGGAGGCACTGGAGAGGGTGCAGAGAAGATTTACAAGGATGATACCAGAAATGTGAGGGTACACCTATCAGGAAAGGATCAACAGGCTGGGTCTCTTTTCTCTTGAAAAAAGACTGAGGGGTGACCTAATAGAGGTCTTTAAAATCATGAAAGGTTAGAGTATTTCCACTTGTGGGGAGGAGCAAAACTAGAGGCCATCAATATAAGATAGTCACCAAAAAATCAAATAGGGAATTCAGAAGAAACTTCTTTACTCAGAGTGGTGAGAATGTGGATCTCGTGAATAGTATAAATGCAGTTAAGGGGTGATTAGATAACCATACGAGGGAGAAGGGAAAAGAGGGTTACGCTGATAGTGTTAGATGAGGAAAGATGGGAGGAGGCTTGAGTGGAGCATAAACACCGGCATAGATTGGTTGGGCCGAATGGCCTGTTTGTGCTGTACATCCTATATAATCTCACTTTATTCACATTTTCAGATTTTGTGTATTTAAAAAAAAAGTACAGTATGCATCAACGGTACCAGTATCAGGGCAACCCACCAGTTCTGGCATCCGGGCATTGCACTCCCAGTCACAGGTTAACAGTTTGAATCTCAGTATCAGCAATTGTTAAAGCTCATCTATGTCAAGACGGATGTCTTTTAAGCAAAGCAAGTAACCAAACATTAGGATGACCAAAGCCACCACTTTTAGCCCCCATTAACTCAGTTCCCTTGCCACTAACTTGATCCAGCTCCTCAGCCACTTGCACAGACTGAATTAGACCATTTGAAATCGTGACATCCTGTTTGACCCCACAGTACGGACTTGCATTGCTATATGCCTAACCACACCACCTTTCCCCTTCTCAGTAAGCCAAAGTGAAATGATTGGTCAGGATTGGCTCTTAGGCCTACTTCCTGTTGTAGCTTCAAGCTGTGGTGCAGTAATTTTTGTACTGTTTACACCTTATTACTTAGTGTTTCTTGAACTCACATGCTTTGTCACTATCTTAAATGTTTCCCTTTTTAAAAACATGTAAAATTTCCTCAAACTACACAAGCATGGTACAAAACCATATAAATAATTTCTGAGTTGTGGTTTACCAAAGGGATAAGCTAGCTCACTACACCAGACGTTAATTAGCCTATGCATACTTTAAAGCGTTCTGGGTTAAACTATTTCTCGGTATTACTTAGTCCATCTTTTGTTAAACCACCACTCTGGATCACTGACTGTCCATATAATGGCTTCAATCGCAAAAACATAATGTACTTCTAAATGTACAGAATTGTTTTGCTAATGGGGTTATTCTCCTTGTCCCTGTAATTTCTCTATAACCAATTTATACTGGGCATAAAATTAGATTAAACTGAAATGCCAGCCCATATCTTCCAGTCCTACATTTACCTGGGCAGAAATTGTTTTTCAATAACTGCCAATTTAGTCAAATATTAGAGACCATAATGAATCGACTTTAGACTCATCGTAGTCATCCATTACGACCAATGTCCTTCATGTGCATAATTTGAATAAATTATTTGTAAAATGGTACATTCCCAACTGTGCACTACATTACTATATGAATGAAAAAAGGACCCACAGTATAAAATAAGATTCAAGACAGATGATTTCAGAAACTCATCAACATACATGTCAGGTTGTACAGCTAAGTTGAAGCTACTTCTATGTAAAATGTGAAATGTGAAAGACAGAGTAATGGATGGATACAAGCCTTTTATTTTGAAGAACATGAAAAAGTTTTGTAATAAGTAACAAAAATCTTTATTGTAATTGATTAAATTTAAATGAAGAGGAATTCACTATATAACTTTAAAACATTAACAATAATCCTTACATGGATTAATATTTCTAAAGTATAATGGCATTATTATATAAA
The DNA here is from genome assembly GCF_052327205.1 of Somniosus microcephalus. Classification (NCBI taxonomy): domain Eukaryota; kingdom Metazoa; phylum Chordata; class Chondrichthyes; order Squaliformes; family Somniosidae; genus Somniosus; species Somniosus microcephalus. The sequence goes on along the minus strand of NC_140995.1, from coordinate 173,870,331 downwards.
AAAAGCTTGCATTTATATAGCGCCTTTAACATAATAAAACATCCCAAGGTGCTTCACAGGAGCCAAACAGAAATTTGACACCGAGACACATAAGGAGATATTAGGACAGGAACTTGTTCAAAGAGGTAGGTTTTAAGGAGTGTCTTAAAGGAGGAGAGGCGCAGAGACGTTTAGGGAGGGAATTCCAGAGCTTAGCACCTAGGCAACTGAAGTCACGGCCGCCAATCATGGAGCGATTAAAATCGGGGACGCGCAAGAGGTCAGAATTGGAAGAGCGCAGAGATCTGAGGGTTGTAGGGATGGAGGAGGTAACAGTGATAGGGAGGGGAGAGGCCATGGAGGGATTTGCAAACAAGAATGAGAATTTTAAAAATTGAGCCGTTGCCAGACCAGGAGCCAATGTAGGTCAGCGAGCACAGGGGTGATGAGTGCACAGGACTTGGTGATCTTCTGCAATAAGCCCTACGATACTGCAAAAAATTGTGCAATACACTCAACTCCCAATGCGTGGGTTTGAATCCATATTGCATAGCATCCACAAGTTTATCTAGTTTCCAACATGCAGGGCTGAGTTCTAGTGGCTGTGGGCACCATGACTCAGATGGTAATAATGAAAAGGACAGCTATGAACTTTCAGCTGATGGGCCCTTCCTTTTTGTATTGGACCAGCACACAAGAGATAATCTCCTGTCTCCCAAACATATACTTGAAGATCTGTTTTCTTGAGTTTCAATTCCTTCTTCAGCCTTAACTGCGCGTGATGATCTCCTCCACCACTGCCACAACAAAGAGCACCATGGCCTCCTGTTGTGTCAATCCTGAAGACATGCAAGAGTCACCTATGAAGATACGACGGCAAAATTTCATTTCATTGACGTTGGAGTATGCATAAATAAGGATTATGAATGTCAAGTAGGACTGTTGAACTCATGAAAAAGCAAATCATTACAGAAGGAAGAATATTTACATGTGCTTTGATGAACTTGCACACAGAGCCCATTTTAGACACTGTAAAATACAGGAAACTTTGTGCTATCCGGCACTGAGCTGTTGCCATCTCATCAAAACTGCCGGACAAACCAGCGCTAATGTTGAAACATACGGAGATTTTGAGCTCCGTATCTGGCAACAAACCCTGTTGCTTAGCAACAGCTTCTAAACAGTCGGCCGTACCTTGCAAGCATCTCTGTAGCTTAGCAACAGCTTCAGCGAGACCTTGCAGAGCCTGACTGGTGAAAACAAAGCAATGAAAAGAAAAAAAACCTAACAAAACGGCTCCTGATTTTTGCCGGTGGCTCGAGCATTCCGGACAGTTAACCTCCGGATAAACCAAAGTTTCCTGTAGTAACAAAAACCTTAACATAAAAAAATATATTTCATAAAATAGTGCAACACTCACCAGAATTAGTGGAGTCAGAAGTAGCATCAATGGTGGAATATTGAGGAAAAACCAGTTCTTTGGCCCATTTTAATGATGTACCCGGTACATTGCTGTCCAGCATGGTTTCTTGCTTGTTTTTTTAAAAAACTACAAATTTTGTTTTTTCTTAGCTACGCTTTACAGATAGGTTATGTGTTTCCAACAGACCTTAGCTGTTACGTGGCTTCTGAAACTTTGGTCACTTTTTTAACAGTAATTTATCAACCACGTTGACAGCCTGAATTGAATGTGGTTTTAGTGTCTAGAAATGTTGCAATTTCATCAATTGCCTGAAGATAACTTTTAAAGGCATTGTGGAAAATCTGTATTTCCGCCCACAGTATTGTCTCAAGGCTGGTTTCTGCTGTTTAATGGGCCTATGAAGTGGGGAAGAAAAATAAGTAATTTTTACAGGCAAGGCAGGATGTTAAATAAAGGCAACAGAGTGCTGCTTGAAAGTCTTCATTCTTCACCAGTGGAACCCTCATTATTGTTGTGGTGGGGTGATAAGTAAAACAGGAGTATTAAAAACAAACACAAAATATTTTTCTGTTCTCTAACAGGAGAGCAGCTCCCCCAAGTGTTCCAACTGTATTGGAAAAGTAAACGGGCACTATTAGTCAAAGTTTCCTTTTTTTTAATAATTAATTAGTCGATCGCCCACGTGGAGTCAAAATTAAGTGCTATATATTCAGGTTGAAAAGCAGCAGGGCGGGGGGATTAGTGCAGGCTGCAAAAGTAAGGGATGGGTAGGGGAGAAAGCAGAGGCGAGGGAAAAGGAGGGTGGGTGTTGGTGAGGGGTGCAAAGGCAGTGAAGCTACCTCAAGAACAGCAAATTCTCCCAGTGGGAGAAGGAATAGGGGAGGGGCGCCTGGCAAAATTATCTCAATGAGGGAGAGGAGGACTAGGGATGGAAGAGGGCCTGGTAAGCTCAATGAGGGGGGAGGTGGCTGTCCAATAATTAACCTCAGCACCTTGGCTACAACATTGTCCAAGAGGGGGGTGGGGGGGGCATGGTTTGGTGCCACTCAGTCTAGGAGGTATGGTGTTACCACGGACTCTCTCAGCAGGGGTGTGGAGGGGTTTGGTATCTCCAGAAACACTTTTAACAAGGGAGGGGGCACCAGTTGTCTCCAGAACTCCCTTAACCAGGGTGTGTTATTTGATGTCATACAAATAAACACGAGAGAGGCTGATGCCCAACACTAACACTCTCTGCAGGTGGGGTGTCTTCTAGAACATTCTTAGCGGGAGGGAAGCTACAGTGTGACCACGAACATACTCGGTGAGTTTTCTGGTTCACCCAAAAACACACAGCAAGGAGTTCTGGTGTCCCCGTAGAACCCACTTAGGGAAGGGGTGGCCTGATGTTGCCAGGATACTGGATGAGATAAAAATAGATAGAGAGGTACTAGAAAGGCTGGCAGTACGTAAAGTGGGCAAGTCACCTGGTCTGGATGGGATGCATCCTAGGTTGTTGAGGGAAGGAAGGGTAGAAATTGCAGATGTGCTGGCCTCAATCTTCCAATCCTCCTAAGATACAGGGGCAGTACCAGAGGGCTAGAGGATTGCAAATGTTAACACTCTTGTTCAAAAAATGGAAGAAAAAAAAAACCCAGCAACTACAGGCCAGTCAGCTTAACGTCAGTGGTGGGGAAGCTTTTAGAAACAATAATCCAGGAAAAAATTAACAGCCACTTGGGCAAGCATGGACTAAAAGGAGAGCCAGCATGGATTTGTCAAGGGTAAATAGTGTTTGACTAACTTGATTGAGTTTTTCATGAGATAACAGAACGTGTGGATGAGGGCAGTGCAGTTGATGTGTATATAGACTTTCAAAAGGCATTTGATAAAGTAGGCTTGTTAGCAAAATTGAAGCCCATGGGATAAAAGCAGCAGTGGCAGGATGGATACAAAATTGGCCAAGGGATAGAAAACAGAGCGTTGTGGTGAATAGCTGTTTTTCAGACTGGAGGGAGGTATACAGTGGATTTCCCCAGGGTTCAGTACTCGGACCACTGCTGTTTTTGATATACATTAATGACTTGAACTTGGAGGTACAGGGCACAATTTTGAAATTTGCAGATGACACAAAACTTGGAAGTGTAGTAAACAGTGAGGAGGACAGTGATAGACTTCAAGAGGAAATAGACAGGCTGGTGGAATGGGCGGACACATGGCAGAAGAAATTCAATGCAGAAAAGTGTGAGGTGATACATTTTGGTAGGATGTATGAGGAGAGACAAAACATGCTAAATGGTACAATTTTCAAGTGGGTGCAAGGAGCGACAGACTTGGGGTGTTTGTACACAAATCTTTGAAGGTGGCAGGGCAGGTTAACAAAGCAGTTAATAAAGCAAATGGGACCCTGGGCTTTATAAATAGAGGCATAGAATACAAAGGCCAAGGAGTTACGCTAAACCTCTATCATATACTAGTTCGGCTTCAGTTGGGAGTATGGTGTCCAATTCTGGGCACCACACTTTAGGAAGGATGTGAAGGCTTTGGAGAGGGTACAGAAGAGATTTACTAGAATGGTTCCAGGGATGAGGGATTACAGTTACATAGATAGATTGGAGAAGCTGGGGTAGTTCTGCTTAGAGCAGAGATGCCAAGAGGAGATTTGATAGAGGTGTTTAAATTCATGAAGGGTTTAGATAATAATGTAAATAAAGAGAAACTGTTTCCAGAGGGCATAGATTTAAGGCGACTGGCAAAAGAACCAGAGGCGACATAAGGAAAAACTTTGTTACGCACGAGTGGTTAGGATTTGGAATGCACTGCCCGATAGGGTGGTGGATACAGATTCAGTAGTAGCCTTCAAAAGGAAATTGGATAAATACTTGAAGGAGAAAGCATTGCAGGGATATAGGGAAAGAGCGGGGGACTGGAACTAACTGGATTGCTCTTCGAAAGAGCCGGCGCAGACTCAATGGGCCGAATGGCCTCCTTCTGTGTTGTACTATTGTGATTTTATGATTATATATGTGCCCAGGAACATTCGTTCCCAGGCATTGGGAGGGCCTAAGAAGACGCACACCAGTGAATGGAGGAGTGATTGGAAAGCTCCTACAATTCTCAGCAGGAGGGAGTAAGGGGGAAAAATCTGTCCCCAAGAAGATTCTCAGTGTAGAGGGAGGAGGTTCTAGAGAAGCCCAGTGACTCCCTCAGGTTTTGGAGGTGGGGGGTGGGGGGGGCAGAGGAGAAGGTGAGAGGCATGCTGGTCCTCCATAGTTACAGCTACAGTATGGCATTTATCACCTCGAAAGTACTGAATGATTTTGGGGACGACAGCAAGGACTTCGATTTTGCAGGCTCTTAGGAAGCTCTATCTTCAAGTCCCAGTGCATTGTGGAGTAGAGGAGTGGAACAGGTCCAGAGACAGGCTTTAAGGCTGCTGATTTTACAAGGCTCGTTGAAACTATTAAGCCCACTAAGTTCCAAGAGGCTAAAATAGAGGAGGGGCCAATTCAAATAAGGTGCATGCGATCAGCAGCATTTTACAGGGAAGCAGCTGAAAATACAGGCATGGTGTTATGGAGCAATAGAAGGGAGTTATCCATAACTAATTTGCAAAGACAGGACATCTAGTAGGGAAAAAGGGGATGGCATAGAGGCGCCAGGGGAAAAGCCCAACTGCGTTTTGAGGATCATAAGACTTTGTAATATATTCACCCTAGGCAAAACAATTTAATGCTGCAATAGGTTTGGCTGATTCTCATTTGTGTGGGCACTTACTGATCCAGTTCTGCCAAGATCAATTTAAGCTAGGATCAAATCCAGTGCTCGGGAGCCTGACACATGCCGGGAGCCTGACACATGCCGGGAGCCTGACACATGCCGTTAGTTCAAAGGCTAAGCAGAGGCAGAAGACTTAATCACAGCACCACTTACAAGCGTAACTGCATCCAAATGTTGACACATTTTGAAATGGGATTTTGCAACTCACTCATTGGCAAGAATTTTCCAGGGTGGTAGCAGGCCCGATCGGGTGGGAAAGTTCTTATTTTTTTACAGCGGATCCCATCCCCATGCGCCTTTCCCCCAGGCGCGTCTTTCCCTACATGGCCACAGGATTCACGCCTGTCAACCTAAGGCGGGAGTTCTGTGGTCATTGCTCCAGCTGATTACTTGACAGCATTAAATGTACAGTAAAAGCTCCCACCTGACAGACGATCACTTTCCTCAGGCAGAAGCTGTTGCTCAGTCTATTTCCAGCACAGATTCTGCAGGCTGCAAGCGTTTCCAGCAGAGTCTCCATCCAGTGTCACCGCATTGGAAGAACTTTCTCACCATTGACAGAATGCTTCACCTGCCATCTATTCCACCAACATGGGTGCTGTTTATACCGTCTCACTTTGGTCCTCAGAATCGGACCACGATGAGCCCCAACACCAGCAGCACCAACAACAACAACACCAACCTTCTCCGCAATCACGATGCTGCACAGGACACAGGGCATCAGCACTCGACCACATTGCTGTCCGGATGGCCAGACTTACTTAACTTTACGCTGTACACCCACATGGCTGTCACATGATGTGCCAGGTAGGCACCACCACACACCAACACCATAAAGCATTCCCTACAATGACCAAGCCATTCCTTTCACACTCATCACCATTGCAGGGGGTACCGTTATGTCTCACCATTCACTGCAACTCACTAAGACACTTCCAAAGGTGCACACAAATCTGTCCAAGACCGGAAAGTGTTGAAAATAAAATGTTTTTACGTTTGACAGCACATTAACAGAAACTTTACATAAACATTGGATAAAACACCCAAGTGGCTACCCTTGTGTATTGTTAGTTGGTATGATTGCACTAGGATAAGGTTGAGTGTGAGGGGTGGCTAGTGAGATGGGGATGTGATAATGTAGATAGAGAGAGAGGGATGGGTGGAGGTGAAAGGCACGTTGGTGTGAGTAGGGTAGGGAAGGCAGAGTGATGGGGATGTGATGAGAGGCACAGCAGGATACAGTGGAGTGTGGCTTTGTAATAATGTTTCCTGATCTAATGAGATCATTGAAAGGTTTGTGCCACTGCACCCAGGTCCTCCTGACTACATCACTGCTTGAGACCTCCTCTGCAATGTGCAACCAGGCTGTCTTGGTCTCCTGGGGAGGTCTCTTCCGCCCATCGGAGGGGGAAGAGGACTCACTGCGTGCTCTGACTCCCTCCATAAGCCCTCTGCCTCTGTGCAGTCATTGTCAGTGTTTGCAGCACTCCAATGCTGTAGTGCACTGACAGCACTATGTTAGATTAAACTTCAAATCTAATGTGGCCATGGTCCCTTTAAAGATCCCGGCTGAAAACGCATCATGAATGACATCACCAGACCCACTCCATCTAATTGGGTGGGCTTAATAGGCGCCATCAAGGTAAGTTCATTTTCAACAGCAGGATGGAGCCAGCAGCAGGGTCACGACCCGCCACGGACACCGCCTGCACTGGACCCGCCCAAGCAGGCAAAATTCCGGCCATTATTTTTAATATATACTAGATATAAAACAGACAGCCTTCAGAATAATGCTAAGGCCCATGCCTCACACTGATTACTGTTAAAAAGTTATATGAAATTCAAAGTTATGTGTTAATTTTTGCTTATTTTATATAAATAGAATGTAGAAATGACTAAACTGACCTTCAGCATCAAAACAAAGTGTGTTAATGAAGCTCTTGTGACCATCGAGTTCCTGGAGTAACTGACCATTTACTTCATTCACATTTATATTCCATACACGGATGATAGAGTCATAGCCTCCTGTAACTACCAGGTACTGCACAAAGGAGTGATATTTTGCAGTATAGATAAATGAAGGATGTGGAAGGATCTTTTCAGCTGGGCTCTGATAGGTTCCTGTATTCCAAACCCTAAAAACAGTAAACACATTACTACTTACACTGAAGGTGGTTCAGCTTTTTTGAAAACAATTCACCTAATAGATTTCATTAGCATCCGGTACTTAGAATGCTTATACAAGAAGTTGTTGTTGGGAAATTTTTACAAATCATACAATACACAAAAACTGTTCAAATATTTCAAAAAATGCTACATGCAGATATTTACTGTAACTCACTTTGCAGTACTGAACTTGCACCAACAATGTCAAATACTGTTATTGGTCTACATTCAAAAGATCACTACATTTCAAATTACAATCTCTAATACATTTTATGGGCATTGTTCTAGCCCATCTCTGTGTATTAGATCAGTTGTTCTAGATTGCTTATTCAAGGAATGATGTGATAGATGTTCTGCCTTATAATTGCAGGTGTTATGTTTTGTTGCCGCCAGTAGGTGGCAGTAGATGGTAATGGCCAGTAGGGTCACTCAACAGGAACAGGAAGTAGTATAGTGATAAGCAAACAAAGAGGTCACATCAGCATGAAGTGTGCTGCAAGTTAATCTGCTGTAATCTTACATTGTTACGCCTTCGAAAGCATTGCCTGTGAGTTGAATGGTTTCATTACATATTCATGTTTAGATGTTAGTTATATCTCATGTATGTAACAAAGGTACATTTCTTTCTTTTTTCTTTCTCAGGTTTTACTCCAACCCAATACCACTGATTTGTATTGTTTCATTGACCTCATGCAAGTGTGGCATCATTAAACACCGGAGCTTGGACACTACATCCTGACTCCCATGTCGTTATTGAAAGGGGTTTGGCTGGCTATCTAACTGCGTACAGACACATACACGTAGGGAGGACGGTACAATAGATCATATAGACACCTCAAGCAACAACACTCTAATACATTGTAGAGATGTAAAAGTACTGTTCATACATACTGTATTTATTAAATAGAAAACCCATTTTTTCCCCCAGAATTTTTATCTCCTCAACTCTCCCCAAGGTGGCAGCATCTACAGATAACAGTCATCAACTCTTCCAACAGGAGCTGCTAGCAAATGATCAGGATGGGAAACATGGTCAATTTTCCCCTTCCTATCCCAGAGGCTTTGAAACCAATTGCAGGCACTGCCTCATGCTACAGTAATGTTCCACAAGCAGTGGTAGCCCAACAGAAATTCATCCAAGTGCACATACTTTATGTATGAGCCAAGCAGTGAACAAAAACAGGTTGTTTGATCAAAGGACTGAGGTGGGCACATTACATCCAGGCCTGATCACCCAACATCTAGACACTCACATTCCCAGCCACAATTGTTAAATAGTGATTAGAGGTTGTAACCCTGCTGATTTTTGTTAACACCTTTTCACCAGGGAGTGCCAAGATGAACTGTAGTGCTCCCATGCCATCCTCGTTGAGATAAGTTAACTTAGAATAGACAAGTATCGGAACCGAGACCATCCTGGTCTGAAAGATTCAGTTCCTTATCATGCGATACATTTACCCACTGAGCCATTTGAACACTTATATTAAATGAAAATTAGATACATTAACCATTAATTAAAGAGTAAGATAAAGCAGAAAAAAGGGGCGTATGACAGATGTCAAGTTGAGAATACAAGTGAGAACCAGGCTGAATATAGAAAGTTCAGAGGGGAAGTGAAAAAGGAAATAAGAGGGGCAAAGAGGGAGAATGAGAATAGGCTGGCAGCGAACATAAAAGGGAATCCAAAAGTCTTCTCTTGTCATATAAATAATAAACGGGTAGTAAGAGGAGGGGTGGGACCAAAAGGGAGACCTACGCATAGAGGCAGAGGGCATGGCTGAGGTACTAAATGAGTACTTTGAATCTGTTTTTACCAAGGAAGAAGATGCTGCCAAAGTCATAGCGAAAGAGGAGGTATTGGATGGGATAAAAATTGATAAAGAGGAGGTACTAGAAAGGCTGGCTGTAGTTGATATGTCACCAGGACCAAATGGGATGCATCCTCGGATGCTGAGGGAAGTAAAGGTGGAAACTGCACAGGTACTGGCCATAATCTTCCAATTCTCCTAGGATACAGGGGTGGAGCCAGCAGACTGGAAAATTGCAAATGTTAGACCCTTGTTCAAAAAAGGGTGCAAGGATAAACCCAGCAATTACAGGCCAGTCAGTTTAACCTCGGTAGTGGGGAAGCTTTTAGAAACTATGATCAGGGACAAAATTAACAGTCACTTGGACAAGTGCAGATTAATTAAGGGAAGCCAGCATGGATTTGTTAAAGGCAAATCGTGTTTAACTAATTTTTTCATGAGGTAAGAGACGGTTGATGAGGGCAATGTGGTTGATCTGGTGTACATGGACTTCTAAAAGACGTTTGATAAAGTGCCACATAATAGGCTTGCCAGCAAAGTTGAAGCCCATGGAATAAAAGGGACAGTGGCAGCATGGATACGAAACTGGCTAAGTGACAGGAAAGAGAGTGTAGTGGTGAACGGTTGTTTTTCGGACTGGAGGAAGGTGTGCAGTGGTGTTCCCCAGGGGTCAGTACTAGGACCACTGCTTTTCTTGATATATATTAATAATTTGGACTTGGGTGTACAGGGCACTATTTCAAAATTTGCAGATGACACAAAACTTGGAAGTATAGTGAACAGTGAGGAGGATATGGATAGACTTCAAGAGGACATAGACAGGCTGGTGGAATGGGCGGACACGTGGCAGATGAAGTATAATGCAGAAAAGTGTTAAGTGATACATTTTGATAGGAAAAACGAGGAGAGGCAATATGAACTAAAGGGTAGAATTCTAAAGTGGGTGCAGGAACAGAGAGACCTGGGGGTATATGTGCACAAATTGTAGAAGGTGGTAGGGCAGGTCAAGAAAGTGGTTAAAAAAGCATACGGGATCCTGGGCTTTATAAATAAAGGCATAGGCTGTGATTTTATCATCGGTGTTGGGATGGCGGTGGGAGAGCTGGTTTCTGAGTTCCAGTCACAATCCTGGCTGCAGCCTCTCTGTCAAAGTGATTTTCCCTTGATTGGCCTTTTTAAGCCCGCCCTGCCAATTAACAGGAAGCGGGTCTGATGACGTGTCATCGGCCAGTTTCCTTAAAGGGACCATGGCCACATTGAGTTTGACAGTTGTTCGGTCAGTGATTGACAGCATTGGCGTGCTGCAAACACCGACAAGCACTGCACAAAGGTGGACGCTGGCACCCAGGCTCTCCAATGACTCCCTCCATATGCTTTTGGAGGGAGTCACAGCACACAGGGAGGTTCTCTTCCCTTCCAAGAGCGGAAGCGACCTCCCCAGGACGCCAACGCAGCCTGGTTGCACATTGCACAGGAGGGCAAAAGCAGGGATGTCATCAGGGGTTCCTGGCTGCAGTGGCGCCAACTCTTCAATGATCTCATCCTGCTGTGCCACTTATCACATCCCCATCACTCTGCCTTCCATGCCCTTCTCCTGCACATCCTTACTCACACCAACTTACCTTGCACCTCCGCCCATCCTAACTACATTATCACTTCCACATCTCACTAGCCACCCCTCACACTCACCCTCATCCTAATCCAATCATACCACCTAACAACACACAAGGGTAGGCACTTGAGAGGTTTAGCCAATGTCCTTGTGAAGTTTCTGGTAATGTGTTGTCATACAATGAAATCTATATTTTCAACACAGCCTCTTATTGGACAGATCTGTGCCCACCTTGAGAAGTGTCTTACTGAGTTCCAGTGAATGTTCAGACATAACTTCTCCTCCCCCCTCTGCTATAGTGATGTGTGTGCATGGAATAGCTTGGACAGTAAAGGGGTGCTTCACGGTGCTGGTGTGGGATGGTGTCAACCTGGCGCATCATGTGGCAGCCAGGGTTAACAGGGTCAAGTGAAGTAAATCTGGCCATGGTGATGCCACCACTGGCCTCCCAGACAGCAATGTTGTCAGGGGCTGATGCCCTGTGTACCATCAGGTGATGGCGGAGAAGGTTGGTGATGTTGGTGTGCCTGGTGATGTTGGTGTTGGGGCCGATTGTGGAAGGATTCAGAGGACCACGGTCTGAGTTTTTCCCAAGGGCACCGATGTTGCTGCAATAGATGGCAGCTGCAGGTGAGATGACAGAAGCGATCTGTTACTGGTGAGAGGTTCTCCCAATGAGGTGGCACTGGACATACAGTTGCCTCAAAACACTTGCAAGCTAAAGAAATCTCTATATGTATTACAAATGAAGTAACCAACAATTTCTGCACTCTGAAACTGATCATCTGCAATATGGCTTCCTTTGCACCACTTCTGCAGCTGTCAGCTTATCAGAAACATCAGAGCAGACTCAAATCACGCCAGGTTGAGTTGGCGTGTTCCCCAAGCAGTGGGTAAACCGCGGGGGAGAACGTAAAATTGGAAGAAAGCCTCGAAATAGTATTAAATTGGCTCTTAACAAGCCATTTAACTAGCTCAATTGTATCCCCCGCCACTTGGTGTCGGGACAGTTCTCCGTTGACAGACCAGACACCTGGGAGACTCACGTGGAGGTGGGTTGACAGCGGGTTTCCTACCCACTGTCAATCTTTGCTATTTTGACAGCAGACCCACCTCCAAACCCGCCCTCTGAGCACCGGCAAAATTCCAGCCATAGAGTACAAAAGCAAGGAAGTTATGAAAAACCTTTGTAAAACATTGGTTAGGCCAAAATTGGAGTATTGTGACCAATTCTGGGCACCACACTTTATGAAGGATGTGAAGGCTTTAGAGAGGGTGCAGAAAAGATTTACAGGAATGGTTCCAGGGATGAGGTACTTCAGTTACGTGACTAGACTGGAGAAGCTGGGGTTGTTCTCCTCAGAGCAGAGAAGAGATTTGATAGAGGTGTTCAAAATCATGAGGGAAATAGATAGAGAGAAACTGTTCCCATTGGTGGAAGGGTCAAGAACCAGAGAACACAGATTTAAAAGGTGATTGGCATAAGATCCAAAGGCGGAATAGGAACAGGAGTAGGCCATTCAGCCCCTCAAGCCTGTTCTGCCATTCAATGAGATCATGGCTGATCTGCGATCTAACTCCATAAATCTGTAGCCTTCGGCCCATATCTCTTAATACCTTTGGCTAACAAAAAGCTATCAATCTCCAATTTAAAATTAACAATTGATCTAGCATCAATTGCCATTTACGGAAGAGAGTTCCAAAATTCTACCACCCTTTGTGTGTAGAAGTGTTTCCTAATTTCATTCCTGAAAGGTCTGGCTCTAATTTTTAGACTATGCCCCCTCGTCCTAGAATCCCCAACCAGTGGAAATAGTTTCTCTCTATCTATCCTATCTGTTCCCCTTAATATCCTGAAAACTTCGATCAGATCACCCCATAACCTTCTAAATTCTGGTGAATACAACCCTAATTTGTGTAATCTCTCCTCGTAACTTAACCCTTGAAGTCCGGGTATTATTCTGGTAAACCTACACTGCACTCCCTCCAAGGCCAATATATCCTTCCTTAAGATTGTTAGAAATTTATATTTAGAGAACAATTGTTTTAATGTGTGAGTTGTGATATATTTATTGTGCTGCAAAAGTGGGGATTTCATGCCAGAATGTTGCGTTGAGATTTTTAACTCTTTTGTGTACCTAATTATATATAAAAATATAATTTTTACTTTCCTGCAGTCACTCTGTCAGCATGACGGTGTGAAGTACAGACTTCAGTTATGTGGATAGATTGAAGAAGCTGGGGTTGTTCTCTTTAGAGCAGAGATGGTTGAGGAAATTTGATAGAGGTGTTCGAAATCACAAGAGGCCTAGACAGAGTGAAACGGTTCCCATTGGTGGAAGGGTTGCGAACCAGAGGACACAGATTTAAGGTGATTGGCAGAAAAACCAAAGACGACATGAGGAAAAACTTTATTACGCAGTGAGTGGTTAGGATCTGGAATGCGCTGCCTGAAAGGGTGGTGGAGGCGAATTCAATCGTGGCTTTCAAAAGGGAATTAGAGAAGTACCTGAAGGAAAACAATTTGCAGGGCTACGTGGAAAGGGCGGGGGAGTGGGACTAGCTGAAGTGCTCTTGCAGAGAGCCGGCACGGGCTTGACAGGCCGAATAGCCTCCTACTGTGCTGTAATGATTCTATGAATTCAAACAAATTTCTAATATTTATAGCCTGTTAAACTTGAAAATATGATGTGACCATGCCATCGAAGTACAATAATAGATATCTATTAATTAAAGGGTACATAAAAAGTTCTCTCACAATTAACAACAGCCATGATATCAATAGTAAGTCCCTCGGTGATGAATTAAGTTTGTTCATAAACATTTTTTTCCACAATTACTAGATTATACTGTGTCTATTGTGATCACTCACAGCACTGGTCAAATTGGCATTAATTCATGACCCCTTTGTCGAGAATCTTAGCCACCAGAAAAGGTCTAACTGCGAATCCTCAGACAGGTATTTTGATAACATGGTGTAGAGAAGTGCCGTCACCTACCTAGGATTTGTCATAAGTCAAAATTATGTAAGTGGAGTTGCAAGCAGCCTCTAAATCAGACTCTATTACATGTACTAATTTCTCCAAATCCAACTTGAAACGAATTTATATCCAAAGCTCACTCCTCAAACAGAAAAGTGCATTTTTGTGTGTCGGTTTGGATCTATAGTTATTGAAACATGCTCTGTGTCAGATTATTGGGAACAAAGCAAAATTCGGTATACAAAAACCCAGCTCAGGACTGGAGAGTATAATTGGGTGCCAAGCTATAGCTAGGCTTAGCCACATTCAGCAAGTTCCAGCAAACAGCAAACTCCAGCAATCCTAAATCCTTATTGGTCTATAGAAAATATAATGGCCACATGGATGAAGTGTCCAAGGGTGACCAATATCAATGGTATTGTAACTAGGAGCAGAGCCAATGCCTTCAGGAGAAGGGAAGGGAACAAAGTTGGCAAGAAAAGACAAAAATAAAAGTTGCAATCATTATGTTTTCAAATGAAGATTATGCCACTCTATCTAGAAGAAATGATTCTAAAAGTAGCACTAACCTTACTGTACCATCAGATGATGCAGAAAGGAGGGTTTTATCATCATTCGACCAGCACAGAGAGTACACAATATTAAAGTGCCCGTTAAATTCTCCTAATAGCTGCCCAGAGGGAATTTCATACACTAAATAATTAAACAAAAATATGTTGATTAGTCTGGAGGGAGTCAATTACAAAATCTTCCCACTTATTTTTAAGCACATCGTTGCAATTTCTAAAAAACTGATACCACATATTTTGCTGCCACCTAGTGGCATCAGAATTTTGCACAATCAATTGTATAATTATTTACTTTTGAACAAACATGAAATGGCATTTCCCCTTTGCTTTCTTATTTTGTCCAGATATGCCATTTTATGTTTCATACAACTTTCTTGCAACTTGTTGCAGCACTTTTTTTTTTAATGTTTTATTTTTACATTCACTGCCTGTGAAAACTCAGTCACAGCATTCTCCATATTATACAAAAGTGCTCATTACTTTTCGCAGATTCGAATGGCTAGAAAAATTTGGGTCTATAAAAGCATTGCAAACCCAGTACAATTCTTTATTGTACACTTCACTTTGGCTCTTTACTCCATATAGAAAAGGTTTGTCTCTGTGACTAATTTCTCTTCCTTTCCTACCCCCTCCCCACCACCTAATTTTTTCTCTCCTCTCATGCAACAAACTCACGCTGGGGTATAGTTCCATAGTATCTCGCACAATGGCCATTCTTCATGCACGTGTCTAGAGACTGCGTGTCAGTAGACTGTTTGACCATAGAAGGGGAAAAGACAACACGGTCGAGCCCAATGTTGCCCTCACCTAATGCTCAGTCTGCATTTTCTGGAAAGGAAGCACTAGAAGTGATCAAGAGCAGGAATTTGACAGAATTTTGCCCACCCGAGTCTGGGAGCATAGAAGTCAATGTCAGAGGAATGCCAAGAACTTGGTTCCAAACGGAGTAGATTTGGGAAACTCCCATAAAATGACAGAGGAGAGAGCCTTTTATCTTTTCCACATGTCTTGCAGCATGAGAAAGGGAGCCAGGCATCACTTTTACAGAACATAAAGGCCCTCAAACTTCTCAGATCACAATCCTATCATTTGCATGAGTCAAGTGCCAAAGCACCACTTTGGGCAAAACTTTGGTGCCCGCCAACGCTTGCATGCCAGAACTGTCGTGCCTGTTGGAGGGATAGGTGCCCACTGCCCAGCCTCAAACCCTCTCCGGGAACGAAAATGCTCCTTTCGGCCTCATGAGTGGAGGGGCCAATCTACAGATTCTTTGGGGGTTCAGGCACTTGTCTGGACCGGACCCTACTGGTGAAGCTCACATATGCTTCCATTAATTCAGCGCACTGGCCACCAATACTACACTGCGACCCGCCGACATTGAGAAAACAGCAAAGGCCAGCACCACCGGCTCTTACAAAAGCAAAATACTGCGGATGCTGGAAATCTGAAATAAAAACAGAAAATGCTGGAAATACTCAGCAGGTCAGGCAGCAACTGTGGAAAGAGAAACAGAGTTAACGTTTCAGTTCCATGACCTTTCATCAGAACAGAAAAAAGTTAAGGGATGTAACAGGTTTTAAGCAAGTACAGAGGCAGAGAAAGGGGGGAGGGGAGGAAAGAACAAAAGGGAAGCTCTGTGATAGGGTGGAAGCAGGAGAGATTAAATGACAAAAGGGATGATGGTGCAAGGCAATAGGAGATGGTAATGGGACAAGAAACAAAAGATGGGTCTAGAGGAGGTGTAAATGGGAATATCACAATCATCAGCAGCTGCCGTACGAAAAAAATAGAGGCAGAGGTTATGATCTGAAATTGTTGAATTCAATGTTGAGTCCAGAAGGCTGTAAAGTGCCTAATAGAAAGATGAGGTGCTGTTCCTCGAGCTTACATGAGCTTCATTGGAACAATGTAGGAGGCCGAGTACCGAGAGGTCAAGAGTCAGAGTTGTCCAGAGAATTAAAATGACAGGCGACCGGAAGCTCGGGGTCACGCTTACGGACTGAACGGAGATGTTCCACAAAGCGGTCACTCAATCTGCATTTGGTCTCCCCAATGTAGAGGAGACCGCATCGTGAGCAGCGAATACATTATACTAAATTGCAAGAAGTAGAAGTAAATCACTGTTTCACCTGGAAGGAGTGTTTGGGGCCCTGGACGGTAGGGAGGGAGGAAGTAAAAGGGCAGGTGTGGCATCTTCTGCACTTGCACGGGAAGGTGCCGTGGGAAGGGGAGTGTGGGTGGTGAGGGCGATTGAGGAGTGCACCAGGGTGTCGTAGAGGGAACGGTCCCTTCGGAATGCTGAAAGGAGAGGGGAAGATGCGTTTGCTGGTTAGATCACACTGGAGCTGGCTGAAATGACAGAGGATGATCCATTGAATGTGGAGGCTGATAGGGTTTCCCTTGTCCTCACCTTCCACCCCATCATGGTTTAGGAGGGCGGGAAAGGGGTGAGAGCAGAATTGCGGAAAATGGAATGCACACAGTCGAGGGCCCTGTCAACCACGGTGGAGGGGAATCCTTGGTTGAGGAAAAAGGAAGACATATCGGAAGCACTGGTATGGAAGGCAGTATCGTCGGAACAGATGTGACGGAGACCAAGAAACTGGGAGAATGGAAACGTTCTCCATTTTCCCGAGGGCTCAGTCTGTCTGTCACTGAAATTACGGCAGGAGACCGGTGGACCTGAGGAACTTCAGTGTCAAAGACAATAATTAGGAGCCAATTAAACTAGGTTTGGAAGGGGAGGGAATGAATAGTTTGATGAAATATATAGGCAAATGATGGCATGCTGGCAGATCAATAGGTATCAGGAGATAATATTGTTCAAGAAAAAGACAGAAATGAAAGTATTAACAGAGATCATCAAATCGGGAAAAGAAGGTTTGATGAAGCTGGATACTTCTATACCAATGTAAAGAGCATTTGGAATTGACTTTTGAAATCAGGGTATGCCCATCTAGTGAAAATATTGGAAATGCAGAAACATGGCAGTGAGTGGAATATGGAGCTAAATGATACCGAATGTTCATGAAGATACAAAAGGTTAAGTAAGGTGGAGGGCGATTATTGTTGAGGAAGAATATAACTAGAGACGGTTAAATAGATCCCAAGACAACCCGTTAAGTCTACTTATGCCAAACCGCTGGAGACCAAAGCCAAAATTTGGCTGAAATCCCCCATATCCCTTGGAGGAGGTTCTTCAGACCAGAGGTTTCATGCAAGCAGGCAAAGTTCCAAACCCAGAATGCTATCCCAGAGTTTTGTGGGTTTTTTTTTTACAAATAATCTCGCCTCTGTTCCCACCATTGCTTCTGCCAGGAAACCGGAACAGAGATCCACCCTGAGCACATAAAGGGAAGCAACATTCTTTTTTAAAACATTACAAATTGTCCATATCGAAATATATCCCTCTGAAACTGTGACTTTAAAATCTTCCTAAAAGCCTGTCTGATTACTTGAACTAACTGGGATAGAATAGGATTTCCTCCAGGGCGTGTTGGAAAGAATGGACTTTAGTGACATTTTTATCAGGCTGGTCTTATTTAAATATTTCAATCCCAGAGGAGCAGCCGAAGTCTCAAATAACTAAGTCTCTCTCCATTTTACTCTCTCTAGGGGGTATGAGATGGGTGCTCTTTATACGCTGGTCACCTAACTGCTTATTCTACTACTGAACTACATGGCCCTGATGTATAGTTTACCACTATGGAGCAGGAAAGTTGCTGGTGTCTACCCATGACAACCTTCCCTTTCTCAGCAGCTATAGCACACTATCGATGGTGACTCCATGCAACAACCCTGTTACACATAACATGGCGCTGGTGAATTTCGTGAGTATCTGTGAAGTCATTCAAGCCATTAAAAATTGGATGTCAAAAGAAAAAATTAATGGCAAAAACTTTGGCCATTCTTAACTGCCTGAAATTTTAAGATACTCAATGTTATTGAAGGTGACCTAACTGAAGAACAAGGGTAGTTCTTTTCTAATTGTTGTTTGCTATTTTCACTCATTGATCACTAGCAAACAATTGTGACATTAAAAAGTAGAATATTGTACATAATCAGATCATGTATAGGAGTAGCTACAAGAAGAACTCTTAGTCCCCCTTTTTGTTTCTTCACTCTTGTTAATTCTCACCGACAATGAAATGGCCATTCCGGTCAGCACATGATGCTGCCAAACTTCTTCCATCATGAGAAAATTGGATAAAGAAGCATCCTATCTGTCCTCCTCGAAATGACAGCAAAAGCTGGTTAGGAATACGACAAACCTAAAAAGGAAGTGGCCACAGTAAATTTTACATGTCAGCATTGTCATTAGAACATTACGTTCTACACTCCAAAGCAACAAGGCGACTTCTAAGAAGTTCTATAGCGGTGCAAGAGGATGCTTCAGGAGGACACAGTCAATAAATAATTGATCAAAGTTTATAAATGCACTCAGGGTAATTTTGACTTTGGGCGATAGTAAAAAATGGGTGATAGAGAAGCGGCAGCCCGTTTTACATCTCTTCAGATTTTTATTTCCATTGTAATCACAGTATAGGTTTAGCAAACTTCTTTACCTGTCCAGGTAGTCTGGTCCATTTCAAAAGTTCCAACTTCTGGTAATCTAGATTTGATGGAACACCTCTGTGTGCCAACTCAGATTGAAGCTCATTGTATGAAATAGTGCCTTGTTCTTGCTGAATAGCCATCATGGAACGTACAGAAGGATTTACCTATTTAAGAGGGACAACAACTTAAAGAAGAATTGCATTTTTATACAGCGCCTTTCACGACCTCAGGACATCCCGAATCGCTTCACAGCCAATGTAGTACTTCTGAAGTATAGTCACTGTTGTAATTTAGGAAACTTATTGAAGAGGACATTTTGGGCTGCCTATTATATACCATTTACAGCATATGGTTCGTGAGAATAGATAATGAGCTTTGCACAAAAACACACTGTAACTACAGCTGCTGTTAAGATGGAATATAAATAACAGCTGCTATTAATTCCATCAGCATCCTGGTGTTGCTGAGAATATAGTATCAAGCTCATTATTGAAATGATGTTCTAGATCAGTCTATAGGAAATAGTTATGAATGGTTTTACAGGTCACCTTTAAAAATTGTTTTAAAACTGGAGAAGAAAGCAATACTTAAAACAAAATCAACAGTTCCCACTATTCTAACTTTAAAAGATACTCCACATCGAATGACATAATTGCCGAGAAATTCACCGTAGGCCAGTCCTTGACTGCCCGAAGCCAGAGCCAAATTCGGTTTCGTGCCTCGTTTAAATGCAGCCAGCTCTGCCCATTTGTACCTGAATTTTGCATTGGCTGGAAGGGTGGGGGGGGGGGGGGCGCGCGAAAAGAGTGGCGGTTGTCCTATAACGGGCATAGGATCCCAATTCATAATTTTAAATAGCTTACCGCTCGTTTCAGGTGGGCACCCTGGACACTGAAAAGCCACCCCAGCCAATATTACGTTCAGCGCAATTCTGGTGGTATAACGCCGGAAAAATGCGCGGCTGCAAGTTGAATCTCCCCCCCCCATAACATATTGTTTGCATATAATGTACATCATAAACCACTTACAAACACTGATTAAAATCTTATACTGTAAAGCACTAGCAAGAAGAGAACCATTTAAGAGGAAATCAAGTGAAATGCTATTCCCATCAAGATTTAAATTAATCAAAACAATAGCGAGCTATAATTCTAATCTGTCAATCACTATATAGTGACTTATGCTTGAATGATACATCTGCCTTTTCCTCCCACTACAATCATATTCTAATCCCCAATTTTCCTGGGTAAAAAATACACAAGGAGATCACGAGTACATAAATGGCTCAGCAGATGTAAGCACAGCATGTGCTATAGCCTTGCATGTTGTGCTGCTTGTAATACGATCAAAAACACTCCTTCCAGAGAATTTTACTGATTTGTGAATAACTTTTAAAGAATTCTTCTATATATAAAATCCTGTTTTTCTCAATTTCTTTTTAAAAGAGCTACTTGAAGATTTTCCTTGTGTCTTCTTCTGTAAGGCTTCAAGAAGCAATTCACAGATCCTGAAAATGTACAGCATGTGTACAGCCCTGTGAAGTTTGTTAAATTAGGACTCACATTTTGAGGTAGCCTTAAGCCTTTCACTGTAACGTACAAGGTTGAAGGGTAACGATCCCAAGGGCGTTTCTTCCACCATTCAAACACTTCAATGGAATTGGATAGCTTCTTGATCTTTGCAGGTGGATAATACAACTGCAGGCGGAGTTTTCCATCAATATTCAACACTCCATTAGCACCTACCAGCTATTTAATGGCAATAGAAATGTCTGTGTTTATATGTAGGACATAGTAACGGAAACATCTGTATTTCCAGTATTCATCAAATGAAAGAATATATAAAAGTACAATATTATAGAATAAGAACCAAAACAAATGCATATAAAAGGCAAAGGCTTAAAATTTCTGGGGGTCCACTCCACCTGACCTAGGCCACAGACCCCATCTCACAGTGACAAAGAAGAAAAACACAGTTTTTTAGTCTTTGGTTTGAAAAAGAGCAATTTAGCCTCTAGACAAGGAAATTAATCCCCTCAGACCAATTACCTCAATCTAGTAAAGGTTTAGGGCTTTTCTGAAGGTCTCAAAAGGGACTTACACTAGTTATGAGCTGATGCAAGTTCCGCTGAGGCCTTCTCAGCGAAGCCCAGGAACTACCCCCCCCAACACGCCCCCCCCTTAACATGGGGAGCGGGGGTGGGGAGTGGTAGGGAAATCAGTATAAGGTCCAACTACGGCCTCCAACCAAAATTTAAAAAGGCCAGGACAAACTGAGCGAAATCCTGGCGTAATTGGATTCCTCACAGATGAAAAGCAGGCTGTTATCTCCAGTCCCAGCAATTTCAGGGCCAATAAGTATACTCTCCTCTGTGTGTAAGTAAAGAAAAATTCCTCTACTGAACTCTCATTGTTTTAGGATAGCAAAATACTGCGGATGCTGGAAATCCGAAATAACAACAGAAAACGCTGGAAAAACTCAGCAGGCCAGGCAACATCCATGGAGAGAGAAACAGAGTTAACGTTTCAGGTCGAAACCCTTCTTCAGAACTGAGAAAAAAGCAGGAAATGAAACAGATTAAAAGGCCAGTTTGGGGGGGCTGGGAAATGGGGGTGGGGATGAAAGAACAAAAGGGAAGGTCTGAGAGGTGAAGACACAGTTCTGAAGAAGGGTCTTCGACCTGAAACGTTAACTGTTTCTCTCTCCACGGATGTTGCCTGGCCTGCTGAGTTTTTCCAGCGTTTTCTGTTGTTATTTCTCATTGTTTTAGGAGCGTTTTAGAACAATTTTTTTTAGCCTTTATATACAGAACAAAATAAGGGGCTAAATTGGGTTGATTTGCTCCTCTTGTTAGCGCAAATCAACTAGCACCTGGGCGCGGCGCTGCTAACTCCTTCCGCGAAAGTCAGTGGGAGGTTAGCAGCGGCGGCGCCAACCATTTGCGCCGCTGGCGATGACATCATCGCCGTGCGCAGCACCCCGCTCCGGCTGTAACATTGGGTGGCGCCTCCCCCGACTTACTGCTGAACGCTATGTTCACCGGGGTCAGGGGGGCCTACCTGTGGTCGGGGTAGTGCTAGTTAAAGGGAAGGTGGCGGGCGGCCATTTTTGTTGCTGGCCACCTGCCAGCACCTGCCCCCGTTGCTGTCCCCAGCCCCCGTGAAGTCCCCCCGTGGGCTGCCGGCTGCTCTCCGTGAGCCCAGCACTCCAAGTGCCAGGCTCATTTGCCGGCACGCCCGGTCCCTGGTGGCCCAGCTGGGCGCGGGGAAGCGCTGCACCAGGCCACTCCCCTTTAATAAGGGGACGAAGGCCTGCAGTACCGCGGCACAGCGCTCCAAGAGGGACGCAGGGCGCTTCCAGTAGTGCTCCTCCTCCCTCTCTGGGGCGCTACCTGGGGAAATTGGCTGCGGGGGCGCGAACTTTTTCGCTAAAATTAGCGCCCCGGTGAAGGTAGCGCGGCGCTACCAAAGTTTTACCCCTAAATACTTTTTTAAAAGTTCCATCAGGGCTTAGTGGGTAAGTGTAAAGCAATTAGGAAAGCAAATGGTATGTTGGCCTTTATTACAAAAGGATTTGAGTATAAGAGTAACGACATCTTACTGTAATTATATAGGGCCCTGGTGAGACCACACCTGGAGTATTATGCACAGTTTTGGTCTCCTTACCTAAGGAAGGATATGATATACTTGCCATAGAGGGAGTGCAACGTAGGTTCACCAGACTGATTCCTGGGATTTGGGTGGGGGGAGGGGTGAATTGTCAATTGAGGAGACTAGGCTTATATTCTCTAGAGTTTAGAAGAATGAGAGGTGATCTGATTGAAACATACAAAATTCCTACAGGGCTTGACAGGGTAGATGTTGGGAGGATGTTTCCCCTGGCTGGGAAGTCTAGAAACAGGGGTCACAGTCTCAGAATAAGGGGTCGGCCATTTAGAACTGGGATGAGGAGAAATGTCTTCACTCAGTGGGTGGTGAATCTTTGGAATTCTCTACCCGAGAGGGCTGTGGAGGCTCAGTCGTTGAGTATATTCAAGACAGAGATCGATAAATTTTTGAATATTAAGGGAATCAAGGGACATGGGGATAGTGCAGGAAAGTGGAGATGAGGTAGAAGATCAGCCATGATCTCATTGAATGGCCAAATGGCCTACTCCTGCTCCTATTTCTGATGTCCATAAGATCTTACCTTTAGAAATGCCCAAGCTATTTTGCGCCAACCTCCTTCGCTACTTAGAGTTGCGTAGTTGACTTTGGCTTCATCCATACTTACAAATTCAAGGATCTAAGAGTATCAAAACATCGGATTAGAGCTTCAAACAAACACCACAAAATGTCTAGATTACATTTAGCTCAGAAATACCGTTTAAATACTGAACGCCTATATGGTTGTTAACTGACAGTGATCATTGCAGAGGCTGCTGTTCACAAGTAAGTTCACAGGGAAAATATAATTACAGTATCATAGAAGAATTATTAGGAAATTAGAACTCTAATGGAAAAAAAATGATGGAGGCAATCAAAGATGAAGGGAACATGGTAGAATTACTGATTATTTTCTATAAGTATTGACTAGAGAGGAAATACTGATGCCCTATCCAATTAGAGGAATTTTAAATCAGTGTGAAAATCAACTAACTTCCCTTTGGCCAGATGGCATTTATTATATGCACAGAGTACCATATTTAAGGGATAAATCTGACTTTATCCTAAACAGTTATCACTTGGTTTCACTTTAAAGCAGATTAGTCACTAGTCAAAAAACCTAAATATTCACAGAAACCCCACAGTGCAGATAGAGGCCATTTCGGCCCATCGAGCCTGCACCGACACATATCCCACCCGATCCCCGTAACCCCTACACCAACACATATCCCACCCTATCCCCGTAACCCCACGTATTTAATCCCCCTAACACTAAGGGTCAATTTATCATAGCCAATCAACCTAACCCGCACATCTTTGGACTGTGGGAGGAAACTGGAGCACCCGGAGGAAACCCACGCAAACACGGGGAGAATGTGCAAACTCCACACAGACAGTCGCCCGAGGCCGGATTCGAACCCGGGTCTCTGGCGCTGTGAGGCAACAGTGCTAACCACTATGCCACCGTGCTATTTTATTTTTATCTTCTTGATTTTTGTTGCCTAAAAAGATGATGTGGTAGCTTTGCCTCTAGGATCCCAGTGGGTACCTGACAAAGTACAGTGTATTGGAGGTGTACTGTGCCTGTGAGGGGAGAGGTGCATGCCTGCGCCTGGGGTCAAGGGGTGGCAGCAGCAGTGCAGTTGCAAACCTTCCAAGCCTGCTGCTGTTCTCCTGGCCACTAGTATCAGGGCCTTCTGGATTCTACTGGGGAGGGGTGGGGTGGTGAAACAAACTATCCATACTAGTTTCCATCTCTTTCCTTCTATCTCCTGGGACCCCCACAGAACTTCCAGTCCATTCAGGATCCTAGCACAAATCCCAATGCAAGTTTATTCGGGTACCTCTCCATTGAGGGGCACCAGAGCTACATAAATAAGAAACGACGGCAGAAGGCTGGGAACACCCCATTTGCCTCATCGAAATGCTTAAGTGGGCCTGTACCTACTTCAAGTGAACAAGTTACTCTATCTTGGGGAAACCTGGAAATCCCAAGGCAATGTAGTGGGGGTGAACACATGACGCAATGGGTCTTCACCCCTTTTCCCTCTTCACCGAGTCTGGAAACAGAGTGTTGTCCAGGCACAATGATATGGAAACTCTCCCCGGATATCTGCCAGTTTAACTTGCATGGTATACAATCATACTGATTACACTTTTTAAAACCACATAGATGTAACTAAAAACTCAAAATAAATTCACCTCAATCACAAATGCGGGTTACGGATTTGTAAAAATGTGCGCCACATTCTCTTGCGCATATGAAGTGACATGTCGCTTGCTATCAACGTGAATTCAGCAACAACAAAAAAAACGGGCTATACTACTGATTTCAATAGAAATTTTTATACTTTAGATCTAGCCCCAACTTTGATGGGTACAAATGGGTTTAAATTAAATTAACTGAAACATTCAAAAATGTCAGTTTGCTCATTCCAAAACACAATATTCACCTAGGTCTAATCATCATATAAGAGCATATACAGTAATACAGAATCAGTGTGTCAATATTCAACCCAAACATTTGATACCTCAAAGAACAGAATGGTACAAGGTGAATCCATGAATTCGTGAAGAAAATAACCGAATCGTTCATTGAAGATAATTTGCTCCTCCCATGCTGGAATCGTCGACTTGTTTTTTCTAAAATCGTATGGCTGTGTCATGATGGGAAGAATGTGCGCCACGTTCTCTTGCTCATAATATGAAGTGACATGTCGCTTGCTATCAACGTGAAAGAATTAGAATGACAAAAATGGAGGAAATGTTCTTAAAGTTTCAAATCTCCAAGAGCTTTTGATTCCAGCAAAGTTTTGGACAATAAATTCAATTTTTTTTTTACAAATGGTGCATATCAGTTTCAAACACTTAAACGTAGCACAAGGGTAACATTTTATATTGATTAAACAATATTAGGTCTTTGCCTACACTGACTGCATTTGTTCAAACCAGACTACAATTTATGTTGGTAAAAGTGGTTATCTTCTTTAAAAATAAGTAATGCTTCAAGCTAGGACACAGTGGATCTCAGATTTCTGCATCAGTGATGTCTCAAAATCAATGGGTTTCAAGACACAGCTTTTATTCTTTGCTTGTTCAACTTTTCAATTTGTAAAAATCAATCTAACTGAATTAACCAGTACTATTATGAAATTATCAGAGCTAAACATAAAAAAAAGTTTATTTAAAAAGTTAGGATATGAATGCTAAGGGAAGTCAGAAAGAAAGTACAGTATCTGACCACCATCTTTCAAACATCCTTATGGATATGGAAGTTATGCTAGAGGACTGGAGGATTACAAAATGTAATACCTCTGTTCAGAAAAGGAGAAAGGGATAAACCCCAGGTAACTACAGACAAATCAACTTATGAGTAGTGGGCAAGCTTTTAGAGGCCAGAATACAGGATAATATTAACAATTTAGAAAGCTATGGATTCATTATGACAATCAGCAGGGATTTGTGAAAGGCAAATCATGTCTGTGAACACTGATGTCACTCGAGGGGCTGGGGGCCGGGGGGGTGGCGGAAGTCACTGTTAACACTGCTATATAAAAATGATCTGGACTCAGTTACAGGGGCAGGAAATATCAAAATTTTCAGAAGATGATGATAAACAGGAGGAAAAAAAAAAGGAACTTGCACTTTTATAGTGCCTTTCACAATCTCAGGGCGTCCCAAAGTGCTTTACAGCTAATTAAGTACTTTTGAAGTGAAGTCACTGTTGTAATGTAGGAAACGTGGCCGCCAAACAGCAAGGTCCCACAAACAGCATGTGATAATGACCAGATAATCTGTTTTATAGTGATGTTGCTTAAGGGACACCAAGGAGAACACCCCTGCTCTTCTTCGAATAGTGCCATGGGATCTTTTACATCCACCTGTAAGGGCAAACAAGGCCTCAGTTTTAACGTCTCACCTGAAAGATGACAATTCCGACAGTGCAGCACTCCCTCAGTACTGCACCGCTGGGAGTGTCAGCCTGGATTTTGTGCTCAAGGCTCTGGAGTGGGGCTTGAACCCTTGACGTTCTGACTCAGAAGTGAAAGTGCTAACAACTGAGCCACAGATAACACCTTTGTGGAGCGGGGTTAACGCCAAGAAAACTTACATTTCTATAGTGCCCTTCATACCCTCAGGATGTCGCAAGCACTTCACAGCCAATAAATTGCTTTTTTGAAAGACACTCGTTTTGTAGGCAAACCTGGTAGTCAATTTTCTTACAAGGTCCCACAAATAGTAAATGAGCAAATAATGCATTTCAGTGGTGTTGGTTAAAAGATGAATGTTAGCCAGAATACTGGGAGAACTCTCCTACTCTTCTCCGAATAGTGCCATGTGATCCTTTGTGTCCATGCATTTCTAACCTGTAGCACACTTTGAGGGAAGGGGAACTCGAGCAGTGCACAGATTGGTGTGAAGTCGCATCCCTTAGTGGGTACACTGGAACTGCTCCAAGATACTCTGTGTAGTGGCACAGCAGAAAGGTAGACCTTGCTCAAAAGTCTATGCTGGCAGAAAAATTTACATCTTCAAAACAAAAAAATCAATTAAATTTCAGGCAAGTTAATTGAATAAAAAATACTCTTGGACTTTCCTTTCCCTTTAATTCAAGTTTTCAATATTATGAAGGTGATTGTTAATATTCTCCAAATGGTTCACTATGGTAAAGGGAAACTAGGTAGAACTTGCTTCCACCCCTACCCCACAATAAATTACTGGGGAAGGACATTGAAGCAAACAGCAGAAATTGCTTTAAGAGGCAATTAGATCCATTTTTAAAGATAGATAGGATTGTAGGATGTGATGAGAAGGCAAGGGAGGATGAACGTGAAATAAAAATGGACAGGCCTATTGGGGATTGTGGCCTATACCCTATCTGAAAAATTATGTTGAAATCCTGTTCAAATCACTTATTGATGACCCAATTGCATTCAATCTGTACTCTAAAGGCAATTTTATTGTAACCCAGTCTTTATACAATTTATCACTTTAACCAATATGAAGTATTTAATATATATTGGCCCAGTAATTCCGGGCACAACGCGCGAGTACGGACGGGGTACTCACGCGTGTGCCTGGAGGAATTGCCGGTTTTCAGCATGCACAGAGCATGCGCTGAAAACCGGCATTTCCTGTCCTCTGACCCAAGGGGTTAAGAGGCAGAACACGCGCGACTGCACAGGCAGCGCGTGCGCAGTAAAATTCCTTTTTTCCCCCCCCAGAGTTGCGCGCGTGTAAAGGCCTCCGGTCTTTACGCGTGGAAAAACAAGATGTAAGTATTTAGTTTTTCAGGTAAGTGGGCTTTTAGTACAATGTAGAAATTTTTTTCCACAGGTTTGTTATTTTTAAAGAATTTAAAGGATGGTAAGTTTAGTTTTAGACCCTATTTTTTTTTAATTTATTTTTTTCAAAAAATTGATTGTTTAAAACATTTTTTTAAACTTATTTATAGTTAATATAATCAGTGGAATGTTTATTAACATTTTATTTAAAGTTAAAGTAGTGTTTTGGCAGCCCATACTTTTCATGAGTTTGACAGCTCTTACTGTCAAACTCATGAATGAGTTTCCCCTCCCCTGATTGGCTGCACAGTGCTCACCTGATCCCAGCCGGCACATCGCACTAACTATGCCGCTGGATCAGGTAAGCACATCGCGCCGACATCTGAACCGGGCCAGTGACAGGAAATGCGAGCAGGCCCGGGCTTCAGATATCGGCGCGCAGGGTGAGTGCACATCGGGGGTTTGCACGCGCGGCAAGCCCCCGATCCTAATTTCAGGGCCATTATAGTAACAGAACAAAATATAAATGTTTATGCATCGTTCTACTGGTTTGCAGTTACAACCAAAATCTGAGTGGCAGCATCAGCTTGATTTAGTTGATAGCACTCTCACCGCTGAAGGGCATGGGTTCAATCCTATTCCAGGCTTAATCTAGTATGATATTGAAGGGCAGCACCAAGGGAATGCTGCATTGTCAGATATGCTTCTTTGGATGAAATGTTAAACTGATACCCTGTTTCCCTGATCCAGTGGCCATTAAAGATCACATGAAATTATTGAGTAGAGTGTTCTCCAGGCACCCTGGCCAACAATCTTGCCTCAGCCGACAGCACTACAGATTAACTGATCACTCATTCATTTCTTTGCTGTTTGTAGCATTTTGCTGCATTTGCCTACATAACAGTCACTGCATTTCAAAGTAATTAAGTGTATCTGAAGACTTTTGGGACACTTCAGAAAGATGCAAAGAGGTGCTATATAAATACAAGTCTTTCTTTCACTGTTAATTTAGGTGCTTTTATTCAAATAATTTTGCAGATTTACTCAGACCATTAGCTATGACACGCATATCAGCGTCTGTACAGAGTCAGTCACCAAATTTAGTATTCCAAAACATAGAACACCAGTTATGATGTGTTGCCTAATAATACAAACTATAGTATACCACAGACAAATGTTACTCACAGATATGAAAATCATTCCTGTAATGTTGAGCATCTTTATTGGCTTGTGGTTTTGCAAAATATTGCGTGCATAGTATTCAAAATAAGCAAGAGAGAATTACAAAATGACTAAATATCTAGATTTGGTTACACAAAGCATGGCCTAACATTGCTGATGACCAATTTGCAAAATCAGTTTATTTGATGCAACAGTTAAGGGATGTTCTAAGTGAGTTAGCAGATAGAATAGACTTCAAGTCCAATATTCCCACCTGTTTTTTCTACTCATCAGTATACTTTTGAAATGAGTCATGTGCTGAACATGGTGCACTTTTATTGGAATTGAGAAGGAAGAAATAAATGGTCCAGACTAGACTGCCATTCAAACAACTATAAAGATATATGCTACTGCGCACACACTTACTCCTACACTAACTGCTGCACTAGTACATTTCCAAACCAAACCAAGAGTTTGTTTACTGCAAGAATTTAACTGTCATTTAATCTAGAATGCATGCTTCCAATTTGATATACTAGCCTTAGAGAACACTGGAGTGCCTTTTATATGCTTCCACCAAGAGAACCAACTTGAGCTCCCTCTGTCCTCAGTCTTCTCTCATTTCCCACTACAGCAACAGCGAGAGTACACTGGAAGGGCTGCCCCATCATTTGTCGTGATTCTCCATAGGTATATTTTAGTTAGGATGTGCTGTATAGCAGAATAGCATTAT
Source organism: Somniosus microcephalus (assembly GCF_052327205.1). Lineage (NCBI taxonomy): Eukaryota > Metazoa > Chordata > Chondrichthyes > Squaliformes > Somniosidae > Somniosus > Somniosus microcephalus. The sequence continues at coordinate 173,840,654 of NC_140995.1, read as the reverse complement.
AGAAACAATTGAAATTTTTCAATTAAAAAAAACTGCAGGCTGTATAACAAAGGTTTTTAAAAAAAGGACCATCTAGCAATTAAAACAAGTCTGCCAAGCTGTCCAGAAGCTTATTGCCCTCTTTTGTGCTAAAAATACTTTTTAAAGGTATAATCATCATTAAATCCATCATTGCCAAATAATGCTCAAAATGTCAATCACATGGTAAACACTTTACACTTCCCATTGGCAGAGAAGCTGGCATATCTTGACAGACATTTAATTTGTGGTAATTTGAGGCAAGGTAAACCTAATGGCTGTAAAAGATGCACTAACCGTGATTTTTACACAGGTTCCTGGACGGGTGACTAAGCCACTCACCTAAAGCCAGTTGGGCCCTTCAATGCAATACAGGGTCTGATCTAGTCATCGGGTCCTGAATGCAATTTTAACTAAGACTGAGCAGAAAATCTATTATGGTTTTACTGCCGAGCTGAAGCAAGTCAGAAAAGATTTGGGATTTGAAGGGATTGTGAATTTTTTTAAAATTTTTCTTTGTGTGGGTCAGAGGATCTGGAACGCCCAGGACTCCCCCTACCTCCTCTTTCCTCCCACAGACCCTTCAGGAAATCCCTTCCCCACACTTACCTGAGTGCAGGCAGGTGGCCATGGGCCATCCAATTTTCAGGAGGCCGGCAGCCTTTTCCAGGTAGGAAGTGGACCAGTGACATGTTAATGGGGCTCGAGAGTTAAAATAGCCAATGTTTAATGTTTTCTGATTGGCAACCAATCAGCATTTGTTTTTTTTTTTACAGCCCATGACACATGGACACTTTCCTATGGTCTATGAACGCATGTTAAATATGAAACTTTAATTATATGGATGGATAACTACTAGTACACTCACTGATGATCTCACTAATTTCAACTAGTACAAGAATACCATGCAAACAAATTTAAAACCTAGCCTTTCAATGTGACTTTTAACATACTTGGTCACCAACTATTTTGTAAACTTATTGAATTGTTCGCCAACCTCCAACGACCAGTGAAATTAAAGGTGAGGTGTAGCGCTAGTGGTACAAGTCCCCCCCACCCCCGCCTTCTAGATAGTTTTGTAACCAACACGCTCAGTTTCACCTCAGTCAGAAGGTTATGGGTTCAAACACCAGAGACATTTGCACATAATCTAATCTGACACATCAGCACAGCACTGTTAGAGGTGCCATCTTTCAGATGAGACATTAAACTCAAGCCCGGTTGGCCTTCACAAATGGGTGCAAGAAATCACATGGCACTATTCGAAGAGCAAGGGAGTCCACCCAATGTCCGGGCCAACATTTATCCCTCGTCAACATGTATTCCTCATTTAACACCATCAATACATATTAACTGGTCATTTATTTCATTGCTGTTTTTTGGGCCTTGCTGTGCACAAATTGGCTGCCTTGTTTCCCAACATTACAACAGTGACTACAGTTAATGAATTATTTTTGAAGTGTAAAGTGCTTTGGGACATCCTGAGGACATGAAAAGGGCTATATAAATACAAACTCTTCTTTCCTTTGTATCCAATGTTTAAGTTGCGTTATATTTTTTGTTCCATCTTTCAAATGTATGTTTATCTTGCAATTTATATATACACAAACGTTTTCTTTGCACTTTGAATCACCAACTCAATTTGTTATGTACTGCTTGACTGAACAGATTTTTCAAGCCTTATATCTCACCTGTGTTCTTTCTTAACATATTGTCCAGACACTTCGTTAACTACATGAACTTTCACAGAGGGATGCGATGTCAGAATATCTGTTTTTAACAGGTCTGCTCTGTGGATATATACAGCGAGGACCAGACTGTCATCAGTAATGTATTTTGGCCTCTGCTGCCGAAGTTCAGCCTCTAACTCAGAAGCAGCTTCTTCACCTTCAGGATCTTCTTGCATTATTTCTTCTTTTATCTCCGTTTCATCTGCTACTGATGGTGCTGCTGGCATGGGGAAATATAATCATTACAATATATTTTTTACTTTCCCTAAAAGTTGCATTCGGGTACTCAAAATGACATACACCCTTCCCAATTTCACGCCTTCTTTTCATACCTCTCCCATCCCAATAGCAAGACTGATATTAGAAACTTCTGAATGTGGGGAAGGAGATAGTGAGGCAGTGGAATTTAAGGAAAACATTGAGAGCAGAGCCGAGGCAAGTCCACTGCTTCTTTGTCGTCAGGCAGCTTGTCCAACAGCTTGGATGAGTCGCAATTTCCTCCAGTTAAACATTGGGAAGACCATAGCCTTCACCATTCTCAGTGTCATTGTAAGCTCTATGTCTTTGTTCAAGGATGTGTGCAATGTCTGAGAAATCTTTGTTTTCTTTTTTTTACCCGATGTGACTATCCCTTGATCCTTGTGTCTTTCCCTCTGTCATTGTCTCTCCATGTGTTTCTGCCTGTAGCTTAATCTTTGTCTGCATTGATAGATTTGTGTCAGTGTCTGATTTCTCTGTTGTGTTACCGACTTGTATCGCTATCCATATTTTCTGGATGCCCCCTGATTTTTCTATTTGTGTCTCTTGAGTGTGGTGTACTCCTACACTGTTTTTGAGTAGCGTTTATGGTTGTGTGACTTGATCTTTTTCTGTCTGTCAATTTGTTTATCATTCATGACAATCTTTTTCTGTGTTTGTCTCATGAATGTCTTTTACTATATTGTAACCTTTTTTCTGTTTTGGTGTATGTATCTCTCTGTCTCTCCAATGTCAGTCTCTGTCCCCTATTGTTGTGCCCTTCACTCCCAATTTCTATGTGCCAAAATTTCTCCTTGTCTGTCCTCAATCTATCTTTCTTTATCGTCTCGGTCTCTCTTTCACTAGCCCCAATCTGTTTATTTGGTCCAGCAATCACTTTTTCTGTCTGTACCCTTAGTATCTATTTATCTCTACACCCCCCCTAATTTCTGTTTCTTTCTTCTACCATTCTCTCTATAACTCCAATATTTTTGACTTTTATGTCTCCATCGTGCCTTTTTCTGACCCATAATCAGTGTGGGTAAATTGATCATAACTTTAGCGAGGAGCAACAGCAGGAACCAAAAGCCCATGAACAGGTCATGTATCGTATATTCATTGGCCTGCACATCACTACGGACTTTAAAAGGTTTCTTTGTGAGGAAGAGGGCAGTGCAAGAAAGGGCTGTGGAATAGTGGAGCGGTGGGAACACAGCAGAACTGTTGGGATGACAAGAAAAGTGGCAGTACAGGGTAATGAAACCTAAAAACACAAATGAAAGTAAAATTTAAATTAAGTTTATAAACAGGAGAGTTGTATTGTTACCTCGGGAAAACTGAAAACAAAAATCTACATGACTGCAATATCACTTTTTTTTTACTTACACTGCAGCTCCAACAAGTGGTCAGAGCCTATAACTGCTTGCAGACTCAAAGCAGTTTAAAAAAAAATCTATACTCTGTGTAAAATAGCAGCTATTGGGTGACACCAGACTTTATACATTCTGTGATAGGGTTGCGACACCTTTAACATTTAAACCATCTATCACAACATCACCTACAGGCTTCAAAGTTTATTGCAGGTAAATGTGAACACTGAGACTTCCCATTACAGTTGGGCAGACTAGATGCAGGAAGGATGTTCCCGATGGTCGGGGAGTCCAGAACTAGGGGTCACAGTCTAAGGATAAGGGGTAGGCCATTTAGGACAGAAATGGGGAGGAATTTCTTCACCCAGAGAGTGGTGAACCTGTGGAATTCTCTACCACAGAAGGCAGTAGAGGCAAATACATTAAATATATTCAAGAAGGAGTTGGATATATTTCTTAAGGCTAAAGGGATCAAGGGGTATGGGGAGAAAGCAGGGACCGGGTACTGAATTTGGATGATCAGCCATGATCGCATTGAATGGCGGAGCAGGCTCGACGGGCCGAATGGCCTACTCCTGCTCCTATCTTCTATGTTACACAAATGGAAAGGAAATATAATGCTGGAAAATTAAACTCTTAGTTCCAATTAGTGTCAAGTAGAGGTAGATTTATGCTATGGGCTTTTGCCCACTAGGAATGGAGTTGAGACTGCCCCAACCTATAGGATCCTCACAACCAGCAGGAGGAGATGCTCAATCCATAAGTCTGGGATAAATTTGATCCAAATCTCAGATGAAAAGGCAGTGTGCAAACCCACTGCACCAGTTACCCATAGGCACACGTTCACTGGACCGCTCAATCCTAGGTTTTAGATGCGTGACGCCCTTTGCACTCTTCCTCTCCCTCCCCACCGCCAACATCAAGAATGTAACTCCCATCACCACTCTACATCATTTTCATGTCATAAGTAATTTAGTTTTATTCTGTATGAAATTACGCTAATTTTTTTTCAAATAGCCTGACTGTAATACCATATCTTACAATAAAAAATGTCCTATCAAATAACAAAGTATATAAATGTATCTCAAAAATTACTGCGCAATATTCTACATTATGGTTTTGAAATTCCTCTTTAAATGAAATTTCACTTGCACAATTTTTGCACCTTTTTTGGTTTTCTTGGTCTTCTTTCTTTTTGCTCTTTGTTGTTTCTCCTCTTTCCCGAGTGTCTGTTTTTCTTCATCGCTTACCTCTAACTCAGATACCAATCTTCTGAGGGGAGTCTTTTTCCCTTTACGATTAGCTTCATCCTGGCTATCCTGCAGCTCTGAAATGTGCATTTCGCTTGGGCAGAAGAGGACAAAAGGGTGTATTAAAATAAATGTTTCTGACTTTATGAAAATACACTGTCCTTTTCTGGGCCATAGAATCAGACTTTTAAATTGAGTCCACAAACGTGTTAAATTTTCATTTTCTAGACACAAGCCCTCTTCAACTGAACTGCGGAGTAGCCGCTCAGCTGCAATTCCCATAGCGTAGCGGTAAAACAAATCACTCTTGCATATATAGCTGAGCACTAGCGTTTTGCAACATAACTCATGTTTTACAATCACTGAATTACATGTGAAAAAATATTTTTCAAAAATGAGATTGTGAAAATTTCTGGTTATAACAAAATGTACGCATTGTGAAACTATATTTCATTTCAATCATTTCATTTCAATTTTTTATTTGTCACATAACCAAATACAACAAGTGAAATCCAGTCAGTGAAATGCTTTTTTCTTAACGAGCCGAGCGCGCCAAGCAGCAAAGGACACTTAGCTGCCTGGTACGCACGGAGCCCGCAAGGATGGCAGCCATCTTCATCGGCGCCCAGTGATGATCTACACCCAGTGCTAGATAAAAATATAAATGAAACCAGAATTTACAGAATAAAAGGCTCTGAACCCCACATATATGACAGTGTGCTCTCATGCACAGCTTTCAGGTAACACTTTTCAACAGCTGTTGCCTCAATCCTAGTTTCACCAGTTGTACTATAGGCAGTCGCTTTCAGCATGGTGGAAGGACCTAGGCAGGGTACCTTAGGATGTGCCAGACATCATCATGTTCTAGAAGACTTAATCCAATGCGGTGCATTGGTCTAAGTAGTCGCCTCTGCTTAATCTAAATCCTCATGTTAAGGCATCACGTTTCAAGATCTTTTGATCATTTTCCCGAGAAAACTTTTGGGGCAAAAAGAGTTACTTTATATGTTGCATTTTACAGCATGGTGTACTCAGAGAAATTTAAAAAACAAACCCGGAGCTGATTGCTAATTACGATGCTAATGAGCTAGCTTGGATGTTATTTCCCCATAGACTGTAGATAATAAGCAATTCATTATCCTTTTTCAGCCATCAAAAAAGAGGTCACACCCATTGTGTTGGATAATCACTCAACCCTTTTTGGCTGTGAACAGATGAAGCTAAAACAGAGACAGAGACACAGGCAGTTAGTCAGGTTTTTAAAAAGAGTAAACTGCAAGGACTTTGGTGGAATCTATAAAGGTTGGAAATACTCCAGAACAGTTAGAAGCAATGTTCCCTTTAAGCTGTGCGGCCGTGCAGCACTCTGGACCTCCCACACAGCCGTCTCGCTGGTTTTTCAATGCGAAAAACCGTGCATGCGCGATATTTTGAATGGGTCACACAGCCCTTTAAAGGGGCCGTGCACCCGAAAAAAAATTAATGGGAACATTGGTTAGAAGTAATCTTGTTTAAGCCAATTAAGATGGCTACTGATATGGAAAGCATAGCATATTCTTTATTTTGTATTATGTGAAAGTAAGTTACACTGATAGAACAGTAGTTATGGTCAGAGTTAATTCAGTTTTTTCAATCTTGCTGTGAAATAAAGCAGCTTATTGATTCATATCAGGCCTTGTCTTACCCAGATTTTTCTTGTTCCACCTTTAGATACACACAAGCGGAAAACAGGAATATCCTGTTCAGATCACAAGGGAGTACTACTGTTAAGACTCCTGGGTTAGGCTATCATACAAGTAGATATAATGCCGTGTGAGTCAATTCCCATAAAAGTAAAATGCTCAGATTGCTTACAGGAGTGGGAAATGTCACTGATCCCAAGAAGGTATTTACAGTGGACCCAAATTTGTAACAAGGGGGGCTTTGGCAAAAAAGACAATTCCATCCCTGTAACCATTTCCCTTTTTACCACAAATCCACCTTGTAGCCAAGTTCTCACCTCAATCTCACACATGGGCTGAAGGAAGCTCTTCTATTGCACATCCAAGACATCAGAATCATGACAAAAATTTGTATGAGCACACCTGGTATGTTGCAAGCTTAACTTGCATTTTGACATAGAATGATACAGCACAGAAGGAGGCCATACAGCCAATTGTGCCTGTGCCCGGCTCTTCAAAAGAGCTGTCCAATTAGTCCAAATGTCTTGCTCTTTTCCCATAACCCTGCAAATTTTCCCCATTGAAGTATTTATCCAATTCCCTTTTGAAAGTTACTATTGAATCTGCTTCCACCACACTTTCAGGCAGTGTTGAAAAAAAAAACAAGTATCATGTTGATATTTACTGCATCATTTTTAAACTTTGTAACACATGAATATTCACAAAGTGCTAAAGATATTTAAATCAGTGCAACATCTACATTGAAAATCTGGAATTTTACACTTGCAACTGCATAACATTAATTGTGAGGTAAACAACACCACAAAATGATAGCATGAACTGTGTACATTTTGTAAATGTACAGATTTCATACAACCGAAGCAGTTTTGAGAAAACTCTTCCATGAAGGTATCCTTGGATGACTGTCAGTCACTATACCACCAGATTATGTTCCAGTATTCCCTTAAAAATAGCCTTCTGCTGAGTTTATGGTAGCAATAGCAATAAGAGAGTAACTGGAAAGTTCTTACAAGGATTACTTTGGAGTATTTATGCAGAGCTTTCCCTCTGGAAATTAAATAGGTTGGTTAAAGTCAACCATGCACCCAATAATGGAGTCTACCCCAGTGTTGTTTCTATGCAATCTTATTGGCCAGTGCCTCCTAAACGATCAGACTGCAGAAAAGGAACAGATTTTACTTTGTTAGAAATCAGTAAACATTGTACAGAAAGTAAGATGGAAATTTTGTTAATCAAAAATGGACATCAGCACTCAGGATAATGGACATGTGGAACAGACTCCAGAGAAGCTAGATGACTCAGAGTCAAGTGACACCATTAAAAGGTAGCTGTATTGATATCTGCTGAGAAGGGGAAATTGATGGCTATACCAGTATTAATAATATTGCAAGGAATTTAGTGTCCTTTAAAAGTAGAGGGTCATCGTGTGGTGCAAAAGATAAATGAACGACAGAATAATCATACATGGACTCTAAATGCAGCGGGCTTGAGAGACCAAATGGGCTTTGCGCTCCCAGCATAGAGCTTGTGTGCCAGGAGCGTATACTGGAATATCTGGTGCAGCCCATCCAATTTTCAATCCATTAAAATGAACGGATGGGAAACAGTGGGCTGTGAAACAAGTGCACTAGCCGCTGCTCGATATTCTGATTACATGCTCCCAGCGCGTGAAGCTCTGCACCAAGAAAGTAACTTGTAAAATTACCCCTAATGTTCATAAAATTATTTACCTTTTTAGATTTTTATTTTCTTGGATGGAAAAAACAAATCTATAGCAGGCTGCTATAAAATCTATTAGAGCTATAGTTTCATAAGTTGTTTATTTATAAATCTGAGGATTATGTAACTGCGTACCTATAAACCCAAGATTTGTATGGCACATGTTGTGATCAAATACTATTAGTTTGCATGTTAAGTGCTGCAATGGAAAACTTTGACAAATTACTGTACATTGTTATATATTCTCATTCTTACCTTGATAACCCCTCATCTGTCAACGATGACTTTTTCTGCCTTTTCTTCTTATCCAGTTTGTTGGTTAATATTGAAGACACACGTGAAATTGTTTCTAATGAACGCTCCTTGATTTTCTGTGTTTTCTTTTTAACACCTCCTGCCTCTTTGGTAGCTATATGCTGCTGATAGGCTTGGATCAATGAATCCACATCCTCTCTTAAATCACTCTTTAGCACATTCTCAACATGGTCGTCTTCTCCCAAGGTACCTTTTGACCTCTTTTTCTTAGATTTTTGCAGAGTCGTTACAGATTCTAGAGCAGCAGTTTTGTACAAATGTTCCTCATCAAAAGGTTGTTCTCCAATTATCAATTTCTTTTTCTTCTTTTTGATTTTTTTGGGGGGGGTTTCATCTTCAAAGAGCTCATCATTGTTAACTTTTTCTGCCGCAGAGGTCCTATCATTCAGTTTGTTTTTTGAGAAGCGGGGACTTTGCTCTTCTGGGTTATAAGTGTTATTTAAAATAGTTTCGTCATCTTCATTGTCTTTATGTAGACCAAGTTTATTCCTCAGTGTTTCAAGCTAGGCAAAATTTAAAAAAAAGTGTATTTTTATACCGATTTATGGCAATGTATCAGGATCATGTATGAATGTACAAGACAGGGAAAGACCACTGGATCCAGCCGACTAGTCCCAAAGTCCAAAAATTACCATTCTTTATTTTCTCTTCTATACTCCTCAATGACTGCTTTTACCAATAAAACTATCTAGCTCCCTCTTGAACTTTCTGACACTGTCTGCCTCTGCACACATTCATCACACTTTGTGTGAAGTGGTTAAATCAAAAATGTCTGTTTACCATACCTCTTCTGAGGTCGAGGTCGTATCCTTTGGATACAGAGTCTGGTTATGTCAAACATTTTATCAGGGTCCAGTTTACCAAAACACTTAGAACCTACGATTCAGTTAAGAAGAATGGCCTTCAGTTAAATCACAATTGCTAATCAGAATTTGAAATAACAATGTGTGAAAACAGAGCATAAATGTTTAACAAGCAGTTCAAATGTGAATTTGGACCATAAAAGGTATTACGAATGAGGTTTGAACTGAGCAATGTCATCTGAATGAAGAACCAAGACATGACTTGGATTTGTAATGGGAAATGGATGGTATTAGAACCCAGGGTGAACATAAGAACACAAGAAATAGGAGCAGGAGTCGGCCATTCGGCCCTTCAAGCCTGCTCCACCATTCCATGAGATCATGGCTGATCTTCTGCCTCAACTCCATTCACCGGCCCTATCGCCATATCCTTTGATGCCTTTACTAGTCAGAAATCTATCGACTTCTGTTTTGAATATACCCAATGACTGAGCCTCCACAGCCCTCTGGGGTAGAGAATTCCAAAGATTCACCACCCTCTGTGTGAAGAAATTTCTTCTCATCTCAGTCTTGAATGGCCTACCCTTTATCCTGAAACTGTGGCCCCTGGTTCTAGACTCCCCAGCCAAGGGAAACATTCTCCCAGCATTCACCCTATCAAGCCTTGTAATAATTTTGTAGCTTCATTGCGATCCCCTCTCATTCTTCTGAATTCTAGAGAATACAGGCCTAGTTTACTCAATCTCTTCTTATACGACAGTCCCGCCATCCCAGGAATCAAACTCGTGAACCTTTCTTGCAATCCCTCTATGGCAACTTTATCCTTCCTTAAGTAAGGAGACCAAAATTGTGCACAGTACTCCAGGTGTGGTCTCACAAGGCCCTATATAATTGGAGCAAGACTTCTTTACTCCTGTACTCAAATCCTCTTGTAATGAAGGCCAGCATACTATTTGCCTTCCTAATGGCTTGCTGCAACTGCACATTCATAGAAAAATAGAAGATAGGAGCAGGAGTAGGCCATTCGGCCCCTCGAGCCTGCTACGCCATTTAACGAGATCATGGCGAATCATCCAAATTCAGTACGCTGTCCCTGATTTCTCCCCATATCCCTTGATCCCTTTAGCCTCAAGAAATCTATCTAACTCCTTCTTGAATATATTTAATGAATTGGCCTCAACTGCCTTCTGTGGTAGAGATTTCCACAGGTACACCACTCTCTGGGTGAAAAAATTCCTCCTCATCACTGTCCTAAATGGCTTATCCCTTATCCTTAGACTGTTACCTCTGGTTCTGGACTCCCCCCACCATTGGGAACATCCTTCCTGCATCTAGTCCGTCCAGTCCTGTTAGAATTTTATAAGTTTCAATGAGATTCCCTCTCATTCTTCTAAACTCCAGCGAATACAAGCCTAATCGACCCAATCTCTCCTCATACGACATTCCTGCCATCCCAGGTATCAGTCTGGTGAATCTTCGCTGCACTCCCTCCATGGCAAGAACATCCTTCCTCAGATAAGGCGACCAAAACTGCACACAATACTCAAGATGTGGTCTCACCAAGGCCCTGTACAACTGCAGCAAGACATCCTTGCTCCTGTACTCGAATCCTCTCGCTATGAAGGCCAACATACCATTTGCCTGCTTAACCGCCTGCTGCACCTGCATGCTTACCTTCAGCGACTGGTGCACAAGGACACCCAGGTCTCGTTGCACTTCCCCTTCTCCCAGTCCATTGCCGTTCAGATAATAATCTGTCTTCCTGTTTTTGCCACCAAAGTGGATAACCTCGCATTTATCCACATTATACTGCATCTGCCATGCATCTGCCCAATCACCCGACCTGTCCAAATCATACTGGAGCTTCTCTGCATCCTCCGCACAGCACACATGCCCACCCAGCTGTGTCGTCTGCAAACTTGGAGGTATTACATCTAGTTCCCTCGTCTAGATCATTAATATATATTGTGACTAGCTCGGGTCCTAGCACCGATCCCTGCGGTACCCCACTAGTCACTGCCTGCCACTCAGAAAAAGACCCGTTTATTCCAACTCTTTGCTTCCTGTCTGCCAACCAGTTCTCTATCCAAGTCAGTACCTTACCCCCGTCCCATGTGCTTTAACTTTGCACGCTAATCTCTTACTCGGGACCTTATCGAAAGCCTTCTGAAAGTCAAATACACCACATCCACTGGCTCTCCCTTATCTATTCTGCCAGTTACATCCTCAAAAAATTCCAGATTAGTCAAGCATGATTTGCCTTCTGTAAATCCATGTTGACTTTGTCCAATCCTGTCACTGTTTTCCAAGTGCTCTGCTATTGTATCTTTTATAATGGACTCTAGCATTTTCCCGACTACCGAGGTCAGGCTTACCGGTCTATAATTCCCCGTTTTCTCTCTACCACCTTTTTTGAATATTGGGGTTACATTAGCTACCCTCCAATCCATGGGAACTGTTCCAGAGTCTATAGAATTTTGGAAGATGACCAGCAATGCATCTACTATTTCTAGGGCCTCTTCCTAAAGTACCCTAGGATGCAGATTATCAGGCCCTGGGGGTTTATCAACCTTCAATCCCGTTAATTTCCCTACAAATACTGATTTCATTCAATTCCTCCCTCTCATTAGACCCTATGTTCCCCGACATCTCTGGGAGGTTATTTGTGTCCTCCTTTGTGAAGGCAAAACCAAAGTATGTATTTAATTGGTCTGCCATTTCTTTGTTTCCCATTATAAATTCCCCTGATTCTGACTGCAAGGGACCTACGCTTGACTTCACCAATCTTTTTCTCTTCACATATCTATAGAAGCTTTTACAGTCAGTTTTTATGTTCCCCCTCTTAATTAATCCCTTTGTCCTCCTTTGTTGAATCCTAAACTGCTCCCAATCCTCAGGTTTGCTGCTTTTTCTGGCCAATTTATATGTCCTCTCCTTGGATCTTATGCTATCCTTAATTTCCCTTGTTAGCCACAGTTGAGTCACCTTTCTTGTTTCATTTTTATGCCAAACAGGGATGAACAAATTCTGCAGTTCATCCATGCGATCTTTAAATGTTTGCCATTACCTATCCACCGTCAACCCTTTAAGTAACGCTCCCCAATCCATCCTAGCCGACTCGCGCCTCATACCATCGTAGTTTCCTTTATTTAAATTCAGGGCCCTAGTCTCAGAGTCAACTTCTTCACTCTCCATCTTAATGAAGAATTCTAACATATTATGATCGCTTCTCCCCAAGGGGCCTCGCACAACAAGGTTGCTAATTAATCCTTTCTCATTACATAATACCCAGTCTAAGATGGCCTGATCTCCTGTTGGTTCCTCAACATATTGGTCCAGGAAACCATCCCCTATACACTCTAGGAATTCCTCCTCCACAGTATTGTTACTAATTTGGTTAGCCCAATCTATATGTAGATTAAAGTCACCCATGATAACTGCTGTGCCCTTATTGCACGCGTCTCTAATTTCCCGTTTAATGCCATCCCCAACCTCAGCATTACTGGTTGGGGGTCTGTATACAACTCCCACTAACGTTTTCTGCCCCGTGGTATTTTTCAGCTCTACCCATACATATTCCAGATCATCAGAGCTAATACCCTTCCTTACTATTGTGTTAATCTCCTCTTTAACCAGCAATGCTACCCCACCTCCTTTTTGCTTGTCCTTCCTGAATATTGAATACCCCTGCATGTTGAATTCCCAGCCTTGGTCACCCTGGAGCCATGTCTCCGTAATCCCAATTATATTATATCCGTTTACATCTATTTGCGCAGCTAATTCATTCACCTTATTATGAATGCTCCTCGCATTAAGACACAAAGCCTTCAGGCTTGTTTTTTTAACACTTAGTCCCTTTAGAATGATTATTTACTGTGGCCTGTTTTGATTTACACCCTTGATTTCTCTGCCTTCCACTTTTGCTTTTCTCCTTCCTGTCTTTTGCATCTATCCTTGCTTCCCTTTCTTCTGTCTCCCTGCACAGGCTTCCAACCCCCTGCCATTTTAGTTTAAACCCTCCTCAACAGCACCAGCAAACACTCCCCCTCGGACATTGGTCCCAGTCCTGCCCAGGTGCAAACCGTCCAGTTTCAGTGACTCAAGTACATGGACACCCAGGTCCCTTTGAGCATCTGCATTCCCCAATCTTTCATCATTTAGGAAATATTCTGCCTTTCTGTTCTTTCCACCAAAGTGGATAATTTCACATTTATCCACATTACAGGAAACTTTGTGTTATCCGGAGGCTAACTGTCCGGAATGCTCGAGCCACCGGCAAAAATCAGGTGCCGTTAGGTTTTTTTTTCCTCGTTGCTTTTTTCCTCAACAGTCAAGCTCTGCAAGGTCTGCTGAAGCTGTTGCTAAGCTACAGAGACGCTTGGACTGTTTAGAAGCTGTTGCAACAGGGTTTGTTGACAGATACGGAGCTCAGAAGCTTCCGTATCTTTCAACATTAGCGCTGGAGTGTCCGGCAGTTTTGAGGGAACGGCAACAGCTCGGTCCCGTCGGTGCCGGATAGCACAAAGTTTCCTGTATATTCCATCTGCCATGTTCTCGCCCACTCACTGAGCCTGTCGAGATCCCCTTGAAGCCTCTTCACATCTGACACTGCCACCTAGTTTTGTATCATCAGCAAATTTGGAAATGTTACATTTAGTCCCCTCATCCAAATCATTGACATAGATTGTGAATAGCTGGGGCCCAAGCACCAATCCTTGCAGTACCCCACTAGTCACAGCCTGCCATCCTGAAAAAGACCCGTTTATCCCTACTTTTTGTTTTCTGTCCGTTAACCAATTCTCAATCCATGCTAGTATATTACCGCCAATTCCATGTGCCCTAATTTTGTTCATCAACCTCTTGTGTGAGACCTTATCGAAGGCCTTCTGAAAATCCAGATACACCACATCTACCGGTTCCCCTTTGTCTATTCCACTAGTTACATCCTCAAAGAACTCCAATAGGTTTGTCAAACAGGATTTCCCTTTCATAAATCCATGTTGACTCTGCCCAATCTTACTATTAGTTTCTAAGTACCCAGTTATTGCATCCTTTATAATAGATTCCAGCATTTTCCCCAACTACTGATGTGAGACTAACAGGTCTGTAGTTCCCCATTTTCTCTCTCCCTCCTTTCTTAAATAGCGGGGTTAAATTTGCTATCCTCTAAATGTGCAGGAACTGTTCCAGAATCTATAGAATTTTGGAAGATGACAACCAATGCGACCACTATCTCAATGGCCACTTCTTTCAAAACCCTAGGATGTAGGCCATCCGGTCCTTGGAATTTATCGACTTTTAGTCCCATTAATTTTGCTAGTACTGTTTTTTTACTAATAATTTCTTAAAGTTCCTCATTCTCGCCACACCCTTGGTTTTCTCGTATTTCTGGGAGGTTTTTTGTGTCTTCCTCCATGAAGACAGAAACAAAGTATTTATTTAATTTCTCTGCCATTTCCTCATTCCCCATTATAAATTCTCCCGTCTCTGACTGTAAAGGACCTACATTTACCTTCGCCAGTCTTTTCCTTTTCACATACCTATAGAAGCTTTTACAATCAGTTTTTAAATTTTTTGCTAGTTTGTGCTCATATTCCATTTTCCCTTTCTTTATCAATTTCTTGGTCCCCCTTTGGTGATTTCTAAAATGATCCCAATCCTCAGGCTGACCGCTTTTTCTGGCAACTTTATAAGCTTCCTCCTTTGACTTAATACTAGCTTTAATTTCTTTTGTTAGCCATGGTTGGATCACTTTTCCTTTTGGGTTTTTATGCCCTAGGAGGAATATATGTTTATTGCAAATTCTGCATTATTTCCTTGTATGTCCACCTTCATATCTTTTAGTGTAGTCTCCCAATCTACCATGGCCAACTTGTCCCTCATACCCTTGTAGTTTCCTCTGTTTAGATTGAAGACCTTAGTTTCAGATTGGACTACATCACTCTCAAACTTAATATAAAATTCAATCATATTATGGTCACTTGCCCCTAAAGGCCCCTTTACCACAAGATTATTGATTAGCCCTTTCTCATTACACAGTACCAGATCCAGAATAGCCTGTTCCCTGGTTGGTTCCTCCACATACTGATCCAGGAAACCATCTCGCATGCATTCCAAGAATTCGTCCTCCACACCATTAGTGGTAATTTGATTTGCCCAGTCAATATGTAGATTAAAGTCCCCCATGATTACCGTATTGCCCTTGTTACATGCACTTCTAATTTCTTTAATGATACTGTGCCCTACATTACCACTGCTGTTTGGTGGCCTATACACAACTCCCACCAATGTTTTCCGCCCTTTGCTGTTTCTTAGCTCCACCCAAACTGATTCCAGTTCTACATCGCGATCTGCCGAGCCAAGATCTTTTATCTCTACCGTACCGATCTCATCCCTTATTAACAGCGCTACGCCACCTCCTTTTCCTTTTTGTCTGTCCTTCCTAAATGTTGAGTACCCTGGTACATTCAGTTCCCAGCTTTGGTTACCCTGCAACCATGTCTCTGTAATGGCAATTACATCATACCCATTTACTTCTATTTGGGCCATTAATTCATTCACCTTGTTGCGAATGCTACGTGCATTTAGATAAAGTGCCTTCAACTTTGTCCGTTTAATATTTTTCTGCAGTTTGACCCTCTTTACTGTTGGCCTTTGTTTCTGCTCCCTACTAGTTTTGCTGACTACTTTTCTAACTTGCAAGTCCAGCTTTGTTTCTCTCCTTTATGGGTCCACACTTAGGTTCCCAGCACCCTGACAAACTAGTTAAAATCCTTCCCAACAGCACTAGCAAACCCCCCTGCGAGGATATTGGTCCCGGTTCTGCCAAGGTGTAATCCGTCCAGCTTGTACAGGTCCCACCTTCCCCAGAATCGGTCCCAATGCCTCAGGAATTTAAATCCCTTCCTCCTACACAATCTCACCAGCCACGCATTCATCTGGTCTATTCTCCTATTTCTGCTCTCGCTAGCACGTGGCACTGGGAGTAATCCTGGGATTACAGGAGACTTTGTTATATCCGGCATCGACGGGACCGAGCTGTTGCCGATCAAAACTGCCGGACATACCAGCATTAATGTTGAAGCATACGGAGGTTTTCATCTCCGTATCTGACAACAAACACTGTTGCTTAGCAACAGCTTCTAAACAGTCGGCCCGTACCTTAGAAGCATCTCTGTAGCTTAGCAACAGCTACAGAGAGACTTTGCAGAGCCTGACTGTTGAAAAAAAAAGCCACGAGAAGAAAAAAAACCTAACAAAACGGCTCCTGATTTCTGCCAGTAGATTGAGGTTTCCGGACATACGACCTCCGGATAAACCAAAGTTTCCTGTACTACCTTTGAGGTCCTGCCTTTTAATTTATTTCCTAGCTCCCTATATTCTGCTTGCAGGACCTCATCCCTCTTTCTACCTATGTCGTTGGTACCGATATGGACCACGACCTGGCTGTTCACCCTCCCCCTTCAGAATGTCTTGCAGCCGCTCAGTGGTACTTACATAGAATTGCAGCACAGAAACAAGCGATTCAGCCCAATTGGTCTATGCCGGTGTTTATGCTCCACATGAGCCTCCTCCCACTCTAACTGGATCTAACCCCATCAGCATATCCATCTATTCCTTACTCCCTCGTGTACTCATCTAGCTTTCCATTAAATGCATCTGCGCTATTCGTCTCAACTACTCCATGTGGTAGCAAGTTCAACATTCTAATCCCTACAAGTGGAAATATCTTCTCGATGTCTACTCTCTCAAACTCCTTCATAATTTTAAAGACCTCTATTAAGTCACCCATCAGCCTTCTCTTTTCTAGAGAAAAGAGCCCCAGCCCATTCAGTCTTTCCTGATAGTTATAACCTCTCGGTTCGGGTATCATCCTTGTAAATCTTTTTTGCACCTTCTCCAGTGTCTCTATATCCTTTTTGTAATATGGAGACCAGAATTGTGCACAGTACTTGAAGCGAGGTTTAATCCAGGTTCATACTGAGTGTAATTCCACATTTTACAAGTGCCAAGTAGTCCATTGGACCTCTCAGCATCTACCCTGTCAACCCCCCTCAGAATCTTATATGTTTCCAAGAGATCACCTCTCATTCTTCTAAACTCCAGAGAGTATAGGCCCAATCTACTCAATCTCTCCTCATAAAATAACCTTCTCATTCCAGGGATCAATCTAGTGAACCTTCGTTGTATTGGTACAATGGCAGACTAATGTATATACATAGAAACATAGAAGATAGGAGCAGGAGTAGGCCATTCAGCCCCTCGAGCCTGCTCCGCCATTCAATGCGATCATGGCTGGTCATCCAAATTCAGTACCCGGTCCCTGCTTTCTCCCCATACCCCTTGATCCCTTTAGCCTTAAGAAATATATCCAACTCCTTCTTGAATATATTTAATGAATTGGCCTCTACTGCCTTCTGAGGTAGAGAATTCCACAGGTTCACCACTCTCTGGGTGAAGAAATTCCTCCTCATTTCTGTCCTAAATGGCCTACCCCTTATCCTTAGACTGTGACCCCTAGTTCTGGATTCCCTGACCATCAGGAACATCCTTCCTGCATCTAGTCTGTCCAGTCCTGTCAGAATTTTATAAGTTTCAATGAGACCCCCTCTCATTCTTCTAAACTCCAGCGAGTACAAGCCCAATCGACCCAATCTCTCCTCATACGTCATTCCTGCCATCCCAGGTATCAGCCTGATGAATCTTCGCTGCACTCCCTCCATGGCAAGAACATCCTTCCTCAGATAAGGTGACCAAAACTGCACACAATACTCAAGATGTAGTCTCACCAAGGCCCTGTACAACTGCAGCAAGACATCCTTGTTCCTGTACTCAAACCCTCTCGCTACGAAGGCCAACATACCATTTGCCTTCTTAACCGCCTGCTGCACCTGCATGCTTACCTTCAGCGACTGGTGCACAAGGACACCCAGGTCTCGTTGCACTTCCCCTTCTCCCAATCTATTGCCATTCAGATAATAATCTGCCTTCCTGTTTTTGCCACCAAAGTGGATAACCTCACATTTATCCACGTTATATTGCATCTGCCATGCTTCTGCCCAATCACCCAACCTGTCCAAATCATCCTGGAGTTTCTTGGCATCCTCCTCACAGCACACACGCCCACCCAGCTTTGTGTCGTCTGCAAATTTGGAGATATTATGATGTAGAACACTTCAATAATAAAAAAATTGTGCTGCTTCACTTTCCTTTTCTGATGCCAGAGGTCAAAATAGTTGAAGGCACCGATAATATACTGTATTCTTATTCCCATAAAATGAAGTAAACCAAAAGAGCATAAATCTGCAACAGAACAGAAGATACTGTAGTTTGGTAAAATTTGAATCCTTGAATTTCCTTGAGGTTTATGTGGGTCATACCAAAGGGATCGATGGGTGAGTGTAAAAGTTTGCTGATACATATAGAAAAAAGTTTCAGTGCAGTGTAACAGAAGTGGTGATCAGGAAAGGGAACTTGGTGGTAAAATACCATTATTTTGTCTGTTGACATGATTTGAACAGGATAAAAAACCAGTAACTAGTTTCCAGTAGCCACTGGTTTACAAGGGTTCCCATAATTTGACACAAGTGGTAATTTTGTGCAGAGAGATGGTACAGATGGCTCATTATCAAAAATGAGGAGATTGAGCAAAGGGTACGCATCCAAATTGGTTCAAAAGGAAGATGAGACACACACACGCTAAAAGAACAGTTGAAAGTGGCGAATATTTGAAAAGCACTTTAATGTAGTTTTACTTTTTGAGTCAAGATTACTTAAAAACACACGTTCAAAGGAAATTTATGTTCTGTCAATCTTATTAGTAATAAAAATAATTCACCTCATTTGTTTCCTTCTACATACTATGGATAGTACTTTACCTCTTTGCAAAACGATTAAAGGCAAATTGACAAATCTCATGTCTCTTGCAACAGAATTCAGACAAAATGTTTGATGTAAACGTGAACCCTTCTGCCTAGTTGTCAGGCACAGATTTTTTGATTTTAAACTAGTTGACAAAAATAACTGCAGAGAAAAAAATAATCATTTTTGAGAGACAAGAAAGAAATATCCTCCCTTTCTCTCTGCCAGCCGGAAGCTATGTAGGGTGTAATCTCTCTATCAATAAGCTATCCTTTGTTTGCTCCTTTGAGCGTCGGGAGAGCGCGGCGCACCACAGAAGAGGCCTTAAGCATTTAAACAGTAGCGCAGCAGAGCAGCAGCAGAGAGGGGAAAACAAACTCAGAGTAAATTTGCAAAAGTGACATCAGTGTCAATGGAGTGGAGGAGCCCATGAAAACCAAGTGACGTCAGGGCGAGCAAGGAGGAGGAGCTCTAAGGGCAAGTAAAAAAAGTAATTTGCTTTTTTTAACAAAAGCAATCCACCTAATTTTAATTCAGGCCATCAATAAACAAATAGAAAAGACTAGAGATGGCAGGCAGGCTATGTGTTGGGACTGCGGTATGTGAGAGTTCGTGGACAGCGAGACTGTCCCGGATTTTCACATCTGCAGGAAGTTGGAGATGAGTCAAAGTCACTGAGCTGGAGTGCGAGTTAGAGATACTCCGAAACATCAGGGAGGGGAGGACCTTCTGGATACTCTTATCTGGAATAGTCACACCCCAGAGGAAAGCACAGGCTCAGGAAGGGGAGGGTGCGACTGTCAGGGAGCAAGGTAGTAGGGACTTAGGAGGTTGAGAAGGAGGTCCTGCAAACACTGGTCCTGTCCAACAGGTACAATATACTCGCTACCTGTGAGGATAAGGAGTAAGGCTGTGGGGAGGACAGCCACAATGCAGACCAAGGCTCCGTGGCTCAGAAGGCTGCCAGGGGGCTGGGGAAAAGAGCAGATGCACTGCAGCAACTCGCCAAGGCTTCTTCGGCAGCACCTCCCAAAACACGACCTCTTCCACCTAGGACAAGGGCAGCAGGCGCATGGGAACACCACCACCTCCAAGTTCCCCTCCAAGTCACACACCATCCTGACTTGGAAGTATATCGCGGGTCCTTCATCGTCGCTGGGTCAAAATCCTGGAACTCCCTCCCTAACAGCACTGTGGGAGTACCTTCACCGCACGGACTGCAGCGGTTCAAGGCGGCGGCTCACCACCACCTTCTCGAGGGCAACTAGGGATAGGCAATAAATGCTGGCCTTGCCAGCGACGCCCAGGTCCCATGAACGAATAAAAAAAAATAGAAATATGGTAGTGATAGGGGATTCTATAATTAGGAGGATAGTATCCTCTGCAGCCACAAACAACAGTCCTGAAGGGTAAGGGATATCTCGAGGTGGCTGCAGAGGAATTTGGAAAGGGCGGGGGGAAATCCAGTTGTTCTGGTCCATGTCGGAACAAACGACAGGCAAGAACAGGGAGGAGGTCCTGTTGAGGAGCATCAGGAGTTGGGAGCGAAATTAAAAAGCAGGACCTCGAGGGCAATAATCTCTGGCACCAGTACAGGGACAGGAAGGAGCTGTACCAGTGGGATGGGCTCCACATGAACTGGAATGGGACCAGTGTCCAGCAGAATGGGTAAATAGAGAGGTGGCAAAGGTTTTAAACTAGCAGGGTGGGGGGGGGGATCTACAAGAAATGAAACTAGCCTAAATATAAACGAAACAGGAAAGGAGAGGAGAGCGTACGATAGACTAAACTAAGGGAGGACATAAATGGCCAGGGAACAATGAGTTACAGAACAGGAGTGTAAAAAGATGGTTAAAAAGAGGAACTACTCTTAAAAGTTAGTTAAACTGTCTGTACAGTAATGCACAGTGGCCATAATAAAACATGAATTGGAGGCAATAATACGTTGTGAGGAACCAGATATAGTAGTAATTACTGAGACATGGCTACAGAAAAATCAGGACTAGGAATTAAACATTGCAGGGTATAACATATTTAGAAAAGGTAGAGGGGGGGGGAGGGGGAGGTGGAGTAGCTGTACTTATTAGAGATAACAATGTAAGTAGAAAAATGTGACACAGCTAGCAGTAAGACAGAAATAGAATCCATATGGATAGAGATAAAAGACAATAAAGGAACAATCACATTAATTGGGGCAGTCTACAGACCACGTAACAGTGGAAGGGAGGTAGAGGAAGAAATATGCAAACAAATTAGGGAAATGAGTAAAAAAAGACTAATAATCATGGGCGATTTCAACTACCCCGAAATTAATTGGCCAGAAGAGGTAGGTAAACGAGATAAGGGAATGGAGTTCCTACAATGTGTGCAGTACTTTCTAACCCAGTATGTAAGAAGCCCGACAAGGGAGGATTCACTACAGGATCTAGTAATGGGGAATGAACCACAGCAGATAAGTGAAATAAAAGTAGGGGAACATCTAGGCAATAGTGACCATAATAATTGAGAAGGAAATAAGTATAACAAAGACCAGGGTAATAGATGGGAGAAAAGCCGATTGAGGGGCTGAGAATAGAACTTGGGGAAAATAAAATGGACAACAATATTTGCAAACAATGATGTAGAACAGCAATGGGAAACATTTAAAACGATGTTCAACAGAGTCCAGGAAAAATATATTCCGCTAAAAAACAAGAACAAATGAGACACCGTGGATGAATAAAGACAGAAGAATTGAGGGTAAGAAAAGAGGCATACACTAAGTACATGGATAGCAGGGGAGAGCATGACGAGGGTGAGTATATTAGGAGAGAAGCAAAAAAAAATAGGAAGGCAAAGAGGAACTATGAAATTAAATTATCAAGGAACATAAAGCAAAACAGTTAAATATTCTACAGGCACCTAAATAAAATAAGGAAAGTCGGGATGGGAATAGGGCCACTAAGGTATAGACAGGATAAAATCACAGGCAGCGATGGCGAAATGACAGAAATATTAAATAATTACTTTGCTTCAGTATTTACCAGGGAGACAGATTGGGTGGACCAGACATCAGAAGAGGAGATTAGTAATGAGATAACTGCATTTGAAATAAAAAGGAGAAATATTAAATAAACTAATCAAACTCAAAGATGATTAGACCCCTGGTCTGGACGGATTATATCCGCATATTTGAAAGAATCTAGCGAAGAGATAGCAGAGGCATTACTACGCATATTTAATAATACATTAGAAAAAGGTGTAGTGCCAGAGGACTGGCGGATAGCTAACATAATACCTATATTTAAGAAGGGAGACAGAACATGTCTAGGGAACTATAGACCAGTCAGCTCAACATCGGTGGTAGAAAAAAATAATGGAATCCCTACTAAAGGAGAAAATAGAAAAACATCTACTAGATGCCAAAAATATAACAATGAATACTCAGCATGTATTTCAAAAGGGAAAGTCTTGCTTGACCAACCTCATTGAATTCTTGGAAGAGGTAACAGAGAGAGTACACAAAGGTAATAAAGTAGATGTAAGTTATCTAGATTTTCAAAAGGCCTTCGATAAGGTGTCACATAATAGACTAATGAATAAAGGTCAGAGCATGTGGAGTCAGGGGACAAGTAGCAGAATGGATAGCTAGCTGGCTTCAAGACAGAAAGCAGAGAGTAGGGGTAAAGGGTAGCTACTCAGAGAGGCAGAAGGTGGAAAGTGGGGCCCCACAAAGATCAGTGCTGGGACCACTGTTGTTCACGATTTATATTAATGATTTAGACATTGGAATCAAAAACAGAATTTCTAAATTAGTAGTTTGTAACTTTTTTTCTAATGAAAAGTTAATAATCAGAGTGTAAACTAATGAGAAACTTGTATTGCCAATCACAGAATCACAGAAATCCCACAGTGCAGATAGAGGCCATTTCGGCCCTTCGAGCCTGCACCAACACATATCCCACCCGATCCCCGTAACCCCTACACCAACACATATCCCACCCTATCCCCGTAACCCCACGTATTTAATCCCCCTAACACTAAGGGTCAATTTATCATAGCCAATCAACCTAACCCGCACATCTTTGGACTGTGGGAGGAAACCGGAGCAAACCCACGCAAACACAGGGAGAATGTGCAAACTCCACACAGTCACCCGAGGCCGGATTCGAACCCGGGTCCCTGGCGCTGTGAGGCAACAGTGCTAACCACTATGCCACCGTGCTGCCCTATGTGTGAAGAGGTTTGTAACAATTGACATTTGTGAATTTTGAATAAATGTACTTTGTCCTAATGAGAGATTTAAAATGACAGATTGTTACCATGAGAAGATTGCAGTTACAGAATTTATTATAATGGCAGCCTTTTAGGATTAGATTCCACTTCGGAGTCACGTATTTTTTTCATTCGTTC
Source organism: Somniosus microcephalus (assembly GCF_052327205.1). Lineage (NCBI taxonomy): Eukaryota > Metazoa > Chordata > Chondrichthyes > Squaliformes > Somniosidae > Somniosus > Somniosus microcephalus. The sequence continues at coordinate 173,817,277 of NC_140995.1, read as the reverse complement.
GTGGGATGTGGGCATCGGCCAGCATGTATTGCCCATCCCTAATTGCCCTCGAGAAGGTGGTGGTGAGCTGCCTTCTTGAACTGCTGCAGTCCTTGTGGTGAAGGTACTCCGACAGTGCTGTTAGGGCGGGAGTTCCAGGATTTTAACCCAGCAACGATGAAGGGACAGCGATATATTTCCAAGTCAGGATGGTGTGTAACTTGGAGGGGAACTTGCAGGTGATGGTGTTGCTATGCGCCTGCTACCCTTGTCCTTCTAGGTGGTAGAGGTCGCAGGTTTGGGAGGTGCTGCCGAAGAAGCCTTGGCGAATTGCTGCAGTGTGCCGGTGGTGCAGGGAGTGAATGTTTATGGTGGTGGATGGGGTGCCAATCAAGCGGGCTGCTTTGTCCTCGATGGTGTCAAGCTTCTTGAGTGTTGTTGGATCTGCACTCATCCAGGCAAGTGGAGAGTATTCCATCACACTTCTGACTTGTGCCTTGTAGATGGTGGAAAGGCTTTGGGGAGTCAGGTGGTGAGACACTCGCCGCAGAATACCCAGCCTCTGACCTGCTCTTGTAGTCACAGTATTTATGTAGCTGGTCCAGTTAAGTTTCTGGTCAATGGTGACCCCCAGGATGTTGATGGATTCGGCGATGGTTGAATGTCAAGGGGCGGTGGTTGTTGGAGGTAGTCATTGGCTGGCACTTATGTGGCGCAAATCTTATTTGCCACTTCTCAGCCCAAGTCTGAATATCATCCAGGTCTTGCTACATGTGGGCATGGACTGCTTCATGATCTGAGGAGTTGTGAATGGCACTGAACACTGTGCAGTCATCAGCGAACATCCCCATTTCTGACCTTATGTTGGAGGGAAGGTCATTGATGAAGCAGCTGAAGATGGTTGGGCCTAGGATACTGTCCTGAGGAACTCCTGCAGCGATGTCCTGGGGTTGAGATGATTGACCTCCAACAATCACAACCATCTTCCTTTGTGCTAGGTATGACTCCAGCCAGGAGAGATTTCCCCAATTCCCATTGACTTCAATTTTACTAGGATCCCTTGATCAAAGGCTGCCTTGATGTCAAGGGCAGTCACTCTCACCTTACCTCTTTTCTCCATGTTTGGACCAAGGCTGTAATGAGGTCTGGAGCCGAGCGGTCCTGGCAGAACCCAAAGGGAGCATCGGTGAGTAGGTTATTGGCGAGTAAGTGCCGCTTGATAGCACTGTCAACGACACCTTCCATCACTTTGCTGATGTTTGAGAGTAGACTGATGGGGCGGTAATTGGCCGGATTGGATTTGTCCTGCTTTTTGTGGACAAGGCATACTTGGGCAGTTTTCCACATTGTCGGGTAGATGCCAGCATTGTAGCTGTACTGGAACTGCTTGGCTGGTGGCATGCTAGTTCTGGAGCACAAGTCTTCAGCACGACAGCCGGGATGTTGTCAGGACCCATAGCCTTTGCTGTATCCAGTGCACTCAGCCGTTTCTTCAGATCACATGGATTGAATCAAATTGGCTGAAGACTGGCTTCTGTGATAGTGGGGACCTCAGGAGGAGGCCGATATGGATCATCCACTCAGTACGTCTACCCACTGTGTCACCACCCCTGGTGGATCTGTCCTGATGAAGGAATCTGGGACATTGGCTGAAAGGTCAGGCTGTTGCTTGACTGTGGGACAGCTCTCCCAATTCTGACACAGATATTAGTGAGGAGGACTTTGCAGGGTCGACTGGGCTGGGTGTGCCACTGTCATGTCCGAGGTCGACGCCGGGTGATCCGTCCGGTTTTATTCTTATTGTTTTTCGTAGTGGTTGTGCACAACTGAGTGACTTGCTAGGCCATTTCAGAGGGCAGTTAAGAGTCAACCACACTGCTGTGTGTCTGGAGTCACATATAGGCCAGACCAGTTAAGGACGACAGATTTCCTTCCCTATAGGACTTAATGAACCAGATGGGTTTTTACGACAATCCAATAGTTTCATGGTCACCATTACTGATACTAGCTTTTTATTCCAGAGTTAGTTAATTAACTGAATTTAAATTCCCCAGCTTGCCGTGGTGAGATTTGAACTCTTGTCTCCGGATCAATAGTCCAGGCCTCTGGGTTACTAGTCCAGTAACATAACCACTATGCTATGTATAAAGGAGAGACAAAGAACGGTCCCTGGTATTCCCTTGAGTTTACTCAGAGTTTCACTTCGGGAGTATTAAGTAAATCAACTGTCAGGTTCCCAGCACAAAGATAAATGCTTTGGCTCACACAACTTTAAAGATTGTCAGAATGTTAAAATAAATATTGCCCCATTATCCCGCTCTGATCTCTCTGTCCTCGGCCTATTACATTGTTCCAATGAAGCTCACCGTAAGCTCGAGGAACAGCACCTCATCTTTCGATTAGGCACTTTACAGCCTGTCAGACTCAACATCGGGTTCAACAATTTCAGATAATTATCCCTGCCCCCATTTTTCATGCAGTATGATTTTTGCCACTCCCATTTGCAACATTTTATCTTTCCTGCCTCTAACAAAAGTACAGGATGTTCTTTCAATTTCTTCCTCCCCTCCTAACCCCGCCCCCCCCCCCCTCGCTGCACCTGCTTAATATCGGTTACATCTCCAGCTTTTTCCAGTTCTGATGAAGGGTCCCAGACCTGAAACGTTAACTGTTTCTCTCTTCACAGATGCTGCCTGGCCTGCTGAGTATTTCCAGCATTTTCTGTTGTTATTTCAGATTTCCAGCATCCACAGTATTTTGCTATTATATTGCCCCATTATTTGTTGTTTTGAAGGTTTCATTTGCTGCCAAGCTTATGCAGTTTACTGCAGCCGATACTGTCAGTGTAAATGTGATATACTCCTGTCAGCTCATAGTTTGTAGCTCCATGAAGCTCAGGTCTGTGCTTTTTAATGAATGCTTGATACTGCCTTGTCTTCTATAAATCATATACAAATCAGCATTCTCCTTTGCTTCCTGATCGGCTAAGAGTTAGGAAGTGAAAGGAGCACTGCCCCACGTGATCCCAGGTTCGCATACGCACAACGGTGCGCTCCTAGGCTCCGTGGAGCACTACAATGTGCACAACTCTGCAGCGTTTGAAAGCAAGTTCTCGAAGGGAGGTTCGCACGAGGCAAGTGTGGATTTCTTTCGGATGTCGGCGGCGTACTCTTAGCAACGCGACCGTGATTTCAGGGCCATTAATAGCAATATGTTCCAATGTGAATTGATAAACCACTTGACTATAGCGCTCTCAGTTTATTATATCATCTTAACCACTCCACGTTATTGCTACCTTGGAGTACAGTCAAGGTCTGTGAGCTACTCTGTATAAAACACACTATTACTCTAACAACATCAGTACACCAACTCAATTTAGGGAAATTACTGTTATGCCAATTAATCAAATAAGACCAGAATAGCTGCTCTTAGACCAATATCTGGAAAAAAAAAGACAATATTGGTCCAGAATTTGCTGGGAAAATAACAGCGAGTCCACAGCACTCATTGTTATTAATGCGTAAACAACCTAGCAATTTGTGTTGAGGAAGAGATACGCCGTGAGTTGCGAATCGCCACAAATTGCTGGACGATTTGCGCCGCACTGCCGTTAACCTCACAAAAACGGATCTCACGTCAGTCGCCATGAGTTTCAAGAAATTGCTGGATTTGCGCTATAACCATGAATTAAAACTCGCCGCAGGAAGTTAGAGCTGGTATTTAACAACACCTATTAATTATGAGATTTATGTTCCTGCAATGCCACTCAACCTCGAAGGCCCAGAAAGGGAACAATTGAAGCTGTCGAGTCTCATTCCTGCAGGTACTAAATTGTTCCTAGAGGTTTTTAAAATTTAACATTTTTTTTAATGTCTTACTTTTCCTTTCTGTCTCTTAATCCAATCTTTCTTTCATAGAAACATAGAAGATAGGAGCAGGAGTAGGCCATTCGGCCCCTCAAGCCTGTTCCGCCTTTTAATGAGATCATGGCTGATCATCCAAATTCAGTACCCTGTCCCTGCTTTCTCCCCATATCCCTTGATCTCTTTAGCCTTAAGAAATATATCTAACTCCTTCTTGAATATATTTAATGAATTGGCCTCAACTGCCTTCTGTGGTAGAGAATTCCACAGGTTCACCACTCTCTGGGTGAAGAAATTCCTCCTCCTCTCAGTCCTAAATGGCTTATCCCTTATCCTTAGACTGTGACCCCTGGTTCTGGACTCCCCCGCCATCGGGAACATCCTTCCTGCATCTAGTCTGTCTAGTCCTGTTAGAATTTTATAAGTTTCAATGAGATCCCCTCTCATTCTTCTAAACTCTAGCGAATATAAGCCTAATCGACCCAATCTCTCTTCATATGTCATTCCTGCCATCCCAGTTATCAGTCTGGTGAATCTTCGCTGCACTCCCTCCATGGCAAGAACATCCTTCCTCAGATAAGGCAACCAAAACTGCACACAATACTCAAGGTGTGGTCTCACCAAGGCCCTGTACAACTGCAGCAAGACATCCTTGCTCCTGTACTCGAATCCTCTCACTATGAAGGCCAACATACCAGATGCCTTCTTAACCGCCTGCTGTACCTGCATGCTTGCCTTCAGCAACTGGTGCACAAGGACACCCAGGTCTCGTTGCACTTCCCCTTCTCCTAGTCTATTGCCATTTAGATAATAATCTGTCTTCCTGTTTTTGCCACCAAAGTGGATAACCTCACATTTATCCACATTATACTGCATCTGTCATGCATCTGCCCAATCACCCGACCTGTCCAAATCATACTGGAGCTTCTCTGCATCCTCCGCACAGCACACACACCCACCCAGCTTTGTGTCGTCTGCAAACTTGGAGATATTACATTTAGTTCCCTTGTCTAGATCATTAATATATATTGTGAATAGCTGGGGTCCTAGCACCGATCCCTGCGGTACCCCACTAGTCACTGTCTGCCACTTGGAAAAAGACCTATTTATTCCAACTCTTTGCTTCCTGTCTGCCAACCAGTTCTCTATCCAAGTCAGTACCTTACCCCCAATCCCATGTGCCTTAACTTTGCACGCTAATCTCTTATGCGGGACCTTATCGAAAGCCTTCTGAAAGTCCAAATACACCACATCCACTGGTTCTCCCTTATCTATTCTGCCAGTTACATGCTCAAAAAATTCCAGTAGATTAGTCAAGCATGATTTACCTTTTGTAAATCCATGTTGGCTTTATCCGATCCTGTCACTGTTTTCCAAGTGCTCTGCTATTACATCTTTTATAATGGACTCTAGCATTTTCCCCACTACCGATGTCAGGCTTACCGGTCTATAATTCCCCGTTTTCTCTCTACCACCACTTTTGAATAGTGGGGTTACATTAGCTACCCTCCAATCCATGGGAACTGTTCCAGAGCCTATAGATTTTTGGAACATGACCAGCAATGCATCTACTATTTCTAGGGCCACTTCCTTAAGTACCCTAGGATGTAGATTATCAGGCCCTGGGGGTTTATCAACCTTCAATCCCGTTAATTTCCCTACAAATACTGATTTCATTCAATTCCTCCCTCTCATTAGACCCTATGTTCCCCGACATCTCTGGGAGGTTATTTGTGTCCTCCTTTGTGAAGACAGAACCAAAGTATGTATTTAATTGGTCCGCCATTTCTTTGTTCCCCATTATAAATTCCCCTGATTCTGTCTGCAAGGGACCTACGCTTGACTTCACCAATCTTTTTCTCTTCATATATCTATAGAAGCTTTTACGGTCAGTTTTTATGTTCCCTGCAAGCTTATTCTCATATTCTATTTTCCCCCTCTTAATTAATCCCTTTGTCCTCCTTTGCTGAATCCTAAACTGCTCCCAATCCTCAGGTTTGCTGCTTTTTCTGGCCAATTTATATGTCCTCTCCTTGGATCTTATGCTATCCCTAATTTCCCTTGTTAGCCACGGTTGAGTTACCTTTTTTGTTTTATTTTTATGCCAAACAGGGATGAACAAATTCTGTAGTTCATCCATGTGATCTTTAAATGTTTGCCATTGCCTATCCACCGTCAACCTTTTAAGTAACGTTCCCCAATCCATCCTAGCCAACTCGCGCCTTATACCATCGTAGTTTTCTTTATTTAAATTCAGGACCCTAATCTGAGTCAAATACTTCACTCTCCATCTTAATGAAGAATTCTGTCATATTATGATCACTCCTCCCCAAGGGGCCTCGCACAACAAGATTGCTAATTAATCCTTTCTCATTACATAATACCCAGTATTATCCCTCTCTTTATTTCTCTTTTTGCATCTAATTCAGCCTATTTCTTCCTCAGTCATTCCCGTTTCTTTCTCTTTCCTTAAATTTCATTGGTTAAGTAGATAGACTGTTGGTCCCATCGTTCACCAAGGTCCCAGTGCCTTTGATCTCACTGTGCCTTTATCAACTTGCACTTCCAGCAATTTGAGGTGCAAAAGTATTTGAGCTGAAGGGTGAGGTTCAAAAAAATAAATCAACTCACAGGGAATGCCGCGAGATGCGTCACTCCAGCACATTCTGGGCCATTATTCTTAATTTGTACAGAAAGCTTTCAAGTAAAAAAAAGTGAATTTAAGATAAGTTAAAGAAAGTAACAAGTGAATTTTCAGAAGTGAACACACTAAAATAAGAGTAGTACACATCTACGTTCAGAAATGTAGTGCCCATTTAAATTTTGAGAGAATTCTATTCCCATTACCCTCTTAAGCTTTGTCATTTCTCATTTTATGTTTAATTATACTTTTGCTTCTGAAAATTCAACATGGTTTTTTTTGCAGAAGATTCGTTGACAATGGTTAGTTTAAAAACACCATAAATTAAAGGATGATGTTTTTTGGAGCAATTCAAAAAATATTTTAAATGCCAATGCCAGAAATTATCAGTTCAGCAATTCTGATGCAATGTTAGTTGCTTCAACCACAATTAAATGAATGTGCCAGGACAAGACTAACACTGGCCTTACCTTGCAGTAATAATTTCATAATATAGAACAAAAAATACGAAGATTTTCTTTTACCTCATAATGCTGAGCTCCCAATTACAGCTATCACTTTACACTATTTCCAATACGAATCAGTATTCAGCCTCATCCTTCAAGTAATCTCTACTATATTCTAATAGAAGCTCCAACATTCTATTTCTTTTATTGATCTGCGGAGGCTACGGAGAGGATGAGAGTAAACTCAAACTTTACACTTTAGCAAACAACATTCAAAATAGGACAAATACAGCAGCTCCATTTAGAAGGATAAATGTTTTATAACTTGCTGTACCTTACAAGTAACTTTAATAATTTTTTGGATGAACAGCGGAGGATAGCTGCAAACAAGCAGAGTTAAAGAATGACACACTGTAGCTCATAATCTATACTCACCACAATACTGTCTGGGGAAGGTGTCTTTTTCTTCTTTGATTTCTTTTTCTCAACAGCCAATCCAGAATAGCTTTTGAACACCTCTTCAAACTGAGCCTTAGTCTTTGCCTTGGCTTCACTTTCCCCTACAACATAAGCTACAATGGTCAAAACTGACTGTAAACCAAGCAGCAATTCACACCCAAATTTAGGAGATAGAAACTGGGGTTTTACATGCACTGCGGTTCATGTGACTATTAAGCAGATTGTTTTGTTTTCAATGTCTAACAAAAAACATCAGGAAGCAAGCAAAAATAATTCTGCAATCATTTAAGTGAATATTTAGCATACATTTTTTAATTCTTTAAAAAATAATCACTCAAAATGAAAGAAAGCTCATTATGCGCTGAAAAAACATATTTCTATCTTAGCCAAGTCATAAAAATCACATTGTTCACCCAGCAAATTGAAAACATGTTTAGTCATTCAGGTATATTATTAGAAGAATCAATAACATAATTACTCAAATTAACTAAATATGATTAATTGAATATGGTTCAATAAAAACAACATTTACAGTCCTTAAAAATTCAGAGTTCTCTGCATATCTGCAAGTTGTGATGGTTTGACTGGTCAGTATTTTTAATATGGCTTCTCTCCTCCTTGGTTTAGTTTTTGTTTAGCAATTATTTATTTTTGCACAATGTTTGTAACTGTCTCTTGCATCGGCTTAATTTTAGTCTGATTCTCTTACCTTCTTTTCTGTCTACCTTCCATTGGTCTTAGTTATGTGGTAGCCCATCTCCATTCACAAAAGAAACAAACAATTATGGAAAAACTAGTCATATCCATTTTCAGAAACCTTAGTAGTTTTACCAAAAAAATGTGAACAAGTGGTAAGGAATGACATACTGATCTGGAAGGAGAAGGAGTGTGGATATTGTATTATGCAGTATATTAATCACTAGCCTTTTATCTTTTGAAACCAACCTAGACCAAGGGAGTAAAAGTCTCCTCTATTTGTTGGCTGGCAGGGTCCTACTAAAAATAAGTGTGCACAGTAGCAACCAAGTTTGGTTCAAAGCTAAAATTCACCTACATCAGCACCTAAGAGGCCACAGAATGGTTGATGTGCAAAATAAAAAAAGTCACATTAGTGCAGTAGAGCATGCTCTTCTTGGGCCAAAGAATGTTGTTAGCACAGAGCACAGGGAGCTTTACTCTGCATGTAAATGTACTGTATGTGAATTGGGAGGCTTCGAGACCGATACTGTGTGCTGAAATGGAAAGTGTTCTATTCCCCAGCACTAATATCCTCCAGCTTGATGAGCGCAAGATTCACAAAAAGAAACTGTTTTTCGATGAAGGAGCCCACTTCAATATTAACCAGCTTCTTTTTCAGGTAAACAAAAATATGCTGGGAATCTGAAACAAATCTGTTATTCCCCACAGATGCTGACTGAGCTGCGGAGTGTTTCCAGCATTTTCTGGGTTTTCTCCCCCAGATTTTGACTGACCTAATATGTACTTCCAGAATTTTTATTTCAAATTTCCAGTATTCTCCTTTTATCAAAACCAAGAAAGTTGTGGCTATGCCGTACCTGCTGGCATTTTTATCAAGACTGTACTTGGAGAGCTTCCTTATCTACTACATCCTCATTTAATACCTTTAGCTGACAGCCAACCTAAAACAATTGAAAGAAAGGAGCAAGGTGAGGCACTAAAATGGATTATTTGAGGATGGGGAGGGGGGTGGAGAAGGGGGGCAGGGGAAAAGAGAAGGAATCTGCTTATTGTACACCAACAATGCAGTGAATAAACTGTTCACTTGGACAACTCAAATTCTTGCTGTGATACATCCACGTCTAGACAACCACCTCCCTTCCCCAAACTAAAGAATTCAGAGATTCCGATAAATCATTTGTAATTTGAAACTAGATGAATATACATATTTTGCACTTTTAAAGGTTTTTTGGTAAAGGCATTTATACTATAGTGTCACAATACATTTTTCAAACGAGCAGTAATATTTTCTGGTACTTCTAGTCATGCGATCACATGCTTTCAAGTGGGCGTAGCTTTCGTTGAAAAAGTCAGTGCAACTATAAACAGGTTTCCTTGTTTAATATTTGCTCTGATTTTGTTTTCAGCCATGTTAACGGCCAGAGCAAAATATACCCAAAGGTCTTTGTTGCTGTACAAGATGCCATGTTAGATTGCAGTACTACATACTAATGCATTTACATGCAAAGTGTGCCTGTAACCTATTGGGGTGCACCAAGTGGAGACAACATATCCCCATCGGAGAGGAGGAGGGAGGGGAATTTCCCCAGCAACAATTTTAACGCAAATAGAAAACAGGAATTTCCATTTTATAAACTCACACTAATTTTTTTTCTAAAATTAAACGAGTAAGTTCACCTCCTTAAGTGAATCAGTTCACAGCCAGTTACAGAGAAATAACGAGACCTTGCTCTCAGCAGGAGAGTAATATGCATTAAGGAAAATAACTATATAATAAATTGATTCTCACCATCCAGAAGTTAGAGAATGGGTATACAAGAGTGATTAAAAACAGCCATCCAATCCTCCCGAGACCACGAACTTATTATGACTCCTACTTACAGATGCCGACAGCTGCTTCTTGCCCACTTCCCACCCATTCTGGGTGGGTGGATCAGCAGTATGTTCATGAGGGCCTGCGGTTAAAATCGGCGTGGCCTCAATGTCACGTGCGGGGAAACTAAGCATTTTCCCCGACTGGAAACCCACTGGTAGTTAAAATTCCTCCCAGATTTAAAAAAAAGATTCAACTATAACCTCTCATCACTGGCAACATCTGAGTGAATCTACACTGCCCCTTTCCCTTTTGTATCATTCCTATCATGAGTAGGTGGCTTGAGAGGAAAAAACACTAGCATATGTTAGGACAAATAGACAATTTCTTAGCTGTTAGCATTTTAAGATTTTATCCACAGCCTGTGTTGGGATTTTTTTTTAAAGTATTTCAATTGGGCATAATTGTTTCTAAAATAGACAGACAGACATATTGCTATCTTGCAATATCAATAAAAATGGGCTCGCTAATTTAAAAACAATAAAGGAGTAATGATACAAAAAATGAAAGATAAGGCAAAGAAAAATATTAAAAGGAAGATACATTCTGGCTCCTTAAATTTCAATGTTGAACCCCCAAATAGATTTCGGACATAGCCAAAATATATTGAAAAAGCATTAATCTTTCTTATAAAATAAGCTACACTGATCGAAGAATACCTTATTTATAAAATGTTGTCGAAGCAATGTGACAGGATAGAGAAGAATTGGGGTAATTCCATGTCAGATTGCTAATAAGCTTAAAATAGCCTGTAAGTCAATCGATTTATATCCTCTTGCAAAATAAAATAATTGCAAAGCAACAAGTCAGAGTTAACAAACTTTGACAAAGTGACCTTTTAATAGCAGGCTTAATATTTTGGTCACAGAATCATGTAGCAGCAGGGGTAGTAGCTGACAATGGTCACTGGTCCACCAGAAAGACAAGAAAGACTTGCATTTATATAGCACCTTTCACTACCACCGGATGTTCCAAAGTGCTGTACAGCCAATGAAGTACTTCTGAAGTAACAACAGAAAATGCTGGAAAAACTCAGGCGGTCAGGCAACATCCGTGGAGAGAAATTAGAGCGACGTTTCGGGTCTAACCCTTTTTCAAACTGGAAAGGAAATAAAATAGATCGAAGGCAGGGCTACGATAGAACAAAAGAAGTAAAAGAGACATTAAGAGGTATTCAAAACCAGACGAGTACTTCTGAAGTGTAGTCACTGTTGTAATATAGGAAACGCAGCAGCCTATTTGCACACAGCAAGCTCCCACAAACAACAATGTGATAATGACCAGATAATCTGTTTTTTTAGTGATGTTCCCGATGGTCGGGGAGTCCAGAACCAGGGGTCACAGTCTAAGGATAAGGGGTAAGCCATTTAGGACAGAGATGAGGAGGAATTTCTTCACCCAGAGAGTGGTGAACCTGTGGAATTCTCTACCACAGAAGGCAGTTGAGGCCAATTCATTAAATATATTCAAGAAGGAGTTAGATATATTTCTTAAGGCTAAAGGGATCAAGGGATATGGAGAGAAGGCAGGAACAGGGTACTGAATTTGGATGATCAGCCATGATCTCATTGAATGACGGAGCAGGCTTGAGGGGCCGAATGGCCTACTCCTGCTCCTATCTTCTATGTTTCTATGTTGGTTGAGGGATAAATATTGGCCAGGACACCAGGGATAAACCCCTGCTCTTCTATGAAATAGTGCCATGGGATCTTTTACGTCCACCAAAAGAGCCTCGGTTTAACGTCTCATTCGAAAGACGGCACCTCCAACAGTGCAGCACTCCCTCAGCACTGCACTGGAGTGTCAGCCTAGCTTTATGTGCTCAAGTCTCTGGAGCAGGACTTGAACCCACAACCTTCTGACTCAGACGAGGGTGCTACCCACTGAGCCACAGCTGACACACATTGATAGAAACTAAAAAAAAACTTAAATCTACTTTTATACAAAGACAAGGGGGGTTTTGATGAAAAAATGTGCATAAGCTTTTGCATGGCGGGAGCAAGTGCATTAAAAACATTAATACAAAAGCAAAATACCGCGGATGCTGGAAATCTGAAATAAAAACAGAAAATGCTGCAAATACTCAGCAGGTCAGGCAGCATCTGTGGAAAGAGAAACAGAATTAATGTTTCAGGTCGCTGCTGAAAAGTTTACCAGAGGGTTTATTTGCTGCTGAACCAATCCCTGGCCTCACTCAGCATCAGAGAAACTTTTCTCACTCTGTGGCCCAGGGACACAGCCTCACTGGAGGAAGCCCGTATTTTCAATAAGCTTTTCAACAATTCAGTTGTGCCAAGAGCAGTATCCATGGGCAAAAAGGATGCTAATTCCTAAACAGATGAATAAATCAACCATATTTAGTTGCCAAGTATTTTTTTTTCAGCCAAAGACAAAATATTATAATACTTCACAACGCTATGGGCCGTATTTTGCAACCTCTACGGGTGTGTACGCGCCCGTAGGGGCCGCGCAAGTTCCAAGTTTAGGCATGCAAAGCACATGCGCTAAAACCCGGCACTTGCGATCTGTCAAGAATTGTCTTGACAGATTCTCCACAACCACAGGAGAAGGGCCTCTGCGGGTGGAGAGTTACGCTTTTTGCACAACTTCCGCCCGCTGAATGCCCGTGAAATTCTTACACGTGGTAAAAGCAGGCGTAAGGCCTGCTTTTGCCAGCATAAGAGTTTTAAAACATAGAAAAATAAAATTTTAATCACTCATTTATATATTAAAAACCCCGTCCAATAAGGCAAGTTTATTCTTAGCCCCGTAAAAACTATTTTTTCTCAAAAAATTTAATTTTTGGTTAAAATATTTAAATGGCATTTTAATTAATGTTAAATACGTAATTTAAAAAAATTTATTTAATGTGTTCGTGTATTTTTAAATAATCCCCATTCACACTTATACGTACGGAACTCGCATAAGTATGAATGGGAATTCGCTTCTTTTATTGGTTGGGCCGGCCCACGTGATCCCAGGGGCACCTACAAACCGCAGGCGCCCCTGGGATACTTGGTCCTGGAGAGGCCCAGGATCACAAGCCTCCGTACCTCCCGGGCCACCAGGTACATTAGTAGATTTTTCACAGGTTGGAGGCATCCGCCCACGGGAAACCTCCGATCGCAATTTTTGGCCCATTATGTTTTGGGTAGCAAAGACAAATTCGACATTGAAAAAGTCTCATAGTCACCTTTGTAACATTAAAACACAGTCTTAGTAGACAATTTGTTTTTCAAACACACACACACACACACCTTTTTTATAATGAAAAATTAGCTGCTAGTTTTTACAAAGTTTGTGGTCAACAACTGTGCAATCATATCGTGATGGTGATCCCTTTCTTGGCTCTAAATTTCTCTCTGTCCAAACCATTCTAGCTTTATGCTATTCTCATCAATGCTGCTATGCCCAAAACTCCTCTAAACTCTTCTTGCTTGTTCTTTATAAGCTCCAAATATACCACCCTGCACACTCTTCTTCCTCACTACAACCTCACTATGTCCTACTCTTACCTCATTCTTTCACAGTAACTCAGAATACCAGCCTTTCCTTTCTCCTTCAAACTTTAGGCTTTTATAAACCCACACTAGGCATCACCCAATCCCTACTGACCAATTTTCTTAATTAAAAAAAAAAATTCATGGGATGCAAAGCCAGCATTTATTGCCCATCCCTAATTGCCCTTGAGAAGGTGGTGGTGAGCCGCCTTCTTGAACTGCTGCAGTCGTGTGGTGAAGGTACTCCCACATTGACTTTGTCGTACTGGTTTGTTACATGGCTAGGACATTTCAGAGGGCAGTTAAGAATCAACCACATTGCTGTGGGTCTGGAGTCACATATAGGCCAGACCAGGTGAGGATGGCAGTTTTCCTTCCCTAATGGACATTAGTGAACCAGATGGGCTTTTACAACAATCTGGTAGTTCCAGGGTCATTATTACTGATAGTAGCTCTTTTTTAAAATTCTAGATTTATTTTATTATTTGAATTTAAATTCCCCAGCTGCCGTGGTGGGAATTTGAACACATGTCTCCGGATCATTAGACCAGGGCTCTGGATTACTAGTCCAGTAACATAACCACTGTGCCACCATTCCCATATTTGCTATTTTATTCTTTAGAAATTTGGCAGTGTCTTCCACCATGGGCCTAGATTTCCTCATTTAAAAAGTCTAAAATTTAATGCCAAGGTTGAGAGTTATATAGAAGCAAAAAAAAGACAGGCACATACAGCACCTTACCATGGCTCTCAGAAAGAGCTCACGTTCAAGAGCACACCTTTATTACCCAATACCTAATCATATGATATTTAAGTTGCTGCTTAACAACAGTTACCCATTGTGCTCTGAACTGGGTACGGTGTCTTTCTCTGTGCTCTCCTCTAATCTTTCAGTAAACAGACTGATGACACATTAGTGAGATGAGGCCTGATTATGAATAGTTAAGCTGCTTTACTTTACAGACAGTGAGCGAATGCACAGAGTAGCCATTATAACAAAATTTCACTTACTCCAAATAAATTTCCGTTCCCTCCTCACGAGCAAGAAAGGTCACACAGCTCTATCGTGGATCATGGGCTAAATAAAATTGCTTTTAATCTGCTTTAGCATATGCAGGGCCTGACCAGCTCTCTGAAGGCTGCCAGACTGCCTCCCTCTCAGCAGACCACACCAACTGAACTTAAAAACATTGGGCTAGAATTAGCGGTCAAGATGACGGCGAACTGGCAGCATTCATTGTCATTCCGCCTGTGCAAAGAACGAGCAGACACAATAAGACGAATGGCCTCCTTCTGCACAGCAAACCTCTATGTTTTATATGACGGTAAGCACGGCAGCCAATTTAAACACAACAAAGTCCCACAAACAATGAGATGAACAATCAGTTTGCAGTAGTGTTGGATAAAGGAGAAACGCTAGCCTGAATCCCAGACTTCGAGTCATACCATTATATCGTCAACGTCCACTTTAACAAGCAGGAAGAGCCCTGTTTTAAGGAACAAAGGAAAGATAGATTTTGAAGGAGTCTCATCCTTAGAAAAAACAAGTTGCGCAGTTTATACAGAAGCTATCCATGTGCAACTCAGGCAAAAATCAAGATAATGGCCCGTATTTTCCGACCCCCACGGTGTGTACAAACCCATAGGGGCCTCGCAAGTGCCGGTTTCAGGCATGCGAAGCGCATGCGCTGAAAACTGGCACTTCCAATCTGTCAAGAATCCTCTTCACAGATCATCTGCTTGCCCGGGAGAAGGGCCTCTGCGGGTGGAGAGTTACGCTTTCTACACAACCTCCGCCCGCTGAAAACCTTTAAAAATCTTACGCCTGGTAAAAGCAGGCGTAAGGCCTGCTTTTACCAGCAAAAGAGTTTAAAAAAATTTTCACTCATTTATAATTTTAAAATACTTTAAAATGTAAGTTTATTTTTAGCCCCGTAAAAAGCTTTAATTATTTTTTTCAAAAAAATTTAATGTTTAAAATATTTAATTTAATGAAATTTTAACTAATTTTAAATGGTGATTTAAATTTTTTTTTTTTATGTTTGTGTTTTTTGAGTGATCCCCATTCATACTTTTAACAGATCTATGCGGAGAGACCTGTCAAAAGTGTGACGGGGGATTCCCTTCTTTGATTAGTTCCCCATGGCCCACATGATCCCAGGGACGCTTGCGAACTGCCTGCGCCCCTGGGACACCTGGGCCTCTGTGCGCGGACCAGGAGAGGCCCAGGATCAGAAGTGTCGGGACCTACGGAGCCAGCGGGTAAGTTCGTAGATTTTTCCAGATCGGAGGCATCCACACGCTGGAAGCCTCCGATTGGAAAATCCGGCCCAACATTTATGACCTAGGTGAAAAAAAATTACAACTAAAGTTATTCAGTTACCAGGAAGGAATAATGGAAGCAAATACACATTGGCCCAGAAATTTGGGTTGGGGGCTTCCCACGGGTGCAAGCCTCCGACCTGCACTTACCTAGCGCGCCAGCCGTTGTGCTGTGGGCCCGCGTGGGATTCCGATCCTGGGCCTCCTCCAACTGCCGGCGCGCAGTGCTTGCGTATCCAGGGGCGCAGTTAGTTCAAAGCGTCCCCTGGGATCACGTGGGCCATGGAGAGCCAATGGTAGCAGGGAATCTGTATTCATAGATTTGACAGGAAGACCTGTCAAATCTATGAATACAATTCAGCCCCAAAACTGAACTAAAACTTCAAATAATTTTTTTTTTTTTTTAAATCACATTTTTAAAATAACTATAAATTACATAAAATAACTTTTAAACAATTTAAATTTTTAAAAAAATTAATTACCTGTAGTTTCTAACGGGGCTAAAAATAAACTTACCTTTCTTTAAAGTATTTAAAAATAATAAACCTGTGGAAAAAATATTTTAATTTTACTTAATTAACCACTTACCTTGTTAAAAGCAGGCCTTGCAACTGCTTTTTAAAAGCGTAGCTCCTGAAGACTTACCCTCCCGGAGAAACCTGCAAAAAAAACGGAAGTTCCAGGTGTACGCGCTGCCTCTCCGGCGCACGCGTTCGACCTGTGAACCCCTTCCTTCAAGGGAACGGAAGTTCCGGTTTCCCGCGCATACGCAGTGCATGCACAAAACCGGCACTTTCGTTGGGCCTACGCGCGAGTACACAGCGCGTACTCACCCGTGGGGACCCGAAGTTCTGGCCCTATATAGTTCTTGGATTTTCAATTTGTGTACACAGTCAACTGTGTAACCACTGGAAAGTACACAAAAACATTGATTATTTCCATGCTGTCACAAAGCTTATTTAAGGTCTTGATAGGATGTACATTTTTCACAGGTTGCAAGGGATTTTGTAAAATCAAATGGCCCTGCAAAATGAATCGTTACAAATAGCAGTAAAATTAGCAGAAGCTCGTTGCAATAAAAAAAGCTCCTAGCAATGTTGAGTCAGTCAAAACACAAGTCTATCTGTGCTATGTAGGTGCATATTCTCAGTTAGTCTGATTTCCTTCTTGATTTTAGATGGCAAAATTGAAATTAACTTACTGCTGTTATCATGTCCTGAAACAGTCAGCTAATATATACTTAAATGAATTCTCAAAAACTGCATTGTACTTGTACTGTTGAAGATTATGTGTGACTTTGTAGCTATGTGTTCTGTGGGGGCTGAAAGCTATTTTTTCCCCCCAAAGGGGCTCATCAGGTTCAGCTAAGCCAGTGTTGTTCAATAGAAACTGCTGACTAGCAAACAGATATGGTTACGGCAACGCCATTTTAGCTACATGCACAAATTTTAGTGGAAAACACCTTACGTATACTTACACAATACAGGTAAATGTACTTCACATTTGCAAATTTATTTAACAAGCATCTACCACCGTTCATTAACCAAGGAAGTAAAGCACTCAATAATCAAAAAACATTTTAATCTTACCATTTTATCAACAGATGCACCAAATAGTTTAAGTACACAACCATACACTGGAAGCAAATACACAATGTTCTTAATAGAGATCACATGCTCAGCAACGGTGTCTATTACACATTTTTAACTGACTAATCAAAAATGCAATTAGCCACATCTGGATTCCCAATTACTTGTATGTGGCTAATGTATTGGACAACACTGTACCACAGTAGTACAGGATTCGGTACATTTTTATACTATGGACTGATGTCCACTAGGAACTGGATTGAAAGGATTATTTCTCATAGGGCTTTACAGCCAGAAGAATCTGCTTGCTAGAGGTGAAAGCTAATTTTGGGCCAGAACTTCGGGTCCCCACGGGTGAGCGTTAGGTACTCACGCATAGGCCCAACGAAAGTGCCGGTTTCGTGCATGCACTGCGCATGCGCGGGAAACAGGAACGTCCATTCCCTTAAAGGAAGGGGTTCACAGGTCGAACACGTGCGCCGGAGAGGCAGCATGTATTCCTGGAACTTCCGTTTTTTTTCCAGGTTTTTCCGGGAGGATAAGTCTCCAGCAGCTACGCTTATAAAAAGCAGTCGCAAGGCCTGCTTTTAACAAGGTAAGTGGTTAATTAAGTAAAATTAAAACATTTTTTCCACAGGTTTATTATTTTTAAATATTTAAAGAAAGGTAAGTTTATTTTTAGCCCCGTTAGAAACTGTAATTAATTTTTTCAAAAATTTAAATTATTGTTTAAAATAGTTATTTCATGTAATTTATAGTTATTTTAAAAATGTGATTTAAAAAAAAAATTATTTGAAGTTTTAGTTTGGTTTTGGGGCTGAATTGTATTCATAGATTTGACAGGTCTTCCTGTCAAAGGCATTCCCTGCTACCGTTGGCTCTCCATGGCCCACGTGATCCCAGGGGACGCTTCGAACTAACTGCGCCCCTGGGATACGCAAGCACTGCGCGCCGGCAGTTGGAGCAGGCCCAGGATCGGAATCCCACGCGGGCCCACAGCACGACGGCCGGCACGCTAGGTAAGTGCAGGTCGGCGGCTTGCACCCGCGGGAAGCCTCCGACCCGAATTTCTGAGCCAATAAGAACATATGAACTAGGAGTAGGCCATTCGAGCCTACTCCACCATTCAATAAGATCATGGCTGATCTTCTACCTCAACTCCACCTTCCCGCACCATCCCCATATCCCTTGATTCCCTTAATATCCAAAACAGAGCGACTGCTGCCAACAACCAGAAGCATGATGTTTCTGCTTTTTTTTTTTTTAAATGATCACGCTAACGAGCTCGCTCCCTTCCCGGCATTTTCCACCAGCTCGCTCCCTTCCCGGCTTTTTCAACAACTCTCTCCTTTCCTGGCTTTTAATTTTTTTTTTTTTTTTTAAACAAACCCGCTCCCATGACGAACCGGTAGCGCGCATGCACAGACCGCTTCCGGTTCGTTGGCAGCAGTCTCATCCTATCCAAAAATCTATCGATCTCTGTCTTGAATATACTCAACGACTGAGCATCCACAGCCCTCTGGGGTAGAGAATTCCAAAGATTCACCACCCTTTGAGTAAAGAAATTTCTCCTCATCTCAGTCCTAAATGGCCGACCCCTTATTCTGAGACTGTGACCCCTGGTTCCCCAGCCAGGGAAAACATCCTCCCAGCATCTACCCTGTCAGGCCCTGTAAGAATTTTATATGTTTCAATGAGATCACCTCTCATTCTTCTAAATTCTAGGGAATATAGGCCTAGTCTACTCGATCTCTCCTCATAGGACAATCCCCCCATCCCATGAATCAGTCTGGTGAACCTTTGTTGCACTCCCTCCAAGGCAAGTATATCCTTCCTTAGCAGAGGTGGCCAAAACTTACCCCAGTTCGCCAGGTGTGGTCTCATCAAGACCCTGTCTTTACTCTTATACTCTAATCTTTTTGTAATAAAAGGCTAACATACCATTTGTTTTCCTAATTGCTTACTGTACCTGCATGCTAACTTTCAGTGATTTGTGTACAAGGACACCCAGGTCCCTCTGAACACCAACATTTCCCAATCTCTCACCATTTAAAAAATATTCTGCTTTTCTATTTTTCCTACCAAAGTGGATAACTTCATATTTCTCCACATTATATTACATCTGCCATGTTCTTGCCCACTCACTTAACCTGTCTATACCCCTTTGCAACCTCTTTGCACCCTCCTCACAACTTACATTCCCACCTAGCTTTGTATCATCAGCAAACTTGGATATATTACACTCGGTCCCTTCATCTAATTCATTGACATAGATTGTAAATAACTGAGGCCCAAGCACTGATCCTTGTGGAAGCCCACTAGTTACAGTCTGCCAAACGGAAAAATGACACGTTCATTCCTACTCTCCGTTTTCTGTCCGTTAACCAATCCTCAATTCATGCTAATATATTACCCCCATACCATGAGCCCTAATTTTGTGTAATAACCTCTTGTGTGGCACCTTATTGAATGCTTTCTGAAAATCCAAATACACGACATCCACTGCTAGTTACAACCTCAAAAAACTCTATTAGATTTGTCAAACACGATTTCCCTTTCATAAATCCGTGTTGACTCTGCCCAGTCATATTATGATTTTCTAAGTGCCCTGTTACCACGGCCCTAATAATAGATTCTAGTATTTTCCCTACTACTGATGTCAGGCTAACTGGTCTATAGTTCTGTGTTCTCCCCCTCTTTTCTTGAATAACGGGGTTACATTTGCTACATTCCAATCTGCGGGGACCGTTCTAGAATCTAAGGAATTCTGGAAAATTAAAACCATTGCATTCACTATCTCTGTAGCCACCTCTTTTAAAACCCTAGGATGTAGGTCATTAGGTCCAGGGGATTTGTCAGCTTTTAGTCCCATTAATTTCTCCAGTCTTATTTCTTAAAGTTCCTCATTTTCACTAGACCCTTGGTTCCCTACTATTTCCAGAATATTTTGTGTGTCTTCTTCCGTGAAGACAGATACAAAGTATTCATTTAATGTCTCTGCCATTTCCTTATTCCCCATTATAATTTTCTTGTCTCCGCCTGTAAGGGTCGCACGTTTACTTTCACTAATCTCTTCCTTTTTACATACCTATATAGAGGCTTTTACAATCTGTTGTGAAGGAATAGCCTTGATTCAGAGAAATACAAGATACCATGAACAGATTTCTAATATTATTGATAAAAGACATACTGGGTTTAAAAGACACAAGTCTCAGCAGACAGGCTGTAAACAGAAATACAGGCTTCTGAGAAAAGATCAGTTGATAACAAAGTGGTAAACAAGCGTTGAAATGGGAATTAGTTAAATATTCTAAAACAATGAAAGATTGAAGCAAACCATTGGTGGTTCCGAAAGGTCTATGGTTTGCAACGAACACAATGAGAGACACAGTTTAAAGAGTGAAAAACCAACACAATTGAAACAGAAATACAAACATTAAAAGAGGCAAGTGCCTTTGAAAACATGACATCAAGTAAAGAAACCTGCTGGTCAAATAGTTTTATGTTAAACTTGGATGACAGGAAACACAATTAAATATGCAACCAATTGAGTTAGCTAGAAAACAAGTAAACATACAGTTAAAGTGATTTTGATTTACATATAGTAAAAACCATACCAACAAGACTTTGAAGATATAACTTCAATAGATGACACCAAGAAATTGCATTGTGTTTGTATTAAACTTGAAGCAGAACGGAGTCAAAATGTCTGCTAAAAAGCAGTAAAGCCAATATGAAGAATCTTCGATAAGAAAGGCATCAAACAGAAACCATAGCTGTCATTGTTTTTATGATAGTTTTTGGAACACCTAAAAGTAGAGAAATAATTATGCATGCAACAGTTGAATTGATAGTAACATAGAAAGCATTCAAACAGAGGTATCGATAAAGACAATTAGCTGACATCAGCAGAGAACATCAAAGAAGAAACCAAAGCCAAAAGGGTATAAAAATAAGAGCTTTTTAACAGAAAGTCAGAACACGCTGAGCGGGCAGGGCATTTCTCAACTTTCCAGAGGCATCTCTGTAAGTTTTTAACTATGAGCCTCGGGTATATCAAAGTGGTTGATTTTTGGTGGAGCTTCTGGATTTAGAAATAAGAAGTAAGAAATGTTCTGGATTTAGAAATAAGAAATATAAAGAAGTAAAGATTTGAGAATAAGGATCTCTGAGAAATAAGAAATGTAAGCTAATTGTACTTTGAATTGTTAATGTTGCGACTGAGTCAACAGATGTTAACTGAATGCCGGCTCTTAAATAAAACTATATATTTTTAGAATTGTCTCAAAGAGTGGATCTGTATAGACTCGCGAACCCACAAATTCTGTACACTCTTTTGTAAGGAGTTGCAGAAATCTGGGGGATATTCCGGACCCTTACAATATCCGGAAGGTTACAGTCTAGTTCAACTTATTAAAAGTACTATCCAGAGGACGGTAACATCTTTAGTCATTCCTTTCCTTTAGGGAGAGATAGCCTGGACCTTTAGACCCATTTAAGCGTCTCATGGAATTCAGCTATCTCTAACTTATGTAAGAAGTCACACAACACCAGGTTATAGTCCAACAGCTTTATCTGAAATCACAAGCTTTCGGAGCGCTGCTCCTTCGTCAGGTGAAGTGAAGAGAAGCATACAGGCACAGCTTATATAGTCAGGAGAAAACTGCCAGATGATTACAGGTAATCTTTCTAACTGCCCTTTATCACACCTCGGCAGAGAGATAATCACAGCAATCAAAGGTGTGCATGGTGTCCAAACAGGTCAGCCAGGAAAACAATACATCAAAGAACAATGAGGTGGGGGTCACAAGGGGTCAAATGTTGCAGATGCTGGGGTCTGTATGAAAAACAGAAAAAAACCAAAAAATTTTGCTGGAAATCACAGCAGGTCCGGCCGCATCTGTGCAGAGAGAACAAGCCAACGACGACTCGAGTCTGGATGACTCTACGTCAGGTGGGGTTACATGTAGCGTGACATGAACCCAAGATCCCGGTTGAGGCCGTCCTCATGAGTGCGGAACTTGGCTATCAGTTTCTGCTCGACGATTTTGCGTTGTCGTGTGTCTCGAAGGCCGCCTTGGAGAATGCTTACCCGAAGTTCGGAGGCTGAATGTCCTTGACTGCTGAAGTGTTCCCCGACTGGGAGGGAACACTCCTGCCTGGCGATTGTTGTGCGGTGTCCGTTCATCCGTTGTCGCAGTGTCTGCATGGTCTCGCCGATGTACCATGCTCCGGAGCATCCTTTCCTGCAACGTATGAGGTAGACAACATTGGCCGAGTCACATGAGTATGTACCATGTACCTGGTGGGTGGTGTACTCACGTGTGATGATGGTATCTGTGTTGATGATCTGGCATGTCTTGCAGAGGTTGCCGTGGCAGGGTTGTGTGGTGGCGTGGTTGCTGTTCTCCTGAAAGCTGGGTAATTTGCTGCGAACGATGGTCTGTTTGAGGTTAGGCGGCTGTTTGAAGGCGAGTAGTGGAGGCGTGGGGATGGCCTTAGCGAGGTGTTCGTCGTCGTCGATGACATGTTGAAGGCTGCGGAGAACATGGCGTAGTTTCTCCGCTCCGGGGAAGTACTGGACGACGAAGGGTACTCTGTTGGTTGTGTCCCGTGTTTGTCTTCTGAGGAGGTCTATGCGATTTTTCGCTGTGGCCCGTCGGAACTGTCGATCGACGAGTCGAGCGTCATATCCCGTTCTTACGAGGGCGTCTTTCAGCGTCTGTAGGTGTCCATCGCGTTCCTCCTCGTCTGAGCAGATCCTGTGTATTCGCAGGGCTTGTCCATAGGGGATGGCTTCTTTAACGTGGTTAGGGTGGAAGCTGGAGAAGTGGAGCATCGTGACGTTGTCCGTGGGCTTGCGGTAGAGTGAAGTGCTGAGGTGTCTGTCTTTGATGGAGATTCGTGTGTCCAAGAATGAAACCGATTCTGAGGAGTAGTCCATAGTGAGTTTGATGGTGGGATGGAACTTGTTGATGTCATCGTGTAGTCTTTTCAGTGATTCTTCGCCGTGGGTCCATAGGAAGAAAATGTCATCGATGTATCTGGTGTATAGCGTTGGTTGGAGGTCCTGTGCAGCGAAGAAGTCTTGCTCGAACTTGTGCATGAAGATGTTGGCGTATTGGGGTGCGAATTTGGTCCCCATGGCTGTTCCGTGTGTTTGGGTAAAGAACTGGTTGTCGAAGGTGAAGACATTGTGGTCAAGGATGAAGCGGATGAGTTGTAGGATGGCGTCTGGAGATTGGCTGTTGTTGGTGTTGAGTACTGAGGCTGTCGCAGCGATGCCGTCATCGTGGGGGATACTGGTGTAGAGTACCGAGACGTCCATCGTGGCGAGGAGTGTTCCTGGTTCAACTGGTCCGTGGGTGCCGAGTTTCTGTAAGAAGTCTGTAGTGTCGCGACAGAAGCTGGGGGTTCCCTGTACGATGGGTTTCAGGATGCCCTCGATGTATCCAGAGAGGTTCTCACACAGGGTTCCGTTGCCTGATATGATAGGACGTCCGGGTGTGTTGGCTTTGTGTATCTTTGGGAGGCAGTAGAAGTCTCCCACCGCGGGGAGTACGTGGGATCAGAGCGCGTAGGATGCTCTGAAGGTCTGGATCGAAGGTCTTGATCAGTCTGTTGAGTTGGCGGGTGTGTTCTTTGGTCGGATCTGCGGGTAACTGTCTGTAGTGTTCCTGGTTGTCCAGTTGTCGGTATGCTTCTTTGCAATAGTCCATTCTGTTCTGTATGACGATGGCTCCTCCTTTGTCTGCTGGTTTGATGACGATGTTGCGGTTGGTCTTGAGAGCGTGGATGGCGTTGCGTTGTGCTCGGGTGACATTCTGGACTGTCTTGTGAGTGCAGCTGATGAATCTGGCATTGCTGCATCTCCTGACAGCTTGAGCATACATGTCAAGCTTAGGGCAGCGGCCCTCCGGAGCGGTCCAATTTGACTCTTTCTTCTTCGGTTGCTGCACCGTGGATCCCTGTCTGCTGTTCCGGATCATTGATTGTCTCATTGGGTTCGCTGCTGACATCTTGGGATTTGTGGAAGAATTCCCGGAGCCTCATTCTCCTGATGAATTCCTCTGTGTTTGCCGCGAGGCCGATGGGGTCCATTTTGGTGGTGGGGCAGAAATTGAGCCTTCGGCTGAGAACTTCGATTTTGTCTGGCTGAAGGGTGTGGTTGGACAAGTTGACGATGGACTTCCCTGTGGTTCCAACCGTGGTACCGGGGGAGGCTTGGTTGCTGCTGGTGGTGATGCCGAGTTTCTCAAGCTTCCTGTTCTTGGTGTGCATGTAGGCAGTGTAGTTCCGTTGCCTCGTATGCTTGGCGGTGTCTCGTAGCTGGTCTGCTGTGTCCTGAGCACAAGCTGAGAACATGGACTCTATCTTGGTTTCGAGGTTGCGGCGTCTGCTGTAGAGCTGGTGTACGAGATGGTTGAGGAGTGTGCGAGAGGTACGACGGCAGAGTCTCTCAGCGTAGTCTGTGTTGTTGGTCGACTTGAGTGGGATCGTGATCTGTAGTCCTTTCGGGATCTTGTCTGCTTTCTTGCATCTCTGTAGAAACTTGATGTCTGTGTCTATATGCGCGATCTTCTTGGAGATCCTCTCCACTTTGAGCCGGCAGTTTGTGGTGTCGATAGTAGCCATGATGTGGAGATGCCGGTGTTGGACTGGGGTGGACAAATGTAGGAAGTCACACAACACCAGGTTATAGTCCAACAGCTTTATTTGAAATCACAAGCTTTCGGAGCGCTGCTCCTTCGTCAGGTGAAGTGAAGAGAAGCATACAGGCACAGCATATATAGTCAGCTGGACACCATTCACACCTTTGATTGCTGTGATTATCTCTCTGCTGAGGTGTGATAAAGGGCAGTTAGAAAGATTACCTGTAATCATCTGGCAGTTTTCTCTGACTATATATGCTGTGCCTGTATGCTTCTCTTCACTTCACCTGACGAAGGAGCAGCGCTCCGAAAGCTTGTGATTTCAAATAAAGCTGTTGGACTATAACCTGGTGTTGTGTGACTTCCTACATTTGTCCACCCCAGTCCAACACCGGCATCTCCACATCATCTCTAACTTAAGTTGAGAGTGAACGTCTGGGGAATATGCCTGATCTGAGACGGCCCAAAAGGGCTAGGACTGTAATTAACCCTTCACTGTTTATATGTCTCTTGCTACTTTACTCTCATTCTATTTTTTTTCTCAATCAATTTCTTGGTCCTTCTTTGCTGAATTCTAAAATCTTCCCAATCCTCAGGCTTACTATTCTTGTTAGCAACATTATAAACCTCTTACTTTAATTGAATACTAACTTTCACTTCTCTGGTTAGCCACAATTAGACCATTTTTCCCGTGGGGGTTTTTTGTTCTAGAATGTACTTTCGTTGTGAATTATGAATTATTTCTTTAAAATGTTTGCCATTGCTTATCTACCGTCCTATCTTTTAATCTAGTTTCCCAATCTACCTTAGCCAACTCACCTCTACGTAGTTTGCTTTGTTCAGATTTAAGACCCTAGTTTTGGACTTAACTAAATCACTCAAACTCAACATAACATTCTATCATATTACGATCACGGCTCCCCAGAGGCTCCTTTACTACAAAGGTTATTAATTAACCCAGTCTCATTGCACAATACTAGCTCTAAAATAGCCTGTTCCCTAGTTGGTTCCTCGACATATTGATCTAGAAAACTATCTTGTATACATTCCATGAATTAGTCCTCCACACTATTACTACAAATTTGGTTTGCTCAATCTATATGAAAATTAAAGTTCCCCATGATAACTGTATTACCCTTGTTACATGCACCTCTAATTTCCTGATTTATACTGTGCCAACACTACAAATAATGGTTGTGGTGGTTGACGGTCAATCATCACAGCCCCAGGACATCGCTGCAGGAGTTCCTCAGGGCAGTGTCCTAGGCCCAATCATCTTCAGCTGCTTCATCAATGACCTTCCCTCCAACATAAGGTCAGAAATGGGGATGTTCGCTGATGACAGCAGTGTTCAGCACCATTCACAACTCCTCAGATATTGAAGCAGTCCATGCCCACATGCAACAAGACCTGGACAACGTTCAGGCTTGGTCTGATAAGTGGCAGGTAACATTCGCACCACAGAAGTGCCAGGCAATGACTATCTCCAACAAGTGAGAGTCTAACCACCGCCCCTTGACATTCAAAAACATTACCAATCGCCGAAACCCCCACCATCAACATCCTGGGAGTCACCATTGAGCAGAAACTTAACTGGACCAGCCACATAAATTCTGCGGCAACAAGAGCAGGTCAGAGGTTAGGTATTCTGTGGCGAGTGGCTCACCCCCTGACTCCCCAAAACCTTTCCACCATCTACAAGGCACAAGTAAGGAGTGTGATGGCATACTCTCCACTTGCCTGGATGAGTGCAGCTCCAACAATACTCAAGAAGCTCAACAACATCCAGGACAAAGCAGCCCGCTTGATTGGCACTCCATCCACCACCTTAAACATTCACTCCCTCCACCACCGGCCTACCGTGACTGCAGTGTGTACCATCTACAAGACGCACTGCAGCAACTCGCCAATGCTTCTTCGGCAGCACCTCTCAAACCCGCGACCTCTTCCACCTAGAAGGACAAGGGCAGCAGGCACATGGGAACACCACCACCTCCAAGTTACCCTCCAAGTCACACACCATCCTGACTTAGAAGTATATCACCGATCCTTCAACGTCGCTGGGTCAAAATCCTGGAACTGCCTACCTAACAGCACTGTGGGAGTATCTTCACCACACGAACTGCAGTGGTTCAAGAAGGCAGCTCATCACCACCTTCTCAAGAGCAATTAGAGATGGACAATAAATGCTGGCCTTGCCAGCGATGCCCACATCCCATAAACGAATAAAAAATTATCAGGGGGCTTAAAAACTACTCCCAGCAATGTTTTCCGCCCCTTGCTGTTGCTTAGCTCCACCCAAAATTATTCTACATCTTGTTTTTCCAAGCTAAGATCCTTTGGCCTAGAAATTCACTGGCGCCCCGTTCAGCCTCGCCAGGGCGCCGGAAGTACCGCCCCAGAAGGAATCGCGGCCGCCCGCCACAAATTTATTTTCAGCGCCCCAGACGGAAGCGTGGCGCTACTCGAGGCGCCCCGCATCCCTCTTGGGGCGCTGCAACTGAAAATCGCAGCGCAACGTGCCGCAGCGCCACACACTGCGGCACGGCGCACTGCGGTACTGCAGGCCTTCCTCCCCTTCTTAAAGGGGAGGGGCCTGCTGCAGCACGCTCGAGGAGCGCGAGTGCCGGCAAAAGAGCCCGGCACCGAGGAGACGTGCTGGGCTCTTGGGACACAGCCGGCACTCCGCGGCGGGGGGGCTCAGGAGGCCAGGGATGGCGGCGCGGAGAGGTGCTGGCAGGCGGCCAGCAAAAAAAATGGCCGCCCCGCACCTCAACTGCCGCAGATAGGCCCCCCCCGAACCGGTCACAGCGTTAAAGCAGGGGGCGCTACTAAATTTCGCGATCGGGGCGGTAGCGGGGCGCTGCGCACACCGATGACATCATCGAATGCCCTATTACCTTTAAGCTCTCTGTCCCTTCCTGACCCACTCTGCTTATTTTTACCCAAATCAGTACTCTGCTCTAGAGGCTTGACATTTCTCTTGCTGCTTTTGAATTTACCCTTCTGAATCCTCCCACCCTCCTTTCATTAGTTTAAAGCCCTATCTACTGTCCTAGTTATTCAATTCGCTAGGACACTGAACCCAGCCAGGTTTAATTGGAGAACGTCCCAGTACTGGTGCTAGTGCCCCATGAATTGAAGACTCTGCCTCCCACACCGCTCTTTCAGCCACGCATTTAACCTTCAAATCTGCTTGTCCCTATGCCAATTTGCACGTGGCTCAGGAACAATCCAGAGATTATTACCGGTGAGGTTCTGAGTTTTCATTTGGACCCTAGCTCCTGAAACACCCTCAACAGAACCTCATTCCTAGTTCTACCTATGTCATTGGTTCCTACATGGACCAAGACAACTGGATCCTCCCCCTGCCACTCCAAGTTCTTCTCCAGTCATGAGGAGATATCCTTAACTCTGGCACCGGGCAGGCAACATAGCCTTTGGAACTCCCAATCATGGCTGCAGAGAACAGTATCTATTCCCCTGAGTATAGTGTCCCCTACCAACAAAACATTCCTTTTTACTCCCCCCCCCCCCCTTGAATGGCCTCCTGTACCGTGGTACCGTGGTCAGTTTGCTCATTCACCCTGCAGACTTTGCCCTCATCCACAGTCAGCGAGAATCTCTTACCTTTTGGATAAAGGCAAAGCCCAAGGCTCCTCCAGCACTGCACCTATGGTCCCCTTACCTACCTAAGCTGCAGTCACACCCTCCTGTCCCTGACCACTAACTAGACCTGTACCACTACCTAACCGAAGTGGTGTGACTGCCTCTTGATTCAGAGTGTCCAGGTAACTCTACCCCTCCCCGATACCCCGCAATGTCTGCACCTCAGACTCCAGCTCAACAACTCTGAGCTGAACTTCCTCAAGATGTAGATACTTATAGCAGACGTGGTCGTCCGGGATCACGAAACTCTCCACAAACTCCCACATGCTGCAGTTGCCACTTGCGACACACCACCAGCACTGCCATCCCTATATAACCTTGTTTGTTTTATTTTTATTTAATTAATTAAATTAATTAAAGTTTATGTATTTAATTAACTTAGCTTATAGTTTAGTTTTTAAACTAATTACTTGATCCAGTTTAAGTTATACTTCTGTATTCCTGTGAATCGCCTTGCGACATTTTACTACGTTAAAGGCGCTATATAAATACAAGTTGTTGTTGTTATAGGTAGATAAAATTAAATATCTATCTGTAGCACAAACCACTACAAGTATTGTAGGCAAAAAGCAGCAACTCCTTCCCCCTCTGCACTGAATTCTCACTCTTTCCAAATTCCCAACTTTTACACACTGTTTAGAAGCATTCCGTTTAAGACAACTCTGTGCAGCCCAATCTAATATCTAACCCACTGCACCACCTGGTCCCCCCAAAAAGTTATTTATTTAAATTTGGCTGGGTTTTGGACCTTGTGAAATATGAAACACTATGCAAAATGTATTACAATTATATTTCTGTACATTTCAAATGTAGGATTTGGATATTAATTCACATACATTAAAGCTGCAATGCCTGTAAATATATATATTTTTAATTCTAAAGCACTTCCCAAAAAAGTTTCTACAACAGCAGCAATAACTTACACACAACTCGTGTTAAATAACCTTTCACAGCTCTTTACCAGTGGACAACAAACATGAAATGAAGGAATCTGGGGTGGGGAAAACCAAATGGTCAAGGAGGTAGATTTTTCAAAGGCTTTTGAAGTCAGAAAAGGTAGTAAGTCAGTCCTTCATGTGTCAGTATGTATGGAGTAAAAAGTAAAGTAATAAAAAGGGAAAAAACAGGAACTAAGTGTTACAAAACATATTTGAAAGTTCTTTATCTGAATGCACGTAGCATTCGTAACAAAATGAATGAGTTAACGGCACAAATAACGACATATGGGTATGATCTTGTGGCCATTACAGAAACATGGCTGCAGGGTGACCATGATTGTTAAATAAACTAGTATGTTTAATTCCCAATCAGGAAGGACAGGCAGGAAGGGAGAGGAGGTGGGGTGGCTATGTTAATAAAGGAAGGAATCACTATAATACAGAGAAATGATATTGGGTCAAAGGAGCAGGATAGTGAAACAGTTTGGGTGGAGATAAGGAATAATAAAGGGAAAAAAACTAGTGGGCGTAGTCTATAGGCCTCCGAACAGTTGCAACTCTGTTGGACGGAGTATTAATCAGGAAATAGTTGAGGCTTGTAATAAGGGAACAGCTATAATTATGGGGGATTTTAATTATCATATTAATTGGACAAATCAAATTGGGCAGGGCTGCCTTGAGGATGAGTTCATTGAGTGTATTAGGGATGGGTTTCTTGAGCAGTATGTAACTGAACCGACCAGGGGGCAAGCAACCTTAGATTTGGTCCTGTGTAATCAGTCAGGATTAATTAAAAATGTCCTAGTAAAAGATCCCCTTGGAATGAGTGACCATAACATGGTTGAATTCCATATTCAATTAGAGGGTGAGAAGGTTGGATCTCAAACAAGCGTGCTGAGCTTGAATAAAGGAGACTATGAAGGTATGAGAGCGGAATTGATTAGAGTGGACTGGGAAAATAGATTAAAGGGTAAGACGGTACATGATCAGTGGTGTACATTTAAGGAGTTATTTTACAACTTCCAAAAAATATATATTCCGCTGAGGAAAAAAGGGTGTAAAAGAAAAGATAGCCATCCGTGGCTAAGTAAAGTAATTAAGGATAGTATCCGACTAAAAACAAGGGCATATAAGGTAGCCAAATCTAGTGGGAGGATGGAAGATTGGGAAGTCTTTAAAAGACAGCAAAAAATAACTAAAAGATTGATTAAGGGAAGATAGATTATGAAAGTAAATTAGCAAAAAATATAAAAACAGACAGCAAAAGTTTCTATAGTTATATAAAAAGAAAAAGGGTGGCTAAAGTAAATGTTGGTCCCTTAGAGGATGAGACCGGGAAATTAATGGTGGGAAACATGGAGATGGCAAAAACGCTGAACAATTATTTTGTATCAGTCTTTACAGTAGAGGACACTAAGAATATCCCAACACTGGACAAACAGGGGGCTCTAGGAGGGGAGGAACTAAATACGATTAAAATCACTAAGGAAGTGGTACTTGGTAAAATAATGGGACTCAAGGCGGATAAATCCCCTGGACCTGATGGCTTACATCCTAGGGTCTTGAGGGAAGTGGCGGTAGGGATTGTGGATGCATTGGTAATAATTTTCCAAAACTCCCTGGACTCAGCAAAGGTCCCGGCAGATTGGAAAACTGCTAATGTAACACCCTTATTTAAAAAGGGTAGTAGGCAGAAGGTTGGAAACTATAGACCTGTTAGCCTAACATCTGTGGTTGGTAAAATGTTAGAGTCCATTATTAAGGAGACAGTAACGGGACATTTGGATAAACATAATTTAATAGGACAGACTCAGCATGGTTTCATGAAGGGGAAGTCATGTTTGGCAAATTTGCTGGAGTTTTTTGAGGAAGTAACATACAGGGTGGATAAAGGGGAACCAGTGGACGTAGTGTATTTAGACTTCCAAAAGGCATTTGACAAGGTGCCACACAAAAGATTATTGCTCAAGATAAAAAATCACGGGATTGGGGGTAATATTCTGGCGTGGGTGGAGGATTGGCTCTCTAACAGAAAGCAGAGAGTTGGGATAAATGGTTTGTTCTCAGATTGGCAACCAGTAACTAGTGGTGTTCCGCAGGGGTCAGTGCTGGGTCCCCAACTCTTTACAATCTATATTAACGATTTGGAGGAGGGGACCGAGTGTAACATATCAAAGTTTGCAGATGATACAAAGATGGGATGGAAAGTAGTGAGTGAGGAGGACATTAAAAACCTGCAAAGGGACATAGACAGGCTAAGTAAGTGGGCAGAGATTTGGCAGATGGAATACAATACTGGAAAGTGTGAGGTTATGCACTTTGGCAGGAAAAATCATAGAGCAAGTTATTATCTTAATGGCAAGAAACTGGAAAGTACTGTAGTACAAAGGGATCTGGGGGTCCTGGTGCACGAAACTCAAAAAGTTAGTATGCAGGTGCAGCAAGTGATCAAGAAGGCCAATGGAATGTTGGCTTTTACTGCTAGGGGGATGGAATATAAAAACAGGGAGGTATTGCTGCAGTTGTACAAGGTATTGGTGAGACCGCACCTGGAATACTGCATACAGTTTTGGTGTCCATACTTAAGAAAAGACATACTTGCTCTCGAGTCAGTACAAAGAAGGTTCACTCGGGTAATCCCGGGGATGAGGGGGTGGTCATATGAGGAGAGGTTGAGTAGATTGGGACTCTACTCATTGGAGTTCAGAAGAATGAGAGGCGATCTTATTGAAACATATAAGATTGTGAAGGGGCTTGATCGGGTGGATGCGGTGAGGATGTTCCCAATGATGGGTGAAACTAGAACTAGGGGGCATAGTCTTAGAATAAGGGGCTGCTCTTTCATAACTGAGATGAGGAGAAACGTCTTCACTCAGAGGGTGGTAGGTTTGTGGAATTTGCTGCCCCAGAAAGCTGTGGAAGCTACATCATTAAATAAATTTAAAACAGAAATAGATAGTTTCCTAGAAGTAAAGGGAATTAAGGGTTACGGGGAGCGGGCAGGAAATTGGACATGAGTCTAGGTTCGGAATGGTCATGGCCCTGTGGGTAGTGGAGTGGGCCCAGGGGCCGTGTAGCCTGGTTCTGCTCCTACTGTGTTCTAATTCTGTGTTAGATTTCAGGAGATGGTTTTATTCCTGTTCCTGGCTGGGGTGGAGATCGCCTTTACAGAAGGTAAGTACTGTAAAAAATATAGGGACAGAGTGATCTCCTGGAAGAATTTCGATCGCCTAGATGGGTCGGAGAGGAATTTCCCAGATTTTTTTCTCCCAAATTGGCCATTGGGTCTTTTATCTGGTTTTTCGCCTCTCCCGGGAGATCACATGGGTTTGGGTGGATGGAGAGTGATAGAAGATTTGAGGTTAGGATCAGATCAGCCATGATCTTATTGAATGGTGGAGCAGGCTCGAGGGGCCGATTGGCCTACTCCTGCTCCTATTTCTTATGTTCATTGACTGTAAAGCGCTTTGTGATGTCCTGAGGTAATGAAAGGTGCTTTATAAATGCAAGTTTGTTTTACCTAGCTGAAGACCATAATAATTCAATTAAGCTGGAAATCAGCATACAGCAACCATTCAAGTAGACAAGAATGACAAAGCATTCAGTCTAACAAAAGCTGTGAGTCACTCTCCCAGATATTACCAATCATCAAATACGAAGCCAAATGAAGAACACAGGAACATTTCCCTGATCTGACTGTCAGGCTAAGTGTTCCCAGCTGCCCAACATCTAACACTTTGCCACTGTCACCCACATGTTGTGAACAAATTTTTAAATATCCAGCTGTCCAAATATTATTTCTTTTTATAATATACTAAAGTACTACCAAATCTTTACATTATAATTGGATAAAAGGCAATTCTGCAATAACAATTGTTTCCAGCTTGAAATGTATGCTATAACTTTTGAAGTAATGTACATTCCGACATTTTAAATATGTTACTGTTCCAGTTCCAGGATCTGCTTTGGCCCCTCCCCCATTTTTTGCTCGTTTTGATGCTATTGTGCTTGTTTACTTTATTTTAAAATAAATCAGTCTTAAACATCAGAACAGGACACGCATAATTCAGATAAACGTGCAAGTGCAACTGTATTTGCACAATACCCATTCCAACGCTGGTGGAGTATGTGTGTTGAACACAACCGGCTTCTAGGATACAGAAGCGCCTTTACACACAGGCAGCATTCATCTGGTGTGTGGGTTACTCCCAACAACCTAATCTGGACCCGACCCAGAGTGCACATCACGATTCAGAGGTGCATCCCTGACAAGGCACCCGCGGGATTTAAGTCCCTCTTCCTCAGCCATCCTTTGCAGAAGTGCACTAAAGCTGTCAGCGGTACATAGAGACTGCACTCCATACCGAGCAAACAGAAATCTTAGCAGAGGGTCAATTTTGCAGTAGTTTCAATTTGTGACGCTTAAAACTGGTGACGGATGTCCATGCGTCTCGGACAGGCGGCTGATCAAAATAAATAATTGCACCCAACAAATCTCATTGGCAAACTCACCAGTGAGTCATAGAAAATGGGGGGCGGGGGAACACACACATTTGCTGGAGGTACACAGCAGATACAAAAGGGTATTTATAAATATAATTATCCTCCACTAAAATATACCCTAATACAAAAACAAAGCTGCAAAGAACGAATGTATACCCGCTGCGCCTCAAATTTATTTGAAGTGTGGCTAATGGCTGCAGCAGTGCCTGTCCCCACACGGTTTGAAAGGGCGGCCTAGCAACGCCGGGGCCGCCTCACAACCTGATGCTGAGCACCGAGTGAGAACCAGTGGCGCTGATTACTGTACCTGCATGCATGGAGAAGGAGATCTGGGTGTCAGGCAAGGCTCGGTGCGGTGATGTCGGTCCGGCTCTGTGTGAACGGTAACCGTGCCAACGCCGCTCCGCTCCGCTTGTTTGTTTGTGGGGGATGAGGGCGGGGCGCAGAAGGTGCGTCACAACCTCGCCGCGCCTCTGCCAATCACAAGCTCGACAGCCTCTTCCTGGCCGCCAGTGGGAATCTCAGCCAGCCACACGGGGAATGAGCGCCAGGGCCAGGTGGTTCCTAGTTCAGGTGGACCATCCAACACTGCAAGGATGTTGTAGCCGGCAAACGAACTTTAAGACTTGCTGGAAATACTCACACTGCAAGGATGTTGTAGCCGGCAAACGAACTTTAAGACTTGCTGGAAATACTCAGCAGGCCAGGCAGCATCCGTGGAGAGAGAAACAGAGTTAACGTTTCAGGTCTGGTGTTGAGTCTGTGTGTCCCAGTTATGCTTATGATCAATCACTGGACACAGACAACAAGAATAACTTTTAACAGGTCTTTACTATTCAGAGGTCAGGGCTGAACTGCCCAGCAAATCCCTACACAACACTTATATACCGGTGTGGTCACCACCGGTATCACAGTATACAGCAGCCAAGAGAAAGTAGTACATCTCTTAAGGTAGTTCTCTTAAGGTGGAACAGATTACATACACCATAATCCTCCCTTTTTAGCTTAACAGTTATATCCCCATTTAACATAACATAATAACATATATATATATACAACTTCATGCAAAACAGTTCAAAGATTCAGTCTCTGAGGAGGCCTCCTGATTCGAGTTGGATATCGCCTTTCAGGGGTCTCTGATTCTCGTTGCTGGGGTGACTCATCTAGTTGGTCTCTTATGGATTGGACATCATCATCAGGTACATTCACTTCTGAGGTAGATGCTTCAGGTTCACTAACTTCTTCCACGGTTGTCTCTGCCGTAACCATGGGTTCGACCCTTGTTCTCGATTCTACCAGTTGGTCAGCATGACGCCGTATTACATTTTCACCAATATCTACCGTGTACATCAGGGGTCCTTGTCTGGCCCGAATTGTTTCAGATTGCCATTTCTCGTTTTTATAGTCCCGGGCTAACACTGGTTGTCCTATTTCGAAACTCCGAGTGGTCTTGTTATTTATATGCTGTAACTGTTTGTTTTCAACTTCCCTCCGCACATTTGGTTTTAACAAGTCCAACCTGGACCGCAACCTCCTGTTATAGAACATCATGGCAGGACTTTGGTTTGTCACTGCATGAGTGGCGTTTCGATATGCCAGTAGGAATTTGTCCACCTTGTGTTGTAGTGGAATCTGATCTTCGCTCATGGCCTTTATTGCTTTTTTGAACGTTTGTACAAATCTCTCGGCCAACCCGTTTGTAGCCGGATGATATGGGGCAGAGGTATAATGTTTCACCCCATTCTTCTTCATGAATTTCTGGAATTCTTCTGACACGAACTGCGGTCCGTTGTCTTAACATATTTGTTCTGGCAATCCATTTCTTGCAAATATCGTTCTTAGCACCGCGATCGTCTTTTCCGAGGTAGTGGTAGTCATCTTAATCACTTCTGGCCATTTAGAATGTGCGTCCACCGCAATTAAAAACATGGAGTCCATGAATGGACCAGCAAAGTCAATATGTACACGTTGCCATGGGGTTGAAGGCCATTCCCATGGATGCAGCGGTGCAATCGGAGGTGCATTTTGCACTTTTTGGCACCCTGAGCAGCTTTTCGTCAGATCCTCTATCTGTTGGTCGATACCCGGCCACCACACATAAGCCCTAGCAAGGCTTTTCATCTTGACTCCCCCCAGATGACCTTCATGCAGTTCCTTTAGAACTCTCTCTCTTAACTTAGGAGGAATAATCACCCTTGTTCCATACATCAATGTTCCTTGACAGACGGACAGCTGTTCTCGTCTTGCTGAGAATGCCGGTAACAGTGGATCACCATGTGCTGGCCATCCCTTCACTGTCACTTCGTAGACCCGGGACAGTGTCGGGTCGTTCCTGGTTCCTCTTTCAATACTTGCATTGGTGACTGGTAAACATTCGATGATGGTCGAGTGAAATAACTCAACAGGGTCAACCGTCGGTGCCTCCTCCTCTGTAGGTAGTGGCAGGCGCGACAGCCCATCAGCATTACCATGCTGCTTTGTACCTTTGAATTCAATCTGATATTGATGTGCCCCTAGGAAAAGGGACCATCTCTGGAGTGTCTGTGCTGTCATCACCGAAACACCCTTCTTAGGGTTAAAAATGGATACCAACGGCTGGTGGTCTGTCAGAAGCGTAAACTTTTGGCCCTGCAGGTAATGATTAAACTTCTTTACTCCCCAAACAAGGCTGAGAGCCTCCCTATCTATCTGAGCATAGTTGCGCTCCGCGGAGGTCAATGATCTGGATGCGAACGCGACTGGCCTCTCCAGGCCATTTGGCAACTTGTGTGAGAGTACTGCCCCAATACCATATGGAGAAGCATCACAAGCCAAATGAATAGGCAGCGTTGGGTTGAAGTGAGCCAACACTTCCTCTGAGGTGATCAATGCCTTGCTTTTGCGAAAGGCCCTCTTACAGTCCTCGCTCCACTTCCATGGTACTCCCTTCTGCAAAAGAGCGTTCAGCGGGTGCAGCACCGTGGATAAATTTGGCAGAAACTTATGGTAATAGTTAATCAACCCTAGGAACGACCTCAACTGGGATACATTATCCGGAGCGGGAGCCTTCACAACAGCTTCGATCTTGTCAGGAGACTTATGAAGCCCCTCCTGGTCAATGACATGACCACAGTACGAGATCCGCTTCTGAAAGAACTCACATTTCTGGCGATTAACTCGAAGTCCATATTCTTTCAATCTGGTGAGCACCAGTTCCAAATTTGCAAGGTGTTCCTCGTCATCATCTCCTGTAATCAGAATATCGTCCAGGTAACATTGTGTGCCTGGAATTCCCTGTAATACCTGCTCCATGGCCCTCTGCCAAATTGCTGGAGCCGATGCCACTCCAAAAACCAGTCTATTATACCGGTACAAGCCTCTATGCGTGTTGATCGTGAGATACTGGCGTGACTCTTCCTCAACTTCCATCTGTAAGCACGCCTGCTCCAGGTCTATCTTGGTGAAGTGTTTCCCGCCAGACAACGAAGCGAAGATATCCTCAATCCGCGGAAGCGGATACTGCACCGTGTGAAGCACCGGATTAACAGTGATCTTGAAATCTCCACAGATGCGAACCTTCCCCGGTTCCCCCGGCTTGTTGCTCGATGAACGCTTCATGACGGGAACAATGGGCGTAGCCCACTCACTCCAGTCTACCTTAGACAGTACTCCTGAATGTTCTAGCCCTTCCAGCTCAGCTTCCACAGCAGGTCGGTCTGGCTTTGAAAAATTTCGGGTTTGCATGTTCTTCAACCTTGATGTTTGCCGTAATTCCTCTCAGTGTTCCCAGTCCCTGTTGGAACACCTCTTTAGCATCGTCCAATATTCTGGACAATCGTTTAGGTTTGACATCTTTTTTACCGGAATCTACCGTTAGTGCTTTTAAGGAATGCCAGTCCATATTTATTTTCCTAATCCACTCCCGTCCCAGTAGTGGTGGACCTCCCTCAGGTAGCACATATAAGTCCATTCCTCGGCTTTCTTTGCCCTTGTGGACCACCTTTACCTCTATCTTCCCGATGGGGTATACTCTTTGCCCCGTGTATGTTTTCAATACAATCTCCGTATCCCGTAGGGGAATATGTGGGAATAACCTTTTGTAATCTTGCTTATTCATGACCGTCAATGCCGATCCAGTGTCCAATTCCATCTTCACTTGGATTCCTGCTATCTGAAGTGTGACCCAAATTGTTTGGAGGTCTGCTTCCTTACCAACATTGTGTACTCTCAGACTATCCAGTTCATTACTGCTGGAGTCTGAATCTGACTTCTGTTCGTTCGAACTGTTCTCTGTCACCTTGTGTACCTTTCTGTACTTTTCCTGCGGTGACTTTTTGTTGCTGGCCTTCTTTCCTGACCGGCATACTTTAGCTATGTGACCAAGCCTGCCACATTTTCTGCATT
Source organism: Somniosus microcephalus (assembly GCF_052327205.1). Classification (NCBI taxonomy): domain Eukaryota; kingdom Metazoa; phylum Chordata; class Chondrichthyes; order Squaliformes; family Somniosidae; genus Somniosus; species Somniosus microcephalus. Next base: position 173,778,761 of record NC_140995.1, on the reverse strand, counting down.
CCTGATTTTTGAACCAGCACTGGTTCTGATCGTGCATTGTCTTTCCACAACGATAACATTTTACTGTACCCAAGACCATTTGATTGGTGCTGAGTTCCGGTGACCGTAGCTGCATTTCCGCCGTGCCTCTCGCTGCGGCTTCTTGCGATGCTGCAATAGTGACAGCTTTATCAAGCGTAAGATCATTCTCCTCAAGCAGTCGCTTTTGTGTTCCTTCTTTTAACAATCCACACACAAATTTATCTCTCAGCGCATCTGCTAGTCCTGTTCCAAACTGACAGTACTTCGATAGCTTACGCAGTTCAATTAAAAATTCAGCGTTACTTTCGTCTTTCAGCTGCGTTCTTCTGTAAAATTTAAATCGTTCCGCTATCATCAGTGGCGTGGGGTTTAAATGATTTTTCAGGACAGTAACAATATTCGCGAAAGTCTGATCCGCCGGTTTATTTGGTGATAGAAGGTGCTTCAATAGCCCGTATGTCTTCGCACCCATTGAGCTTAATAAGGTTAGTGCTTTCTCATCATCTGGTACCTTATTTGCTTTACAATAAACTTCCATGCGTTCTACATACGTGGTCCAATCTTCGATATCGCTATCAAAGGTATTAATGTTCCCATGTTTAGCCATCCTTGAAAGTTTTTAAATTTTTCTTTTTCTCAAAATGGCGGCTTCCCGCGCTTGTCTTCTTCCCCCGCCTACTAAAATGGCGGCTTCCTGCGCTTGGCGGTCTTTCCCGCGCTCGTCTTCTTCCCCCGCCGACTACAATGGCAGATTCCCGCATTTGCCTTCTACCCCAGCTGGCTGCAATGGCGATTGCCGTGCTGCTGCAGTTCTCGCCTCCCCAGCGGTTCTCAATTCCCCGACGCTGCTTTGCCTCGCAGCCCCGCTTGCAGCCCGGTCCTTTACACTGGCTGCGTTTGAGTTCTCCGCGGCTCTCGTGCCTTAAGCTGCCCCAGTCGCTGCGCCTCTCGGCCTCGATTGCAGCCCGGCCCTTTTTACCGGCCGTGGTCGAGTTCTCCGCCCTTATTCCTCCGTTTTCCCTCCCCTACTCCACAGCCAACGTGGCCGACTTTCTGCTCGTGTCGCTGATCGGCTTACCCACCACCGTGGTAGAAGGGATGATCACTGCCTGTCGCTGATGGAGGGCTTCGTGGTCAGAATTTTTCTTTTTAACCCGGGTTCTCGATGCCTCCCGTGCGATGGTGCTCAGCAGGATGATGAGGGCGGATGCCTCTTCTCGACGCCCGTTCTGAGGACGAAGCTGCCTTGGATGTAAAACTGCCGCAGGGTAAGATCGGACTCGTCGCCACTGTTGAGTCTGTGTGTCCCAGTTATGCTTATGATCAATCACTGGACACAGACAACAAGAATAACTTTTAACAGGTCTTTACTGTTCGGAGGTCAGGGCTGAACTGCCCAGCAAATCCCTACACAACACTTATATACCGGTGTGGTCACCACCGTTATCACAGTATACAGCAGCCAAGAGAAAGTAGTACATCTCTTAAGGTAGTTCTCTTAAGGTGGAACAGATTACATACACCACATCTGGGACCCTTCATCAGAACTGGAAAAAGCTGGAGATGTAACAGATATTAAGCAGGTGCAGAGAGGGGGGGGCGGGGTTAGGAGGGGAGGAAGGAATTGAAAGAACATCCTGTACTTTTGTAAGAGGCAGGAAAGATAAAATGTTGCAAATGGGAGTGGCAAAAATCATACTGCATGAAAAATGGGGGCAGGGATAATTATCTGAAATTGTTGAACCCGATGTTGAGTCCGGCAGGCTGTAAAGTGCCTAATCGAAAGATGAGGTGCTGTTCTTCGAGCTTACATTGAGCTTCATTGGAACAATGTAATAGGCCGAGGACAGAAAGATCAGAGCGGGAGTGAAGCGGTGAATTAAAGTGACAGGCGACCGGAAGCTCAGGGTCATCCTTACGGACTGAACGGAGGTGTTCCGCAAAGCGGTCACCCAATCTGCGTTTGGTCTCCCCAATGTAGAGGAGACTGCATCGTGAGTAGCGAATACAGTATATTAAATTGCAAGAAGTACAAGTAAATCGCTGTTTCACCTGGAAGGGGTGTTTGGGGCCCTGGACAGTGGGAAGGGAGGAGGTAAAAGGGCAGGATCCTCTTGGGAAGAGCGATCATAACATGATAGAATTTCACATTTAGTTTGAGGGTGAGAAACTTGGGTCTGAAATTAGTGTCTTAAACTTAAATAAAGGCAATTACAAGGGTATGAAGACAGAGTTGGCTAAAGTGAACTGGGAAAATAGATTAAAAGCTAAGATGGTAGATTAGCAGTGGCAGACTTTTAAGGAGATATTTCATAACTCTCAACAAAGATATATTCCAGTGAGAAAGAAAGCCTCTACGAGAAAGATGAACTATCCGTGGCTAACTAAGGAAGTTAAGGAGGATATCAAATTGAAAGAAAAGGCATACAATGTTGCACATATTAGTGGTAGGTCAGAAGATTGGGAATTTTTTGGAAACTTCCAAAGGATGACTAAAAAATAATAAAGAGGGAGAAAATAGATTATGAGCGTAAACTAGCAAGAAAGAGCTTCTACAAGTATGTAAAATGGAAGAGAGTAGCTGAAGTAAAGAGGATGAGACTGGGGAATTAATAATGGGAAACAAGGAAATGGCAGAGACTTTGAACAAATATTTTGTATCTGTCTTCACGGTAGAAGCATCCCAATAATAGTGAAAAATCAAGAGGCAAAAGGGAGGGAGGAACTTAAAACTATCACTAGAGAAAAAGTACTAGGCAAACTAATGGGACTAAAGGCTAACAAGTCCCCTGGACCTGATGGCCTGCATCCTAGGGTCTTAAAAGAAGTAGCTACAGAGATAGTGGATGCATTGGTTGTAATCTCCCAAAATTCCCTAGATGCTGGAAAGGTCCCAGCGGATTGGAAAACCACAAATGTAATGCCCCTATTCAAGAAAGGAGGGAGACAGAAAGCAGGAAACTATAGGCCAGTTAACCTAACATCTGTCATTGGGAAAATGCTGAAATCCATTATTAAGGAAGTAGTAGCAGGACATTTAGAAAATCATAATACAATCAAGCAGAGTCAACATGGTTTTATGAAAGGGAAATCGTGTTTGACAAATTTCTTAGAGTTCTTTGAGGATGTAACGAGCAGGGTGAATAAAGGGGAACCAGTAGATGTAGTGTATTTGGATTTCCAAAAGGCATTCGATAAGGTGCCACATAAAAGGTTACTGCACAAGATAAGAGCTCATGGTGTTGGGGGTAATATTAGCATCGATAGAGCATTGGCTAACTAACAGAAAACAGAGAGTCGGGATAAATGGGTCATTTGCAGGTTGGCAAACTGTAACTAGTGGGGTGCCACAGGGATCAGTGCTGGGGCCTCAACTATTTACAATCTATATTAATGACTTGGATGAAGGGACCGAGTGTACTGTAGCCTGTAGGGGGTGGTGTGTGGTGGTGTTGTCTGGCGCGTATGTATGCCCAGTCAGTTATGCCCCTGACTGTTTTGTGAGTGGTTCGAATCGCTCCCACGCCCCTGGGTTCTAGACACCAGACTTAGGTACAAAGCGGCAGTACAGAGAAGACTCGAGTAGACAGGTGGTTGGATGTAAACAAAAACCAAGATTTTATTGAAGAGGAAAAACTTGATACAATCTTATGGGAAAAATTACTAGTGTACACTTCTACAGGCAAAATTACAAATGCAAAAGAATAATAATAATATACTTATACAGGGAATGGAGAACACACGGCACATCGAGGGAAAACAACTATCTTAACAATCCCCTTATCCTTATCCCACCCCCTATACCTAACTAGATTAAGCTATGAGGGGTCAGAACTTCATGCTCACCAATCAAAAGGTTTGTTAGACTCAAAACAGCGGTTGGGCTCGGGGTTAGCTCTTGGTGCTCCCTGGAGCCTGCCGTCGTCACGTGGCCTCCAGGCGCTGCAAGGGCATTGTCCAGGTTCGAGTACCCCAAAGTTAAAGTCTCTGTTTGGGTACTTTACCTTGCAGGGATGATGCTTCGTCGACAGCCACCAGATTGAGTTGGTGTGCAGTTATTCGAAGGTCGGCTGAGGCTGAAGGCCCGATAATTCGAAGCCTCCCCTCAGTTCGTCTCCTCAGTTGGTCTTCTTCAGCCGGTCTTCCTCAGGTGGCCTTCCCTCCGGTGGTCTTCCCTCCTCCCCTCGTCGCGTCCCGCCTCGCCTGGCCTGAATTGTCCGTGTCCGCCCGACCCGGTGCCGGGGCTAGTTCCAGATGGAGTGGAAAAGGGAACGGGCAAAGGCCAGGGGGTAAGCACGGGACGGGGAAAGAGCGGGAGCCACGAGGGCGAGGGGCCGAAGAGCAGCACCAGCACACCAACCAACAAGAACATCAAACACGAACACACACTTTGCTACCCGAGGGGGCCTTCAATTATACCTTCATCGAAAACCCTTACCTGCGTGCCAAATCAGGTTAGTTCTTTGTTTTAATCTTGGTGGGCTATTTTAAATAATGGTAGCAATCCATACTAACTGGTTTTAGATGGCCGGTAATCGCATCTACCGGCCTGATAATCGACTTGTATTGTCCTGAAAGTTCCTTGATGGGCCTGTCCAGTCTCGATGGCTCTGTTAATCTGTTTCCGATAATATATGTAGACTGCTTGATGGCCTTAACTATAGGCCTAAACTGATTCTAGATTTGCCTCCAATTCGGTCTAATGCATAATTCAGAGTCCTGTCTGGTTCCAAAATACAAAGTCTCTCTTCACAGAAGCCTGCAGCCTGGTTTCGATTTCTGCAAGCTGTCTGCGTTGCAGAGTCCATTTTAAAATCTCACAGGCTTGCTGCCACGAGGCACGGACGCCATCTTGGGTACCCTTTTTGATTTAAAATGTCCACACAGGGTCCCGTTTATTAATAACAGCCTTCGGGGAAATGCAGAAATTTTTCAAATCTTACAAGCCAAATTTGCTGACAATACAAAGATAGGTGGGAAAGCAATTTGTGAGGAGGACACGAAGGGCTGGATTTTCCAAGCCCCGAGGAGGCGGGCATAGAGGCGGGACTGCTGGTAAAGTAGCAGGAAGTGGGGGCGGATGGCAAACCTGCCCCCATCCCGCCTCCGTGCCCTTTTGCCAGGAGTAGGGAAGATGTGCTGCTTCAGGTCCCATCTCCTGAAGGCGGGAAAGGCATTAAATACTTTTAACTGTCTGTTAACATATAGTTAACAGGCACAAAAAAGGATTAGTGCCATTTTACCTTCACAGGTGAAGGCTTCCCGACCTCGGAGAACCCCCGCCAGGTTGGAGGAGACGTGAAGGAGGCCTGCAGCGGTCGGAGGCACCTGGAAGTAAGATGTATAGGTGAGTGATGGGTGCAAATGTGGAGTGATAAGTATGTAAGGTGAGTGATAAGTGTAAAAAAATGTTTACTTACCTTGTGATCTTCCTACAGCTTTCATCCTCTCTGGATCGGGAGACCCGACATCCTCATTGTCGATTTCACAGACTGGCTGTTGGATCCTCTGAACCAACAGCCATCTGAAATCGGCAAAGTTGAAAGGTTTGATGAGTCCTGAACACACGGGCTCATCAAATTACGGAGAATGTCAGTGTGCGACAGCTTCACAGAGCTGTCAAACAATGACATTTCTTCCAAGAAGTCTTGACAGATAGCACGTCTGACGTTGACGTGCTCTGTCAGTGATATCCTCCCTAATTGGCCTGCTGAGCCCGCAGGGCGGGCTTAACAAGGTCAATCAAGGGAAAATCCCTCTGGTTGGTCAGATGAGGCGGAATATTGACACGACCAGCATCAGTCCCGTCTCCATTGAGAAAATCCAGCCCAAAGAGTGGGCAAAGGGATATAGATAGGTTAAATGAATGGGCAAAAATTTGGCAGATGGTGTATAATGTGGGAAAATGTGAGATTATCCACTTTGGTAGGAAGAATAGAAAAGCAAAATATTATTTAAATGGAGAGAGACTACAGAATGCAGCGGTACAGAGGGATCTGGGTGCCCTCGTACATGAAACACAAAAAGTTAGCATGCAGGTACAGCAAGTAATTAGGAAGACAAATAAAATGTTGGCCTTTATTGCAAGGGGGATGGAGTATAAAAGTAGGGAAGTCTTGCTACAACTGTACAGGGCGTTGGTGAGACCACACCTAGAGTATTGCATACAGTTTTGGCCTCCTTATTTAAGGAGGGATATACTTGCATTGGAGGCCGTTCAGAGAAGGTTCATTAGGTTAATTCCTGGGATGAAAGGGTTGTCTTATGAAGAAAGGTTGAGCAGGTTGGGCCTGTACTCATTGGAGTTCAGAAGAATGAGAGGTGATCTTATTGAAACATATAAGATTCTGAGGGGGCTGACAGGGTAGATGCTGAGAGGATGTTTCCCCTCGTGGGGGAATCTAGAACTAGGGGTCATAGTTTCAGAATAAGGGTCGTCCATTTAAGACGGAGATGAGGAGGAATTTCTTCTTTCAGAGGGTCGTGAATCTTTGGAATTCTCTACCCCAGAGAGCTGTGGAGGCTGAGTCATTGAATATATTCAAGGCAGAGATTGACAGACATTTGAACTACAGGGGAGTCAAGAGTTATGGGGAACAGGCAGAGAAGTGGAGTTGAGGCCAAGATTTGATCAGCCATGATCTTATTGAATGGCAGAGCAGGCTTGAGGGGCCCATTCCTGCTGCTATGTCTTATGTTCTTATCTATGTTTTTATGGTATTAAGTGATAGGGGCCAAAGGCGGGTATATGAAGTTAGGTCGCAGATCAGCCATGATCTCACTGAATGGCAGAACAGGCTGCAGGGGCTGAATAGTCTACTCCTGTTCCTACGTTCCTATGTTTTGCACTGGAAGTTGCTGTAAATTAGAGATCCAAATGGCGCTGTGCCCTCTACAGGGCATCTGGGACCAGTGTGAACAGGGCAAGTAACTGTGAGTCTCCTGAACCAATTAGATTGAAGTATTGTAATGAACATCGCAGAGTCTGAACCAGAAAGTGTAAGTTAGAATAGTGAATTCTATGGCCCGGAATTTGTGGTGGGTAATGATGGCTAACTAACAGTGTTCACTGTTATTACCCCTTTGAAACTGACAGTAACTTCAGGACGTAGCGCATGCGCATCTAAATGCGGAAATCCTGAAGTTGCGGTCAGTCATTCACTGCTCCGACATGTAGGCCCATAGCCAGCAATCAGTATAATCAGTAAAACAGATGAAAACTTGGGCTTTTCCACGGTAATATCGCTGTTAAATACCCCATTATAAATTAGGCCTTGTTGGATTAGCTGTAACTGGGGTTTTAACTGTGTATTGACTGCTAAACAAAAGCAATGGCCCTGAAAAGCTAATTTTAATTATGTGCTGTGTCAAATTTCTTCATTATGATAAAAATTACAATTTAAAAAAAACTTAAATTTTAAAAATATTTTTAGAAAGTTTGTTCATATTTATTTCAGGTTTACCTTTTCCCCATGTGAGAGCCTCAATCTTTGTTTAGTTCTCTGTAACATTTTTTAAAAGCCTGAATAAAAGCAGCTTCTTCAATTCCCGTTTCCCCATTCGTGAGAATTCAGCATTGTAATTGGCTGCTTAGACAGCTTGTTGATGTCACAGCACAGCGCTCTAGGGGATCCCCATTATATTACACTGAAATCACTTGCGCGTTGAAAAAGGCTAACTCTCGCCATTGAGATCACAAGATCTTTGTGGGCAGCTTTCTTCGGGGCCAGTGGCAAACACCTTTGCTTTGCTGCTGACCGCAAATGTCAAATCTGGTACAGAAACCAAAAAAAGGGGGGGAAAGAAAGATTGGATTAAAATAGAGAGAAAAAAAGAGACAGAAAGGAAAAGTTTAAAAAAAAAGTTTAATTTTAATTTTATTTTGATGCAAGACTGATTTATAAAAACAATGAATGTAATTTTTTTTTTAAATCTCCAACAACAATTAAAATCTGAAGGAATGAGACTCCACACTTGTAAAGTTAATTTTCAGTGCCTGAGAGGTTGTTTGGCAATAACTAAGACTTATCACGCCATTAAAAAGGGTACTTAGACTGAAATGGACCGGCTTAACTTTCTGTGGTGAGTTTGTTCACTATCTACCAAGCAAGTACAGGAACTTCATGCTGTTCAATATGGAGAGGCAGATGGCGAGATGCCATTTTTGCAGTTTATGGAAGAGCAGCACATCCCGTCAGCCATTTCAGGATTTTCACGTTTAACTGGTGGAGAGTGGGGGAAGTGCAGCGTCTGGAAGGAGTAGAGTGCCTGCCTGCCTGCCTCCATCTCCTGCTCCTTCTCACCCTCAGCGACTCCTTATGCACCTTTTTTTTATTGTTTAACACTTCACTACTGTGGATAATTTTATGATGTTCTTAGTTTCTTTAAAAGCAGTCATTCAGACCTGTGCATTGGAGAAAAATTCTTTATTATTGTTAAACAAACATTGTTTAAAGCGTTGTCACAGAACACTTCGCACAATTGCAATACTTTGCACAGCTTGATACTGTTCTGCCCCATCACTGTGTCACTCATGGTGACCTTTCAGTCCATGGCCACATTCTTGTTAAAGCTCCTTTGACACCAAAATAAAATGCTGAACTGAGGGGGAGGAATTCGGCATGTTAGCGCCTCCCGTTAGTGCCTGGGGGGTGGGGGGGGGGGAAATAGCGCATGAGAAATTCACCCGGGATTTAGCGCTAGCGCCTAGGCCTTTAGCGGATGCCAGATCATGATGTCATTGTGCTTGGAATGTCCCGTTAATGGCCCAGATGGAAAATTCACTGTCGCCCCCTACCTTAGCACCTGGCCTGAACAACGCCAGGAAGAGGAGGCATTCGGATGGCCACTGTAGGAGTGGTATTTAAAGGGATCAACATCTGGTTTCATTTTAGTCGTCAATCAATGCTGCCTTCTCAGTTTCACACAGCGAAACAGCCGTTTTCAGTGAGATAAACGTTTGTAACTTTCAGGAGTGTTCTGCCTGCTAAAAATTAGTCACGTTCATTCTGCTAACATTTGGAAGTCCTACACTTGGTAACGTTAATGGGGGCTGTACTGGCACTGGAACTCGCCCTCCAGCATCAACATCGGCGGCAGCAGAGGCAGAGACAAGCATTGGAAAATGTGACACAATTCAATTTTCTGTCATTGTTTCTTGTTGAATAAAAACTTTTCTGATGTTGTTAGTGATGACTGTAAGTTAAATTGCATTATTTTTGCTGAATCAAAGTTCAATTGTTTGTTACATTATCCTGCCTGTCATTTGTTTTGTTTGTAGTCCCACAGGGATCAGCCCATGACATCAGCACAGAAGGGGGCCATTCAGCCCATCGTGACTGTGCCGGCTCTTTGAAAGAGCTGTTCAATTTAGTCCCACAACCCAGCTTTTACTCCATAACCCTGCAAATTAGTCCTCTTCAAGTACATGTCCAATTGCCTTTTGTAAGTTCCTATGGAATCTGATTCCACCAGCCTTTCAGATAGTGCATTCCAGATCTTAACAACCCTCTGTGTGAAAAGAATTCTCCTCATTTCCCCTCTTGTTCTTTTGCCACTTATTTTAAATCTATGACCTCTAGTTACTGACCCACTTGTCAGAAGTAACAGTTTCTCCCTACTTGCTCCATAAAAACCCCTCATAATTTTAGATACCTTTATTAGGTTTCCCCTTAACCTAATCTGCTCTAAGGAGAACAATCCCAGCTTCTCCAATCACTCCACATAACTTAAGTCTCTCCTCCCTGCTATTATCCTGGTAAACCTCCTCTGTAACCTCGCTAAGGCCTTGACATCCTTCCTAAAGCGTGGTGCTGTTGAGATACCGCGGCAAACGTGGGAGTCGAGACCAGAGTTGATGGAACACAACTACTTTAATTTACATCATGGCAAAAAGAGAGCTTGAAAAGCCCACGCAACCACTTAAATACTCCCCAGACAGGAAGTGCTCCCGGCAGCCTGTCCCTGCGGGAAACAAGTTGCCGGAGGAAAGGGCCCCCGGCTGGGGGCGGCTGCTGCCGGCAGTGCGCCTGCGTAAACTGTCCGTGCCGCCGTGAGCGGATTATGTCCAATGGTGGCGTGTCGCCACAGTGCCCAGAATTTTACACAATACTCCATCTGAGGCCTAACCAGTGATTTGTAAAGGCTTCCTTGTTTTTGTATTCAATGCCCCTATTTACAAAGCCAAGTATCCCGTACGCTTTCTTAACCACCTTATCAACTTGTCCTGCCACCATCAAGGATTTGTGAATATGCACCCCCAGGTCCCTCTGTTCTTGCACCCCCCTCAAAACAGTACCCTTTAGATTGTACTGCCTCTCCATGTTGTTTCTCTCAAAATGCATTTGCCATGTGTGTGCCCATTTCATCAGTCTGTCTATGTCCTCCTGAAGTTTGCTACTATCTTGCTCATTAGTTACTATGTTATTAAGTTTTGTATCAATCCGCAAACTTCAAAATTGCACTCCCTATACTCAAGTCCAGGTCATCTATATATAAAACACAAAAAGCAACGGTCCTAATACCAACCCCTGGGGGAGCCCACTGAATACTTCTCTCCAGTCAGTAAAACCACCATTCACCACGACTCTCTGCCTCCTATCCCTTAACTAATTACTTACCCAAGTTACCAATGCCCATTTAACACCATGTGGCACTTTATTAAATGCCTTTTTAAAGTCCATATATACAACATCCACTACACTATCTTCACCAACCCTCTGTTATTTCATCAAATAACTCAAGCAGGTTGGTCAGACACAAGTACGATAGCAAAATACTGCAGATGTTGTGGGTGTATTCGTTGCTCACAATGTGGTCTCTACATTGGGGAGACCAAATGCAGATTGGGTGACTGCTTTGCGGAACACCTCCGTTCAGTCCGTAAGGATGACCCCAAGCTTCCGGTCGCCTGTCATTTTAATTCACCGCCCCATTCCCACTCAGACCTCACCGTACTCGGGCTCTTGCATTGTTCCATGGAAGCTCAGTGTAAGCTCGAGGAACAGCACCTCATCTTCTGATTAGGCACTTTACAGCCTTCTGGACTCAATATCGAGTTCAACAATTTCAGATCATAACCTTGGCCCCCATTACATTTTTACTTATATTTTTTATCCACACCTTTGTTTTGGCCCTCCCCCCTTTTTTCTCTCCCACATGGCAGCTGTCTCCCATTCTGCCAGCGCATTTCACACCTAATCTAGAGCTGTCTTTTGTCTCCACTAGTCCTATCACCATCTCGTCTCATTTTGAATACCTCTTAATGTCTCTTCACTTCTCTTTTGTTCTCTCCCGGCCCCCAAACTGGCCTTTTAATCTGTTTCATTTCCTGTGCTTTTTCAGTCTTGACAAAGGGTTTCAACCTGAAACATTGACTCTATTTCTCTCTCCATGGATGTTGCCTGGCCTGCTGAATTTTTCCAGCATTTTCTGTTGTTATGTTGGTCAGACACAATTTGCCTTTAACAAATCTGTGCTGACTGTCCCTTATTAACCCATGCTTCTCCAAGTGAGAATTAATTTTGTCCTTGACAATGGTCTCCAGTAGTTTTCCTACCACTGACATTAGACTGATTGGCCGATAGTTACCAGGTTTATCGCTCTCCCTTTTTTTGAACAGGGGTGTAACTTTTTCAATCCTCCAGTCCTCTGGCACCACTCCCATATCCAAGGAGGATTGAAAGATTGTGGTCAGAGCTTCTGCTATCTCCACCCTAGCTTCCCTCAGTAACCTAGGATGCATCCCATCGGGACTGGGTGACTTGTTAACTTTGAGTGATGTCAACATATTTAGCATCCTCTGTCTATCTTTTTTTATCCTATCCAATATCTGTACACCCACCTCCTCTACTGCAACATTAACTTCATCCTCTTTTGTGAAGACAGATGCAAACTATTCATTCAGTACCTCAGTCATGCCCTCTGTCATAGAGTTATAGAGTCATAGAGTTTTACAGCGCAGAAAGAGGCCCTTCGGCCCATCGTGTCTGCGCCGTCCATCAATCCCTGTCCAGTCTAATCCCATTTTCCAGCATTTGGTCCATAGCCTTGTATGCAATGGCATTTCAAGTGCCCATCCAAATGCTTCTTGAATGTTGTGAGGGTTCCTGCCTCTACCACCCTTTCAGGCAGTGAGTTCCAGCTTCCAACCACCCTCTGGGTGAAAAAGTTCCTCCTCAAATCCCCTCTAAATCTCCTGCCCCTTACCCTGAATCTATGCCCCCTTGTTATTGACCCCCCTACTAAGGGGAAAAGTTCCTCTTTATCTACCCTATCTATGCCCCTCATCATTTTGTACACCTCAATCAGGTCCCCCCTCAGCCTCCTTTGCTCCAAGGAAAACAACCCCAGCCTGTTTAGTCTTTCTTCATAGCTGCGGCGCTCCATCCCAGGTAACATCCTGGTGAATCTTCTCTGCACCCTCTCCAAAGCAATCACATCCTTCCTATAGTGAGGCGACCAGAACTGCACACAGTACTCCAGCTGTGGCCTCACCAGCGTTTTGTACAGCTCCATCATAACCTCCCTGCTCTTATATTCTATGCCTCTGCTAATGAAGGCAAGTATCCCATATGCCTTTTTAACCACCTTATCTACCTGTTCCGCTGCCTTCAGGGATCTATGTACATGTACACCAAGGTCCCTCTGACCCTCTGTACTTCCTAGGGTCCTACCACTCATTGTGTATTCCCTTGCCTTATTTGTCCGTCCAAAATGCATCACCTCGCACTTTTCCGGGTTAAATTCCATTTGCCACTTTTCCGCCCATCTGACCAACCCGTTAATATCGTCCTGTAGCCTGAGGCTTTCCTCCTCGCAATTTACCACCCCACCAATTTTCGTGTCATCCGCGAACTTACTGATCATACCCTTTACATTCTCATCCAAATCATTAATGTAGATCACAAACAGCAAGGGACCCAGCACCGATCCCTGAGGTACCCCACTGGACACAGGCTTCCAGTCACAAAAGCAGCCTTCGACCATCACCCTCTGCCTCCTGCCACTCAGCCAGTTTAGGATCCAACGCGCCAAGGCCCCCTGGATCCCATGGGCTCTTACCTTCTTGACCAGTCTCCTATGCGGGACTTTGCCAAAAGCTTTACTGAAGTCCATGTAAACCACATCCACAGCATTTCCCTCATCCACACACCTAGTCACCCCCTCGAAAAATTCAATCAGATTTGTCAGACATGATTTACCCTTGACAAAGCCATGCTGACTATCCCCGATTAATCCTTGCCTCTCCAAGTGGAGACTAATTTTGTCCCTCAGAATTTTTTCCAATAATTTCCCTACCACAGATGTTAGGCTCACTGGCCTGTAATTCCCTGGTTTATCCCTGCTACCCTTCTTGAATAATGGTACTACGTTAGCTGTTCTCCAGTCCTCTGGTACATCCCCTGTGGCCAGAGAGGTTCTGAAAATTTGTGTCAGAGCCCCTGCAATCTCCTCCTTTGCCTCACACAACAGCCTGGGATACATCTCATCCGGGCCTGGGGATTTATCCACTTTTTGGCCTGCTAAAACCGCTAGTACCTCCTCCCTCTCGATGCTAATATGTTCAAGTATGTCACAGTCCCCTTGCCCGACTTCTATGTCTACATCGTCTTTCTCCATAGTGAACACAGAGGCAAAAAATTCATTTAAAACCCCACCTACTTCATCTGGCTCTACACACAGCTTGCCACTTTGGTCCCTAATGGGCCCTACCCTTTCCCTGGTTATCCTCTTGCCCTTAATATACTTATAAAACATCTTAGGATTTTCCTTTATTTTGCTCGCCAGTGTTATTTCATGGCCCCTCCTCGCCCTCCTAATTTCCTTTTTAAGTATGCCCCTGCACCTTTTATACTCCTCTAGGGCTTCCTCTGTCTTTTGTAACTGCCAAAAGCCCCCCTTTTTTTCCTAATGCATTTTTGTATATCCCTTGTCATCCAAGGTTCCCTTTGCTTGTTGGTCCCACCCTTGACCTTTACAGGAACATGTTGGTGTTGTACTCTCTCTATTTCCCTTCTGAAAGCCTCCCACTGCTTTGATGTGGATTTTCCTATAAGTAGCTGCTCCCAGTCCACTTTGGCCAGATCCTGCCTTATCTTATTAAAATCGGCCTTCCCCCAATTTAGAACCCTTATTTCCGGGCCGTCTTTGTCTTTTTCCATGACCACCTTAAATCTCACCGAATTATGGTCACTATCGCCAAAATGCTCTCCTACAGACACTTCCACCACCTGCCCAGCTACATTCCCTAGAATTAGGTCCAGTACCGCCCCCTCTCTTGTAGGACTTTCTACATGTTGGCTCAAAAAGCTCTCCTGGATGCACTTTAAGAATTCTGCACCCTCTAAGCCTTTCACACTCTGACTATCCCAATTTATATTGGGGAAGTTGAAATCCCCCACTATTATTACCCTATTATTTTCACACTTTTCTGAGATTTGCCTACATATCTGTTCCTCTATCTCCCCCTGACTCCACAAGATTTCATTTTTTGTCCCTAATTGGCCCCACCATTCCTTTAACTATCCTTTAATTTTTTATTTGTTTATAAAAGATTTTTGGGTTTCCCGTTATGTTACCTGCTAATCTTTTCTCATACTCTCTCTTTGCCCTTTTATCCTTTTTGAATTTCCCCCTGCATTCCCTGTATTCTGCCTAGTTTTCGACTGTATTCTGTACCTGACATTTGTCATAAACCTTTTTCTGTTTTATTTTAATCTCTATTTCCTTTGTCATCCAGGATGCCCCACCTTTCCTCCTTATGGGAACATGCTTGGTTTGTACCTGTAGTATCTCCACCTTGAAGGCCTGCCATTGCTCATTTACTGTTTTCCTGACCAATTTTTGTTTCCAGTCCCTTCTCAAATTCCTGAAATTGGTTCTCTTCTAGTAGGGTATTTTCACCTTTGATTTTCTTTGTCCCTTTCCATAACTACTTTAAACCTCTTTTTTTCTTTCCCTATCCCTTCTGAATACACTGTAGCCAGGTATGTTTAGTTCCCATTACTGCCCATGTTTAAGCCAGGTCTCCATTATTTATAGCCACTAAATCATAACCTCACGTGACAACTTGTGCCTGTAGCTCATCAACCTTATTTGTAACAGTCCTCGCATTAACACACATGTATTCCAATAGCATGCTAGTTGCCTTTGCTTTTTTCCTCCATCTAATTCCTGCTCTTTCTACACCATTCTTTGTTCTGTTGCTGTTTCTCCCTCCTAGTTTTCTACGCAACTTGTCTCTCCTCTCTGCTGCTGCGTCCTGGTGCCCCTCCCCCGGCCAAATTAGCTTAGAACCCTCCCAAACAATGAAACAATCCTCGTGCCGCTTGATATGGCAGGCTGGACGTGGTGGTTGGGGTGGTTACGAGGGTTGGGGGTCATCTTACTGGGCCGAAGATCTGCGCCACCAGCTAATTTCTAAGTGGCCTGGCGGCTGTCAGTGTGAATTCCTCCAAGAGGCCACTGCCGCTGGGCTCGGGGACATGCAGGTCAGGATCCCCCAGTTCAACGGGCATTCGTCTACCAAGTCCAGGCTGAGCCCTTCCCAAGGATGAAATTGTGCAGTGCATAGCGCACTACTACAATCTTTGCCACCATTCCAAGAGTGTACTGTAGGGTGCCCATCTCCCCCACCACCACCCCCCCACCCCCGACCTGTCCAGATACCTAAAGCGAGTTTTCAGCAGCCAATAGTCCTCTCCACATCCTGTCAGGTTGCCAAATGTGCACGGTTGTATCTTTCCCCTGCTGCATTGTTGGTGACGCGGAATGGTGTCACTAGCCATGGCTTCAGGGGGTGGTCCTTGTCCCCTAGGATCCATGTGCCACCTTCTCCTTCCCTGCTGAATATTTTGCAGGTGGGGAGTGGCGAAGGACAATGGCATCGTGAGAACTTCTCCAATGCCCAGAGTTCACATGCAGCATTCTTTGTTGGGCATATCAGACAATTTGCACATTTAGCGAGTGGAACACTTTCTTGTTCATAAATGTAACAGGTTCCTCAAGTGGAACCTTCAGCAACACCATCAATAGCCCCCTGTACCCTAGGAAAGATACCTTCGATAGCGCCCCCTGCACCCTGGGGAAGATACTTTCAGTAGCCCCCTGCACCATCGGGAACTGTAGCATAGTGGTTATGTTACTGGACTAGTAATCCAGAGGCGTGGACTAATGATCCAGAGATGTGAGTTCAAAGCTGGGGAACTTAAATTCAGTTAATTAAATAAATCTGCAATAAAAAGCTAGTATCAGTAATGAAAATATCAGATTGTAGTAAAAACCCATCACTAATGTCCTTTAGGGAAGGAAATCTGCTGCCCTTACCTGGTCTGGCCTAAATATGACTCTAGACCCACAGCAATGTGGTTGACTCTTAACTGCCCTCTGAAATGGTCTAGCAAGTCACTCAAGTTGTAACAAACTGCTACGAAAAACAATAATAAGAATAAAACCTGGCACCGGCTTTGGACATGACAACGGCACGCCCAGCCCAATCGACCCTGCAAAATCCTCCTAACATCTGGGAACTTGTGCCAAAATTGGGACAGCTGTCCCACAGACTAGTCAAGCAACAACCTAACATAGCCATACTCACAGAATCATACTTTTCAGCCAATGTCCCAGACTCCTCTGTCACCATCCCTGGGTATGCCCTGTCCCACTGGCAAGACAGACCCACCAGAGGTGTCGGCACAGTGGTATACAGTCAGGAAAAAGTGGCCCTGGGAGCCCTGAACATTGACCCTGGACCCCATTAAGTCTTATGGCTTCAGGTCAAGCATGGGCAAGGAAACCTCCTGCTAATTAACACCTACTGCCCTCCCACAGCTGATGAATCAGTATTCCTCCATGTTGAACACCACTTGGAAGAAGCACTGAAGGTCGCAAGGGTACAGAATGTACTCTGGGTGGGGGAATTCAATGTTCATCACCAAGAGTGGCTCGGTAGCACCACCACTGACTGAGCTGACATAGCTGCCAGACTGGGCCTCTGTGGCATGTGGTGAGAGAACAAACACGAGGGAAAAACCAACTTGGCCTCATCATCACCAATCTACTTTTCGCAGATGCATCTGTCCATGACAGCATTGGAAGCAGTGACCACCGCACAGTCATTGTGGAGACGAAGTCCTGTCTTCACACTGAGGACATCGTGTTGTGTGGCACTACCACCGTGCTAAATGGGATAGATTCAGAACAGATCTGGCAGCTCAAAACTGGGCATCAATGAGGTGCTGTGGGCCACTAGCAGCAGCAGAATTGTATTCCACCATAATCTGTAACCTCATGGCCTGGCATATCCCTCACTCTGCCATTACCATCAAGCCAGGGGACCAACACTGGTTCAATAAGGAGTGCAGAAGAGCATGCCAGGAGCAGTACCAGGCATACCTAAAAATGAGGTGCCAACCTGGGGAAGCTGCAACACAGGACTACATGCATGCTAAAAAGCGGAAGCAGCATGCAATAGACAGGGCTAAGCGATCCCACAATTATCGGTTCAGATCAAACAGTCCTGCCACATCCAGTCGTGAATGGTGGTGGACCATTAAACAACTAATGGGAGGAGGAGGCTCCATGAATATCCCCATCCTCAATGATGGTGGAGCCCAGCATGTGAGTGCAAAAGACAAGGCTGAAGCGTTTGCAACCACCTTCAGCCAGAAGTGCCGAGTGGATGATCCATATCGACCTCCTCCTGAGGTCCCCATCATCACATAAGCCAGTCTTCAGCCAATTCGACTCACTCCACGTAATATTAAGAAATGGCTGAGCGCACTGGATACAGCAAAGGCTATGGGCCCCAACAACATCCCGGCTATTGTGCTGAAGACTTGTGCTCCAGAACTAGCCGCACCTCTAGCCAAGCTGTTCCAATACAGCTACAACACTGGCATCTATCTGACAATGTGGAAAACTGCCCAGGTATGTCCTGTCCACAAAAAGCAGGACAAATGCAACCCGGCCAATTACCTCCCCATCAGTCTACACTCAAACATCAGCAAAGTGATGGAAGGTGTCATCGACAGTGCTATCAAGCGGCACTTACTAATAACCTGCTCACTGATGCCCAGTTTGGGTTCCGTCAGGACCACTCTGCTCCAGACCTCATTACAGCCTTGGTCCAAACATGGACAAAGGCGCTGAATTCCTGAGGTGAGAGTGACTGCCCTTAACATCAAGGCAGCTAATGACCGAGTGTGGCGTCAAGGAGCCCTAGTAAAATTGAAGTCAATGGGAATCGGGGGGAAAACTCTCCACTGGCTGGAGTCATACCTAGCACAGAGGAAGATGGTTGTGGTGGTTGGAGGTCAATCATCACAGCTCTAGGATATTGTTGCAGGAGTTCCTCAAGGCAGTGTCCTAATCCCAACTATCTTTAGTTGCTTCATCAATGGCCTTCCCTCCATCATAAGGTCAGAAATGGGGATGTTTGCTGATGACTGCACAGTGTTCAGTTCCATTCGCAACTCCTCAGAAAATGAAGCAGTCCATGCCTGCATGCAACAACACCTGGATGACATTCAGGCTTGGGCTGATAAGCGGCAGATAACATTCGCGCCACACAAGTGCCAGGCAATGACTATCTCCAACAAGTGAGAGTCTGACCACCTCCCCTTGACATTCAATGGCATTACTATCGCCGAATCCCCCACCATCAACATCCTGAGGGGGTCACCATTGACCAGAAACTTAACTGGACCAGCCACATAAATACTGTGGCAACAAGAGCAGGTCAGAGGCTAGGTATTCTGTGGTGAGTGTCTCACCTGCTGACTCCCCAAAGCCTTTCCACCATCCACAAGGCACAAGTAAGGACTGTGATGGAATACCCTCCACTTGCCTGGATGAGTGCAGCTCCAACAACACTCAAGAAGCTCGACACCATCCAGGAAAAAGCAGCCTGCTTGATTGACACCCCATCCAACACCTCAAACATTCACTCCCTCCACCACCAACGTACCGTGGCTGCAGCGTGTACCATCTACAAGATACACTGCAGCAACTCGCCAAGGCTTCTTCGGCAGCACCTCCCAAACCCGCGAGCTCTACCACCCTGAAGGACAAGGGCAGCAGGCGCATGGGATCACCACCACCTGCAACCTCCCCTCCAAGTCACACACCATCCTTACTTAGAAATATATCGCCGATCCTTCATCGTCACTGGGTCAAAATCTTGGAACTCCCTCCCTAACAGCACTGTGGGAGCACCTTCACCACACGGACTGCAGCGGTTCAAGAAGCCGGCTCACCACCACCTTCTCAAGGGCAACGAGGGACGGGCAATAAATGCTGGCATTGCCAGCGACGCCCACATCCCATAAGCGAATTTTAAAAAACACCCTGGTGAAGGTACCATCGAAACCCCCTGCACCCTGGGGGAGGTACCATTAATAGTCCCCCTGCACCCTGGGGAAGGTACCATCGATAGTCACCCTGCACCCTGGGGAAGGTACCATCAATAGTCCCCCTGCACCCTGGGGAAGGTACCATCAATAGCCATCCTGCACCATGGGGAAGGTACCATCGATAGTCCCCTGCACCCTGGGGAAGGTACCATCGATAGTCCCCCTGGGAAAGGTACCATCGATATTCCCCCTGCACCCTGGGGAAGGTACCGTCGATAGTCCCCTGCACCCTGGGGATGGTACCATCGATAGTCCCCCTGCACCCTGGGGAAGGTACCATCGATAGTCCCCCTGCACCCTGGGGAAGGTACCGTCGATAGTCCCCCTGCACCCTGGGGATGGTACCATCAATAGTCCCCCTGCACCCTGGGGAAGGTACCATCGATAGTCACCCTGCACCCTGGGGAAGGTACCATCGATAGTCCCCCTGCACCCTGGGGAAGGTACCGTCGATAGTCTCCTGCATCCTGGGGATGGTACCATCGATAGTCCCCCTGCACCCTGGGGAAGGCACCGTCGATAGTCCCCCTGCACCCTGGGGATGGTACCATCAATAGTCCCCTGCACCCTGGGGAAGGTACCATCGATAGTCCCCCTGCACCCTGGGGAAGATACCATCGATAGTCCCCCTGCACCCTGGGGAAGATACCATCGATAGTCCCCTGCACCCTGGGGAAGGTACCGTCGATAGTCCCCTGCACCCTGTGGAAGGTACCATCGATAGTCCCCCTGCACCCTTGGGAAGGTACCATCGATAGTCCCCTGCACCCTGGGGAAGGTACCATCGATAGTCCCCCTGGGAAAGGTACCATCGATAGTCCCCCTGCACCCTGGGGAAGGTACCGTCGATAGTCCCCTGCATCCTGGGGATGGTACCATCGATAGTCCCCCTGCACCCTGGGGAAGGCACCGTCGATAGTCCCCCTGCACCCTGGGGATGGTACCATCAATAGTCCCCTGCACCCTGGGGAAGGTACCGTCGATAGTCCCCCTGCACCCTGGGGATGGTACCATCAATAGTCCCCCTGCACCCTGGGGAAGGGACCATCGATAGTCCCCCTGCACCCTGGGGAAGGTACCATCACAAGCCCCTTGCACCGTGGGGAAGGTACCATCGATAGTCCCCTGCACCCTGGGGATGGTACCATCAATAGTCCCCCTGCACCGTGGGGAAGGTAACATCGATAGTCCCCTGCACCCTGGGGAAGGTACCATCAATAGCCACCCTGCACCGTGGGGAAGGTACCATCGATAGTCCCCTGCACCCTGGGGAAGGTACCATCGCTAGTCCCCTGCACCTTGGGGAAGGTACCATCGATAGTCCCCTGCACCCTGGGGAAGATACCATCGATAGTCCCCCTGCACCCTGGGGAAGGTACCATCAATAGCCACCCTGAACCGTGGGGAAGGTACCATCGATAGTCCCCTGCACCCTGGGGAAGGTACCATCGCTAGTCCCCTGCACCCTGGGGAAGGTACCATCGATAGTCCCCTGCACCCTGGGGAAGGTACCATCGATAGTCCCCTGCACCCTGGGGAAGGTACCATCGATAGTCGCCTGCACCCTGGGGAAGGTACCATCGATAGTCCCCCTGCACTCTGAGGAAGGTACCATCACAAGCCCCCTGCACCCTGGGGAAGGTACCATCGCTAGTCCCCTGCACCTTGGGGAAGGTACCATCGATATTTGGCCTCATTCCTTGCTTAGGCCATCCTAGCTCGCTTCTGGAATCAGTAAGTTTTGTTGAGATTTAAAATTGCTGTATAAAAGCAGTTTGTGGTTTGATCAAGAAATAGCTTTAAACTGGCAGGCAATACGTGCAAACTGATAAAGGAATGAATGTCATGCTGAAACACAGCTAGCTGGGATTATCTGTTTAGCTAATGTCTGACGTTGCTATTGCAACTGTTAGACTACTTTTCACCTTCAAGAGGGCTTAGTAAAGTCTCCACCCTGCTCCCCTCCTCAAAGACTGGCCTGTGAATCGTGCCATTGTCCAGGGATATGTGAAAGTTTGCATGAATGGTCTCTTAGCTTAGCTCCATTAAATTGAAGAACATCCAGAAAAATGTTGCAGACACAATAGACCCTAATTGTCCTTTTCCCCATTACATTTGACAATGAGTGGGTTTTCTGTGATGAACTGATAATTGAGTATGACATTGTTGGAATTATGATGAACTGATAATTGAGTATGACATTGTTGGAATTATGTTAGATTCTGTTGATACTACCCTGGATTTTGATGTGTCACAATAAAAGGGCCATTTTTGGAACAGGTGAAGGTTTGGCAGGATAGCCACCACAATACCCCTCAAAATGGCTTTCAGGGCAGGGTTAAATATGTTGCCAAGTTATCAGCTCTGTTGCCATTTTCACATGAGTTGGACAGATTCAGATCTATATGTCAAAAATTTGGAGTCTGCTGCTAACCCATAGTGCTCATTCAGTTACTGAGATCAGGCAAGGTAACTGTTGTAGGAACATGGGTTCCTAACTGAAAGACTGAGTTCTACTCAGGCGATCAAACAAAACGAACTTTAATGAAACAAACAGGCTTTAACAAGAAACTGCGGGATAACATCAAATGTAGGTCTGCTCTCTCTGGAGGCTCCACGAGGCCTGTCCCTGCAGTCCCGTGGCTGACATCATGACATCATCACGTTTTCCCGCCAGTGGGGGATCTCGTGATGAACGGCGTGACGCCATCACATTTTAGCCGCGCTGTTAAAGCAACCACACTCTGTACAGTTAAACAGCATAAATAAAGATACAGACTCCGACTGTAGCTAACATGTTGTTAAAGGAATTATATACAAACGATCTGAGACCTTTGGTGGCTCCGCCACACTGTCATCTTTTTAGCCGACTTAGATTTCCAGTGCATCTTAATAATTCATCTCAATGGGGCAGTAATTCCTCCCCAAACGCGTGAGTACGGAAGCGGTACTCACGCGTCTGGCTGGAGGAAATGCCGGTTTTCAGCATGCACAGCGCATGCGCTGAAAACCGGCATTTCCTCTCTAACCCAAGAGGTGAAGAGGCTAGCGTGTGCGCTGTAGGGGGCAGCGCGTGCGTCTTGGATTTCCTCTGTTTTGGGGGATTTGCGCATGTCTAAAGGCCTCCGGTCTTTACGCTTGTAAAAAGCACACGTAAGTATTTATTTTTACAGGTAAGTGGTGTTTTAGTGTAATTTAGAATTTTTTTTCCACAGGTTTATTATTTTAAAGAATCTACAATAAAGTAAGTTTAGTTTTAGACCCTTTTTATTAAAAATTTATTTAAAAAAAAAAAAAAAATTATTGTTTAAATTATTTTTTTAAACTTATTTATACTTAATTTAATGATTGGGATGTTTTTTAAATTTTTATTTAAAGTTTAAATAGTGTTTTGGGCCCCCGTAGTTTTCATGAGTTTGACAGTTCTTACTCTCAAACTCATGAATGAACCTTCCCCTCCCCTGATTGGCTGTACAGTGCTCACCTGATCCCAGCCGGCACATCGCACTAACTACGCCGCTGGATCAGGTAAGCACTGCGTGCTGACATCTGAACCGGGCCTGTCACAGGAAATGCAAGCAGGCCCGGGCTTCAGATGTCAGCGCGCAGGGTGAGTGCAGATCGAGGGCTTGCACGTGCGGCAAGCCCCCGACACCAAGTTCTGGGCCATTGTGTGTACAGTTCATGATACCGTTGATCAGGTTTGATTCACTGTAGCCTGTACTGTACAAGAAAATTGTCATTAGGTCCATTTTGAAAGTTTATAACCACAGATTGAGTTCAGTCAGCCTGCTCGCCTCAATTTCTTAGTGCAATTCAGCTAAAGTCAATTATTGTTGTTTTGTTCTTATTTCTTGAGTGTAGGAAGACAGTAGTAGAATTGACTCCTCAATCTTCCCGTGCTTCAAATAGTGAATTCTAAATATTAATGAGCTCTGCAGTAGTGTTCACTGTGTGTCTATCCCCCCCTGTTAAAGTGCCATTGTCAGAAATTGTGATATTATTTTTAGTGCATGAAATACTTGAAGAAGGTGCAAAAATGACGGTGTTCCTTATGTATATATTTATATAAGGGACGTCCACATGTAGTTTTTCAGCACAAGAATAAAGTCTGTGTTCATGAGACTATAGCACAAGGGGTGCTTATACATGCTGACAATTTTGTACTGGGATCTGAAGTCATTACAAGAGGATTATCCGCACTCATATGTAGGGGGTGGTGGGTGGTGCGTGCGCCCAGTCAGTTATGCCCCTGACCGTTGGTGAGCGGTTCGAATCGCTCCCACGCCCCTGGGTTCTAGACACCGGACTTAGGTACAGGCGGCGATACAGAAAAACTCGAGTAGACAGGTGGTTCGGTGTAAGAAAACCAAGATTTTATTAAAACAGAAACGAAAACACAGTCTTATGAGAAAATTACTGGTAGAGAACACAATTACAGGCATATAACACTACAACTTATATGCTTATACAGGGAATGGGGAACACACAGCATATCGATGGAAAAACAATTACTTTAACAATCCCCTTATCCTTATCCCACCCCTATACCTAACTAGATTAAGCTATGAGGGGCCAGGAATTCATGCTCACCAATCCAAAGCAAAACTTGTTGTTTTAGCAATCGCGATTTTCAGGTCTGGGCTGCTGTCCTTTGGGGTACGCCATCGCCACGTGGTCTCGGGGCGCGGTGCTGGAGCTACTGCTGCGACACACCTTTCTTCTCCTCAGCTGCCGTCATCATCTCGTCACGATGGGTTCTCTTCTTCTCCCTCGGGCAGTCGTTGGCGGTAACGTTGCGTCAATGAGACGATTAGCAGTTTTTACTGTTTAGATTTTACTACCCAAGCATCAAACACCAGTATATTCGTTGTGGCGTGGACACCTGTGTTACAGTGTTCAACAAGGGCTTGCCAGCTTAATTGCAGGGTTCGCCCAACCAACTTAGTCTCACTGTCCTCAGATACTTTCTTCCCCAAGCATCAGCTTATAACTCGGTGCTCGGGTTTTTAATTAATACGTCTTCTGCTGCCCTTCTCTGCTCTTGTCGGGTCTACCTTACTCTTCGTCTCGGTTCGTCTCGCCTCGTTTCCTCTGCCCTCTCTCGTGGCACGGGTGTCCTGGGTGACTTTGGACTCGGGTCTCGTTCCCCTCCCCTGCTATTAGTATGGATGTCCTGGGTTGCGGGGAGTGAGAAGAGAACCCGCCACGAGGCCAGGGCTCGAGTGCGAGCGGCGATAGCCCAAGGCCCGACGAAAGTCGAGAGACAAGACACAAGAGTCAAGAGGGCCGATTGGTACTAAGGGCCTACAGTTATACTCTTTTAGATGGCCCCTTATCTGCGCGCCAAATCAGGTTAGTCTGTTGTTTCAATTTTGGCGGGCTGTTTTAAATGATTGCACCAATCTAAAATAACTGTTTTTAGATGGCCGTTTATCGCACCTAATGGCCTGATGTCCGGGCTGTATTGTCATTAATGCATTTTAATCGGCCTGTCCAGCCTCGATGGCTTCCTTAAGCTGTTTCCGATTATTTATGCGAACAAACTAATGGCCTCCTGTTTAGACCTAACTGGATTGATCTGTTCCAATTTGACGAAAATACATATTCAATTGTTTGTTTAGCTGTCTGGCCCTCCAAACACAAAAGTCCTTTTCACAGAAATGCATTTTAAGTTTCGATTTCCCAAAGCTGCTTGTTCTGTGCTGCAGAGTTCAGGCTTTTAAAATCTTACAGGCTTTTGGTCACGAGGTGCGGACGCCACCTTTGGGTACCCTTTTTAAATTGTCCATAGGGTCCCTTTTTATTAATAACCTTGGGGAAATGTGGAAATTTTGCAAATCCTGCACATACTTGGATATATTCAATTATTTTTGAATGGATTTTGACTGTCCAATCAGAATATGAGCAGTGAAAAAAATGTTAGATGATGAAAATCTGAAATGAAAACAGAAAATGCTGGAAATGCACCACAGTTTTGTCATCTTAAAAGTCAGATTAAGTCTTTAGGAGGAATTGCTCATCAGCAGGGCTCTAAAGAAGGGTTTCACTCGAAATGTTAATAATATGTTCATAGAGCAGTATAAAATTTGAGGAAAAATTGTGGTCAAACATTAACTTGCTCATATGAACCACATGCCTTAACCACAGCTAAAATCATTAATGTGATATACACAAGGCAAACAGCATCCACAAGATGGCACTCATGCTATAATTATACAAAGGCATATTTACGAACAAACAAGCTAATTCAACAATATTATGGTGCAGTTATAGTGAATGACAAGCCTGTGTGATCAATAGGGACAGAGAATGAAGAACAAACATTTATGCTCCGGGCTATGAATCAGAATGTTACTGTCAGGAGATAGTCCTGTGTGTTCATGTTTATATGAATGCTTAGAGGTCTGTTCCCAACTCTCTAATTTTTAATGTTTTGAGAGCACAGGATTTGTTCTCTCAAAATATTAAAAGGCTCTACTTAAGTTTATAAAACACCAGAAATCCAGGGTTCTAGACTGTGAAGCATCTTTTGATGATCAAGTCCTCCCAAAGACCAACAAACAGTGGCGGAGAAATTCATTATAGCTCAGGGATGGGCGCTAACTTTGGAAAAGTTTGAGATTTAGCGCCAGGCGCTAATGAATCTTGCTGCACGCAAAATTCAGTGTCATTGCTCAAAGAAAGGATGGGAGCGTTAAATCAAGCGCAAACGGCCTAGCTCAGTGGCGTTACACTCAAAGTGCTAACCAATATCAGGTGCAGTCTAGGCCAACTCTTGTAGGCCAAGGTGGCTCACAACAGGAGGGAGCAGGAGTGCACAGGCGGAGGATAAACCGACATCCAACCACTGTCTGCGCTGGAGAATAGAGTGCTGCAGATTATTGGGCACCAGGTGGTGGGCGAGTGGCCACCGGCGACATTGACCCTCTTGGGGACAACAACAGTATGTTCATCTGTACTCCTTCTTCTCACATCCCACTTCCCCCTCACCCCACAAGCCTTTCGCACTTTCCAGCTAATCACGCAGTATGCATGCATTTCTCCCTTCCTGCACCTCCTCCCCTCACCTTAACCCAACTCTTGTGCCTTTATGCTTTCAGATAATGAGTAAGCACCGGAGCAGTCTGTCTCTGAGGGCACCGTAGAGAGTGAGGCAGAAGAAGAGGAGGATGAAGAACACACCACGTCACTGCATATCTCACCCGCAGGCACCAGCTCAGATACTGGCACTACACATTCTTTAGAGGCTGGTATAGTAGCGGCATCTGCACATGGTGATGCACCAGGGACGAGCGGGCTGCAGCTAGGCCAGGGGGAAAGGGTAGCTCGGGAGTCAGCTCCCCGGAGGGCGAGTTCGCACGCAAGTTCTGCTGCACAGGACTCAGATGACGACCTCGATGGGGAGGCCTTTAGAAGAAGGGTGATGGGCATGCACACGGAGATGATAGGTGCAATGGCAAGGGTGCCCGAGAGCCTGTCGGCAATGGTAAGGAGCGTGGAGGAGTCCGTCTCCAACATTGCACAGAGCTCTGTGCACACCATGGAGCCCATCATTTCCAGTCTGGAAAGGATGGTAGACTCCCAGAGAGACCATGGTGACCCAGACCTGATGCCACGTGTGATGGGCGATCTGGCAGCTTCCATTGCAGCACAGGCGAAAGCAATGCAACATCTTAGTGCTGTAATGGAGTCTATGCTTGGTGACATCCAATCTCAGACTGCTCTCATGCAGTCGCAGCTTGATGCCTGTAGGATTCTCAAAATTCCTGCATTTCCCAAGTTATTGAATAAGGGACCCTGAAGGACAAGTTATTCAACAAGGGACCCTGAAGGACAAGTTATTAAATAAGGGAACCCTGAAGGACAATGGCTTTTGGACTTTATGGCAAAGACTGCAAGGTTAAAGCAGGGCCCTGCGCAGCATGTCAAGTTCAAAACTCAAACTTGACATGCCCGGGCCTGTGGAAGACAGCTTTGATTTGTTATTTCAAAACCAGACAGCTGAAGGAGACAGACCACACATTCTTCCCTTTAAAACAAATCAACTCAGGAAGAGGCTTAATCTTGCATAAACTTAAAACCCATCAAGACTATGCATATATAATCGCCTACAGTTCAAAATAGCTACCAAGCCAGGAAGACACCGATTTACATTATGCATAAACAAACACCAAGACATTAAAAACCATTTAACAACGGGACAACTGCCCAAAAACCAGTTAAGGTGAACGACTATAATCACCTTAGCGAGCCCGCCAAAAATCAGACAAAGAACTAACCCTAATTTGGCGCGCAGATAACAAACTCCAGAACAGTATAATTGCAGGCCCACCGGTAACCAACAGCAAGCAGGCACACGCTTGGAACCAAGGATACTCGAAACTCAAAGAAGCTCGCACAAGCTAGGCTCACTGACAACACTTGCAGAAACCTTCAGGCCACAGGGGCATACAACCGGAAGGCTCCCGGAACATCACGGCGAGGAGGCACGGTGGGGCAGGCTTGACCGAAGACGACTAGGCCGCAACTGCAGCCTTACACAGAGACCGACCACGAGCACCGCGGTAACAAAGGGCCGGGTAAATCATACCTTCAGATCATTACCACTGCACAGGTAATGATCTAGGCCACTGCGACCGAGCCGACACCGAAGACCACCAGCCGAACCCCAACTGCAACAAAACTCGACGACCAGATCACCACCGGAAGAACAAAACCCGAAGTTTTCCACTCTACAAGCTAAAGTACCCAACAAAAACTTTATTCCCTATCTCTAACGGAGAAAAGAAGGTACTTACCCAGACAAATCCACAACCGTGCCCTTACCGCATCTGCGGATTCCACCCAACGGAAGAATCTTCGCAGACTCTAAGATTGGGACCACGTGGCGATGGCAGGCCCCAAAGGACACAAAGAGCGAACCCCAAAAATGCAACCGGCTTAACTGACAGGATTCGAACTGTCAAGAAACCCCTATTGGTGAGCATAATCCCTGGCTCTTGTAGTACAGTTTAGTTAGGTATTGGGGGTGGGTCAAGGGTAGGGGGATTATTAATGTGATTTTCCCTCGTTGTGCCGTGTGTTCCCCATTCTTAATTAAGTGTACCTTTTGTATGCCTGTAATCCCTCCAGTAATCTAAGTGTGTAATTTTAAGTGTGTCTAAATAAAATACAGTTTTCTTGCACCAAACCAGTTGTCTACTCCAATTCTGTATCGCCGCCTGTACCTAAGTCCGGTGTCTAGAACCCAGGGGTGGGGGAGCGATTTGAACTGCTCAAAAACAGCCAGGGGCAAAGCTGACTGCACACACCACCCCCTACATGCCACGCTAGCTCTGACTGCTGCCATCGTTGCTGGGTCTACCTCTGTTGACTGGGGCTTTCATGGCGTCGCAGCAGGCCAGCAATCTGTGCTCCAGCAGATTGCTAGGGATGCTGAGGTGCTGCCCCGGGGGAGTGACAGTGGGTCAGTGGAGCAGGAACCTGCTGACGTAAGAAAACTATTAGGCACTTGGTCTAAGCGTTAAACAAAGCTTTAATCAACTGTTTTACAACATGGAGGTCTAGTTGTGTCCTTCACTAGTTCCTGTTAAGAATGTCCTGCGCAAGCTGGGCCCATGCCCAAGTATTTATACTCTCCCTGGACAGCGCCACCCGTAGGCTGCTCAATATTATTTCATAAGTCTTTCTTTCATGAATTACTGATTCATGTCATCTGCTGTCCTCTCTCAGGATCAAGGCCATCTGAAGTCTCCTGCACAGACACTCAGCAGCCTTCCACCAGCCCTGCTGCATCCACTGGGTCAACACTTCGTAGGAGCACTAGAGTAGGCAAAGGCACAGAAACACGAGGCACTAAGGGATTGCACAATGGTGAATAGTTGTAAAGATGTGTTCACTGATTATTGAACACACTCCTCCTCCTTCTCATCTTCCTCGTTCTCCTCATCATCTTCCTCCTCCTCCTCTCCCTCTTCCTCCTCCTGAGATGGTCCTGCAATCCCTACTGGCAAGGGCTGGGCCCTCATGATCGCCAGATTGTGGAGCATGCAGCAGACCACGATGAAATGGGACACCCGCCCCGGCGAGTACTGGAGGGCTCCTCCCGAATGGTCAAGGCAGCGGAACCATTGCTTGAGCACCCCGATGGTCTGCTCGATGATGTTCCTGGTGGCAGCATGGCTCTCATTATATGAGTGCTGAGCAGGAGTGTTGGGGTTGCGGAGGGGTATCATGAGCCAGGTGGAGAGTGGATAGCCCTTGTCTCCGAGCAGCCACCCACGAGCTTGATGTGATGGGTGGAAGAGTGCTGGCACACCGGTCTGGTGCAGGATGAAGGCATCATGGATGCTGCCAAGATAGCGGGCATTCACATTGAGGATTCGCTGTCTGTGGTCGCACACCAACTGGACATTAAGTGAGCGGTAGTCTTTGCGGTTACGGAAGATCTCAGGATTGTTATGCGGTGCCCACAAAGCCACGTGGATGCAGTCAATGGCGCCCTGCACCATGGGGAAGCCCGCTATCCTGGTAAAGCCACATGCATGTTCATTCTGCTTCTCCCTGGTGATAGGGAAGAAAATGTAATCCCTTCTCCTACTGTAGAGAGCCTCTGTGACCTGCCGGATGCAGCGATTGACGGCGAACTGCAAGATGTTACATTTATCTCCTGTGGCAGATTGGAAGGATCCACTGGCGAAGAAATTGAGGGCGATGGTGACCTTGACTGCGACGGAGAGAGCCGTGGTCACCCTCATCTGAGGCTCGAAGTCTGGTTGCAGGCGGAGGCAGAGCTCTGTGACCACCTCCTTGCTGAAGTGAAGCCTTCTAAGACACTGCTCCTCGCTTAATTGAAGGTAGGAGAAGTGCTGTTGGAATACCCTCAGAAGGTAAGGCCTCCTGTTGAGAGCCCTGATGGCCCTCCTCCTCCTTCTGGCCACATGTTCCAATCTTTCTCGCTGCCTCCACTCCCCCCGCAGTAGATCCTGGTGAGCAAAGTCAACTGCCAGTACAGCCTCCATTAATATAACCAAGTGTAGCAGTTTGATATCTTGTCAGAATAAATGTCACTAATTTTGAGTAGCCACAACACTCCTGAAAGTAAAAAACCTTTAAATGATTCAATTAAACTCTTGCACAATCGCAAACTGACAAGGAAGCAGTGAAACAGCACTAACCTGAAAGCTGCGACTGATCCCTTTAAATAGCGCCCCTGTATTTATATGGGATTTAGTTTTTACCTGTTTCAGGTGGGAGTTTTCCGCTTCCTATACATTTGCTCCCAAGAAATATGCTTCCTGTGGAAATGGGGCAGAAACCCTGCGATATGGTTCTCTACTCCTATTTCCTGTCTCCAGCACCCCGGGAACCAGTGTCTAAAGGACATCAGGGATAAGAAAATTTGCCTAATATCATTTATTTTATGAATAGCTGTACCTCACTCATTTAACCTCTCTGAGCGAAGGTTCTGCATAAATATTCCCTGACACCCAAAAGATAATTAAGTTAAACTCCTGAATATTCATGCATCTTCCTAGCTCTAATATTCAAATCTTGGCTGGGTGCTGTCCAAACATGATACCACCTTCTCTAGCCTCAGCATTACAGGAACCATATGTCCAGTGGAGCACATGATCATCGCTATCTGTACTTATCCCTAGAGTCTTCAAACCCATTCCAAACTAGATATTTATCCAATTCTGCTAGTTGACCCCGCATTTATTTACTTAGTTGGCTGAGGTTTTTTCAGATAGTCCCAACTCTGTGTGAACATTTTTTCATCTAACCTCTATATTCACTTGAGGCTTGTTAATTTTAACTCCTTCAGTTTTTTGCTCACAGTCCAAGTTAAATAATTTACTTACATATACATTAACTATGCCTCTCCACATTTGAACACCCTGACTCACGTCCTCCATCAATTTTAATATCACAAAAAACAAAGTTTAGTTTTGTGAGTCTAAGTCAGCATAATATTCCAAATTGTTCTCCCTTCAATCCTCCCAATCCCTTTTTGAAGGTACTTTGCAGAAAACGTCATAAAATATTTTGAAATACCCTCAATAGTAATCTGTACAAGTTTGGAATAAGTTGAAGAGTGAAATTGCTACCTTCACTAATTTTAGTGAAGGAGTAGGTGGTGTCACTTTTGGCCAAGTTGGTAGCACTCTTGTCTCTGAATCAGAAGGTTGTGGGTTCAAACTCCACTCCAGAGACATGAACTCATAATCTATGCTGATACTTCAGTGCAGCACTGTTGAAGTTGCCGTTTTTCAGATGAGATGTTAAACTGAGGTCCTGTCTGCCTCCTCAGCCTGATGTAAAAGGTTCCATGGCACTAATCAAAGAAAAGCAGCGGAGTTCTCCTGGTGTTCTGACCAATATTTATCCCTCAGTCAATGGAAACGAAAATCAGGAGCGATATTTAACAGTCACTATCACGCGTTTCATATCATCTAAAGTCAAAATTCCCCCCATTGAATTAATGGTAACTTACCTAAATGGATTGAAAATGGCTTGGTTACAGGCAGCAGGAGGAGGATGGAGTGATCAGCAAAGTTCTTCAAGATTCTGTACTGGCTCCCCTTCAGTTAACATAATTTGGAAGAGAATACCACTTGTAATATAAAATGTCCTATTGATACTAAGCTATGTGGCCATTTATTATAAGTATAAAGGAGATAAATAACATTGAAAGAGATCTGGATCAATTGAATAATGGGATGGCCGATGAATTTTAAAGTGCATAAATAGCAACTACTTACATTTATATAGTTCTTTTAATGTACTAAATATTCTGAGTCAATTAACATAGTATATAAGTATGGTATTTACTTTGTATGCCAGGTGTGACATGAAGTGTGATGCCTGGCGCATGATGGACAAAACGAGCACTAGGCACAATACTTTTTAATATACTAGTGGATCTCTGTGGCATTGCTTATAGTGAGTCAGAGGTTATGCTGGGATGTGTAAATGAAAGCACAGCTCCACTGAAGGAAATTGGAAAGAGGTTTGTGATCGAAGTCCTCAGAGATTGTAGTATGTGATTTTGGATTGGTACCTGGAAAATAAATAAATAAATAGATTATGGGCCAGATTTTGCTGTGAGTGGCGAACAAACGGCTCCAGCTGTTCTTTTAGATTTTCCATGGGATTTTGCACAGCATGTTGCTGTCAGCACGACATCGAAATGGCGCAGTGCCCTCTACAGGGCTTCTGGGTCCTGTGTGAACAGGACAAGCAACTGTGTATCTCCTTAACCAATCAGCTTGAAGAATCATTAATGAGCAGCGCAGAGTCGGAACCAGGAAGTATAAATTAGAATGGGTGAATTCAATGTCAAATCAGGTACAGAAAGTTAAATAAAGAGAGGGAAAGAAAGATTGGATTAAGAGAGAAAGATAAAAGAGACAGAAAGAAAAAAGAAAAAAAATTATTCAAATGTTTTTAAAACTCTAGCAATAATTAAAAGCTGAAGCAATGCGACTCCACACTTGTGAAAGATCATTTTCAATGCCAGAGAGGTTGTTTGGCAGTTATTAAGACTTATCATGCCGTTAAAAGTAAATTTACACCGGAATGGACAAGCCCTAACATTTTGTGGCAAGATTAGATTGTATCCATGACATCGTTCAATACATTTGAATGGAGAGCCAGGCATCGAGATGGTGTTTTTGCACAGCTGACGGATGAACAGCGTATTTCAGACAGCAACTTCCTGATTTTCGCGTTTAACTGCACATGTGCGCTCTCTGGAAATTGCTGTCCGACTTGCGCATAAATAACGGTGAGCGTTTTTAACCTCACTGTCATTTTCACAGCAAAATCCGGCCCAATGATTTTGTTACTAACTGCAGGTAGCAGATAAATAATGAACTACTACAGTTACGGAGTACATCTCTGCTCTTTACTATGCATCTTTTCAGGGTTGATTATTATAGTGAATGCCCATAAATATAAAAAGTACATTTATGCATATATTTTATGAAGATACCATTAAACATTTTTATTGCATCATTCTAGTGGGAGGAATGCATTGATATATCAAATTGATAAAATGCAAACAGATAATATTGGAAATACAGGGCAGCTCATTCAACATCTGTAAAGAGAAAAGACAGGTTGTGACATTTCAGGTGTGTATCCTTCATCAAAACATTAATAATCATTTCTGGTGAAGTGCTAAATACTAAATATAGTATCATGTCTGCTGCAGTGCTTTGCTGTTCATGTTATTAAGAAGCAGGTATGATTGCCTCAGTTAAACTGCTGGCGGTTCCACCCTCTTTATCACTTGTCTCTGATCTTGAAATCTCCCACTTTATGGGCCACAGAACCTCTTGCTTGTTTAAATAGTTCACTATTCACTGGTCACATTGAACTGGATGTTGTTAACAATTATTAATCATTATTTTATTTCCTTTATCATTACTATTTTTTTTACACAAATTGCTCCTGCCTTTCCTAATTTTACTCTTCCATCATCTACACAGCTGTTATTCCATTACTTACCAATATAACCACTACTCTGCATGGGTTTATAGCTCTTTTTGCACAATATTCTATACCTTCTCATAGAATCATAGAATGATACAGCGCAGAAGGAGGCCATTCGACCCATCATGCCTGTGCCGGCTCTTTGAAAAAGCAATCCAATTAGTCCCACTCCCCTACCCTTTCCCCATAGGACTGCAAATTTTTCCTCTTCAAGTATTTATCCAATTCCCTTTTGAAAGTTATTATTGAATCTGCTTCCACCACCTTTTCAGGCAGTGCATTCCAGATCACCACAACTTGCTGCGAGAAAAAAAATTCTCATCTCGCCTCTGGTTCTTTTGCCAATTACCTTAAATTTGTGTCCTCTGGTTACTGACCATTCTGCCACTGGACATAGTTTCTCCTTGTCTACTCTATCAAAACCCTCATGCTTACCTTACACCATTTTTGTATGATGTCAGCAGTGTCAATAGTTCTGCACATCTTGAATGCTAACTGCTTATTCCTAATGTTCCTTACATTGGTATAAAACATGTAAGCTTGTCGCATTCATTGAGCCTTTTCTGTAATATTTACATTTATCTCTCTATTCTGAACATAGCTTCTACAGCAGCAGCGATAACTGATTTTTCCCCTATCGACTCATGGTGCCGTGGGATGAAGAGACGATCACAAGTGCCTTAAAGGTCAAATGAAGACAAGCATTAGGGGAGGTCTGGCAGCAAGATGCCTTCAATTCAGCCATAGGAGGTTTGTGGCCTGGTCAATCGTATCCTAACAGAGATATTTTGTGTAGCTTCCCCTTTCTTCTTTTCCTGTGACACGTGTGGGGATGAAATTAGTCTTCGACAGTAACACAAAATGGCCAATAGCAAATTGGCAGCCCGTTTTACATACGGTTGAGTGGGGTGCAAAACAGGCTGCCGAGTTATTATCAGCTATTTTGCGCTGCCATTGAAGAGCAATCTCACCCCATAATATCTGTGCCCAGAAAGTAGGTAAACAACCTGCTCTCAAGCCTTCATTAATACCACTCTGAAACTGTTCACGATGTGCGTAGAAAAAATAATTTCACAAATATTTTTTGTTCTTTTTCATCTGGATAAATGCCTGACT
Organism: Somniosus microcephalus; assembly: GCF_052327205.1. NCBI lineage: Eukaryota > Metazoa > Chordata > Chondrichthyes > Squaliformes > Somniosidae > Somniosus > Somniosus microcephalus. Next base: position 173,743,710 of record NC_140995.1, on the reverse strand, counting down.
TCCAGCTGGCATTCACATAGAAACATAGAAGATAGGAGCAGGAGTAGGCCATTCGGCCCCTCGAGGCTACTCCGCCATTCAATGCGATCATGGCTGATCATCCAAATTCAGTACCCGGTCCCTGCTTTCTCCCCATACCCCTTGATCCCTTTAGCCTTAAGAAATATATCCAACTCCTTCTTGAATATATTTAATGAATTGGCCTCTACTGCCTTCTGTGGTAGAGAATTCCACAGGTTCACCACTCTCTGGGTGAAGAAATTCCTCCTCATTTCTGTCCTAAATGGCCTACCCCTTATCCTTAGACTGTGACCCCTGGTTCTGGACTCCCCGACCATTGGGAACATCCTTCCTGCATCTAGCCTGTCCAGTCCTGTCAGAATTTTATAAGTTTCAATGAGATCCCCACTCATTCTTCTAAACTCCAGCGAGTACAAGCCCAATCGACCCAATCTCTCCTCATATGTCATTCCTGCCATCCCAGGTATCAGCCTGGTGAATCTTCGCTGAACTCCTTCCATGGCAAGAACATCCTTCCTCAGATAAGGCGACCAAAACTGCACACAATACTCAAGATGTGGTCTCACCAAGGCCCTGTACAACTGCAGCAAGACATCCTTGTTCCTGTACTCAAACCCTCTCGCTATGAAGGCCAACATACCATTTGCTTTCTTAACCGCCTGCTGCACCTGCATGCTTACCTTCAACGACTGGTGCACATCCATGGTGTAGCGAAGGTAGAGAACTCCAATATGCTATTCAAGTTCTTCCCCTTTTGAAGACTTATTTGATATCTTTTCTCATTAAGTTACTTTTAAAAGTTGATTAAAGCAACATTTTGAGCCACTTTCAATACCTAAGCACAGATACTGCAACTTACTGACTGCTAGAACTTGTACCTGAGCAGCAGCAGCAGCGGAGGCAGCAGTACAAATCCGGTGAATTCAAAAACAACAACAAAAGAAACAAGGAGTGACGGCACAGGACAGCAGGTAGAGGATTGATTGGTGAGTATTAACCTTTTTTTTTCTCCCTATTTAAGCTAAGAGCTGGGAAACTATAACGTACTTTATTAAATTAATAACTTAACTAGATAAACAAATTAATATTTCCTGGGGCACTGGCACCAGCATTGAGACAGGAAGGAACTGTAACACTGGGACAAGCTCCACCTGGGACCAGGGTCCTAGTGGAAAGGATAAATAGGGCGGTCACAAGGACTTTAAACTAGTAAATGGTGGGGAGGGCTCAGGTGGAAATTGTAGGGCAAATAATAGTTCAAAAACAAACGAAAGGGAGGAGAGTGGAGTAACAGTCAGAAATTGCTCTTTAGGCACTACAGGTAAAGGGAAAACTAAAAGATATAAAGTGGTTAAACCAGGAGAGAGAAATAAGAAACATGTGAGTAAAACATTAGAGCTGAAGGACAAGCTAGGGTGTGTGGCCCAAATAAACGTTCTTTACACAAATGCAAGGAATAAATTGAATGAACCGCAGGCGCAAATTCAAATGGGAGGATATGACATGGTAGCCATTACTGAGACATGGCTGCAAGACGGTCAGGACTGGGAACTAAATATACCAGGTTATAAGGTCTACAGGAAAGATAGGGAAAATGGTAGAGGGGGAGGAGTAGCCTTAATGATTAAGGATGAAATCACTTCAATGATAAGAGAAGATATAACGAGGGGTAAACAGGCAGTGGAGACTTTATGGGTAGAATTAAGAATTGAGAAAGGATTTAAGACTGTAGCAGGAGCTTTGTATTGGACCCCTGGTAGCAGCTGTGAAATGCTAGATTGTATAAATGCAAAGATTAGACAAGCGTGTCGTAAAAGCAGAATGGTTTTAATGGGGGATTATAACTTTCATATAAATTAGGATAAGCAGACTAGCACCTGTCAGAAAGGTAGAGAATTTCTTGAGTGTGTCCGGGCTAGTTTTCTACAACAATATGTCCTAGAACCAACAAGGGGGCATGCCATATTAGATTTAGTAAAGAGTAATGAGCCAGATTTAGTTAACAGCCTAATGGTGCATGAACATTTATCCAATACCGATCATAACATGATCGAGTTCAATGTAATGTTTGAAAGGGAGAAACAGCTACTAAGGTTCTAGATTTAGGTGAGGCCGACTTCAACAGGATGAGATTTTGACTGTCCACAGTAAACTGGGCAAATCTGTTAATGGGTAAAACGACAGAGATGTTCAAAAAAGAATTTAAGGTGACACAGAACCAATTTATACCCCTGAGGGGCACGAGCTCTATTTGCCAATAAAACCAGCCCTGGATGACTAAAGAGGTGAGGGGAAAACATAAAACTAAAAGAAAAAGCAGACAAAAATGCAAAACATAGCACAGATCCTGGTGAATGGGAAAGATACAAAAAACAGCAAAGGGTCACAAAACAGATAGTAAGAGCTACAAAGATGGAATAGGAAAAGAAACTTGCAAGGGATATCAAAATCAACACAAATAATTTTTACAATTATATTAGGAAAAAGGTGGTAGTCAGGAGCAGTGTTGGCCCCTTAAAAACTGATATCGGTGATGTTGTCAATGATAATAAGGAAATGACGGACATGTTGAATAGTTACTTTGCGTCAGTATTTACAGTAGAAGAAGAGGATAGCATGCCAGAAATCCCAAGGAAACTAAAACTAAATCAGGGACGGACTCAATAAAATTAACGTAAGTAAAATAACAGTAATGAAGAAAATAATGGCACTAAAGAGTGACAAATCCCCAGGACCAGATGGTTTCCTTTAGATTGGAAAATTGCACATGTTGCTCTGCTATTTAAGAATGGCGAGAGAGGGAAACCAGGGAGTTATAGACCAGTTAGCCTAATATCTGTTGTCGGGAAATTACTAGAGTCTATAATTAAGGATAAGGTGACTGAACACCTCAAAAATTTTCAGTTGATCAGAGAGAGCCAGCATGGATTTATGAAAGGTAGGTCATGCCTGACAAACCTGATTGAATTTTTTGAGGAAGTGACTAAAGTAGTGGACAGGGGAATATCTATGGATATTATTTATATGGACTTCCAGAAGGCATTTGATAAAGTCCCACATAAGAAACTGTTAACTAAGGTAGAAGCCCACGGAATTGAAGGCAAATTATCAACCTGGTTAGGAAATTGATTGAGCAGCAGGAAACAGAGTGTAGGGATAATGGGTAGGTGCTCAAATTGGCAGGATGTGACTAGTGGTGTCCTGCAGGGATCTGTGTTGGTGCCTCAACTATTCAGAGCATTTATTAATGACTTAGATGATGGCATAGAAAGTCATATATCCAAATTTGCTGATGACACAAAGATAGGTGGCATTGTAGGCAGGGTAGATGAAAGTATAAAATTACAAAGGGATATTGATAGATTAAGTGAATGGGCAAAACTGTGGCAAATGGATTTTAATGTAGGCAAATGTGAGGTTATCCACTTTGATAGAACAGGGTACTTTCTAAATGGTGAAAAGCTAAAAACAGTGGAGGTCCAAAGAGACTTGGGGGTACAGGTACATAGATCATTAAAATGTCATGAACAGGTTCAGAAAAAAATCAAAAAGGTTAATGGAATGCTGGCCTTTATATCTAGAGGTCTAGAATACAAGGGGTAGAAGTTATGCTGCAGGTGTACAAAACCCTGGTTAGACCACACCTGGAGTACTGTGAGCTGTTCTGGGCACCACACCTTAGGAAGGATATATTGGCCTTGGAGGGAGTGCAGCGTAGGTTTACCAGAATAATACCCGGACTTCAAGGGTTAAGTTATGAGGAGAGATTACACAAATTAGGGTTGTATTCCCTAGAATTTAGAAGGTTAACGGGCGATCTAATTGAAGTTTTCAAGATATTAAGGGGAACAGATAGGGAAGAGAGAAACTATTTCCGCTGGTTGGGGAGTCTAGAACTAGGGGGCATAGCCTAAAAATTAGAGCCAAACCTTTCAGGAGTGAAATTAGGAAACACTTCTACACAAAAAGGGCAATTGATGCTAGATCAATTGTTAATTTTAAATCTGAGATTGATAGATTTTTGTTAACCAAAGTTGTTAAGGACAAATGTAAGAAATCACACAACACCAGGTTATAGTCCAACAGCTTTATTTGAAATCACAAGCTTTCGGAGCGCTGCTCCTTCTTCAGGTGAAGTGGAGAAATGCATAAAGACACAGCTTATATAGTCAGAGAATCATGTCAGATGTTTACAGGTAACCTTTCCAACTGCCATTTATCGCACCTCGGCAGAGAGATAATCACAGCAGTCAAAGGTGTGAATGGTGTCCAAACAGGTCAGTCAGGGAAACATTACATCAAAGAACAATGAGGTGGGGTCACAAGGGGTCAAATATTGCAGATGCTGGGGTCTGTATGAAAAACAAAAAAACAGACAAAAAACATTTTTTTTGGCTGGAAATCACAGCAGGTCCAGCCGCATCTGTGTAGAGAGAACAAGCCAATGTCGACTCGAGTCTGGATGACCCTGCATCAGGTGGGGTTACATGTAGCGTGACATGAACCCAAGATCTCGGTTAAGGCCGTCCTCATGGGTGCGGAACTTGGCTATCAGTTTCTGCTCGACGATTTTGCGTTGTCGTGTGTCTCGAAGGCCACCTTGGAGAATGCTTACCCGAAGATCGGAGGCTGAATGTCCTTGACTGCTGAAGTGTTCCCCGACTGGGACATTCAAGGACATTCAGCCTCCGATCTTCGGGTAAGCATTCTCCAAGGTGGCCTTCGAGACACACGACAACGCAAAATCGTCGAGCAGAAACTGATAGCCAAGTTCCGCACCCATGAGGACGGCCTTAACCGAGATCTTGGGTTCATGTCACGCTACATGTAACCCCACCTGATGCAGGGTCATCCAGACTCGAGTCGACATTGGCTTGTTCTCTCTACACAGATGCGGCTGGACCTGCTGTGATTTCCAGCCAAAAAAAATGTTTTTTGTCTGTTTTTTTGTTTTTCATACAGACCCCAGCATCTGCAATATTTGACCCCTTGTGACCCCACCTCATTGTTCTTTGATGTAATGTTTCCCTGACTGACCTGTTTGGACACCATTCACACCTTTGACTGCTGTGATTATCTCTCTGCCGAGGTGCGATAAATGGCAGTTGGAAAGGTTACCTGTAAACATCTGACATGATTCTCTGACTATATAAGCTGTGTCTTTATGCATTTCTCCACTTCACCTGAAGAAGGAGCAGCGCTCCGAAAGCTTGTGATTTCAAATAAAGCTGTTGGACTATAACCTGGTGTTGTGTGATTTCTTACATTTGTCCACCCCAGTCCAACTCCGGCATCTCCACACCAAAGTTGTTAAGGGATATGGTCCAAAGGCGGGTATATGGAGTTAGGCCGCAGATCAGTCATGATCTTATTGAATGGCGGAACAGGCTTGAGGGGCTAAATGGTCTACTCCTGTTCTTTGCTACATTATGCTTATCTCCTTCAGATGAAAGTCAGAAGCCAATGTGTTAGCAATTTTTATTGGACACTGATTCCAAATAACAGATGCCTGATGGAAAAAATTTAATTGGAGCAGATGTTAATGTAGGAACTGACTCCTTGTGCACTTACATATTAATATTACAGTTTGAAAATTGTGATATTACACTGGTTTAGAAATTGTGTTACGGAGTAACATAGGGAAATTTGTCATTAGGCAAAATGTACAATCCAGTGAGTGCTGCCAATATATAAACCATTTGTAACTTTTGGGAAGTTGAAATATAACTTACATTTGAGCAAATCGTTTGTAGTATTCTGGCAGTATTCTGAGGGATATTGCAGATTAAAATGCAAGTTATTCACTTCTGACCTTACACAAAATTTTATGGCCATGATCTTATGGCCTTTAGAATGCTCCATTGCCATTATCCTGACATACTTCCTCACAAAATTAACTATTGAGCAGTAACTTTGGGCACAATCTTGCCAGCCCTGGGGAGGCGGGTATGGAGGCGGGACTGCTGGGAAAATGGCAGAATTTGAGGGCAGGTGCCCAACCCACCCCCAACCGCTTCCATGCCCTCTTCCTAGGAGGCGGGTAGCCATCCCGCGTCGGGTCCCGTCTCCTTGGAGGCGGGAAGGGATTAAAGCCTATTAACTGCCTGGTAACAAGTAGTTAACAGGCAGAAAATAGGATTATCCCCTTTTTGCCCTCACATGTGCGGGCTTCCCGAAGGCTCCGAAACCTGCCAGGTCAGCGAGGCGAGTAGTGGGTCTGCAACGGTCGGAGGGGTCCAAAAGTGTGCTGTGAAGGTAAGTGATGGGTGCAAGAGTGTAGAGGTGAGTATCTGAGGTAAGTGCAAAGTGTTATTAAAAGTGTACTTGTGGCGTACCGATCACAGAATGGACACAATCCGCTTTCCGGTCCGTAGACTATAAATCAGGCGTCATGCCTTTAAGAAGGATCACACCTTTAAGAAACTCGATCTGCATACAGTTAAGCCCAGAGCGGGGGAGGAGCAGTCGAAGCTGTGCACTGATGAAAGGCAGCTGTACTTGGTGTAGTCTCTGACTCCATTTTGTGTTCAGCATGCAGCCTCAACAATTAAACCTTTTCTGTTGAACCTCTCCGAGTTCAGTATTTTTTGCTAGGAGTACGTAGACTCCTACATTGGTGACCCCGACGCTCAGGATGACTCCTAAGCGTAACCATGGCTGACACAAACGCAGTTTCTGTGAAGCTGCCGGAGTTCTGGGAGAACCTGGCCGCCGCCTGGTTCCTTCAAGCCGAATCGCAACTCCGACTCGGCGGCATCACCGCCGACGCAACGATGTACGACTACCTCCTCGCCTCCCTGGGCAGCTCCACAATCACGAAAGTCTGGACAACACCACAAAACCCTCCGGAGGAAGGCAAGTACGCACATCTCAAGGCCGCGCTCATTAAAAAATTCGCAGCCCCCCAATTCTTGCGCAACTGCCACCTCCTCGACTTCCCGGGCCTCGGTGACTCCACGCCGTCAGACTTGCTCTCACACATGCTTGCTCTGACCGATGAGAAACCGCCCGGCTCCCTCTTCCGCACGCTCTTTATCCGCCAACTACCTCCCAGCATCCGCCCGGCGATCGTGGCGTCCAGCCTCACGGACCTCAAGGCCCTGGCCGACGAAGCCGATAAGCTCCTGTCCGCCAACTCCAACCACGCCGTCACCCCCGACCTGGCCTCCGCAGCGTCGGCACGCGCTCCACCCTCTATCGCGCGGCCACACAGCTCGGCCACGAGGCCCCCCAGGCCCCCACATCCCCCAAGCCCTCCGACCCAGGGCTACTGCTACTTCCATACCCGGTTCGGTGCATGGGCACGCCGCTGCAGCCATCCCTGCACGTTTCCAACCGCCCCCACACCGGCCTACACGATGGCCATGGGGCAAGCAGGCGCGCTGCTGTAAGTTACGGACAGCGCCTCCGGACGCCGTTTCCTATGCGACACGGGCGCGCAGCGCAGCATCATCCCCGCGTCCGCCCTCGAGATCCAGCGAGGCGGCCGCGGCCCTGCGCTGGCTGCCGCCAACGGCACCGACATCCGGACGTACGGCACCCGCACCGCCACCATCGACCTCGCAGGCCGCCGCTACCACTGGGAGTTTATCACTGCCAAGGTGCTCTCCCAGCTCCTCGATGCGGATTTCCTGTGTGCCCACGGCCTGTTGGTCAACATGCCTCAGCGCCGCCTCGTGGACATGAACACCATGTCACCTGTCCCGGGCGCCATGGCCCCCCCCCAACCCACCGAAATGGCGTGGAAGTGCCGTGCCCGCTCAACGGACGACTACTCAGCACTCCTGGCTGAGTTCCCAGCCCTCACCAACCCGACCTTCTCCGCAAAGGTTGCTAAGCACGGGGTAGAACACTTCATCCCCACCACAGGCCCACCGGTGTATGCCAACGCCCGCAGGCTGGACCTGGCCAAGCTGGAGATCGCGCGGGCCGAGTTCGCCACAATGGAACAGCTCGGCATCATCCGCCGCTCCAACAGCCCCTGGGCCTCCCCACTCCACATCGTCACCAAACCCGACGGGGGATGGCGCCCCTGCGGGGACTACCGGCGCCTAAACGACGCCACCACGCCGGATCGGTACCCCATACCGCACATTCAGGACTTCTCGGTTAGACTGGCCGGCCGCTCAGTCTTCTCCAAAGTCGACCTGGTGCGCGGTTACCATCAGGTGCCAGTCCACCCCACGGACGTTCCCAAGACGGTCATAATCACCCCGTTTTGTAACGGCTTCAGCAGCACTTCCCTCTGCTGGCCGCCTGAGGGCGGTTTTTGAGGCCTCGGTGCACTGCTGCCGTGCCTTCTGGGCCCCTCTCCTCACCTGTTTCTCGAGTAATTGATCTTATCAGAGTAATTAGGCTAGTTAATAAAGTAGTCCCTGTTTTGTCCTCTGTGCCTCTGGCCTCACCTGTGTGTTGTTAAAGTATTTGTCTCTTGTCTCATTTGAATAATTATGTCACGTGACCACTCTGGCCTGTATTTAAGCTTCCTGTTCCCTGTCCTCTTTGCTCAGTCCTGGGTTTGCTTGCCTGCAGGTAGCAGCTCGTTGGAGTCTTTCTGTGTTTTTGAGTCTCAAGTGAATTGCCTTTCGAGTGTTACCCTGTTTCTATATTCTCGAGTCTCAAGGAAGCATCTTTCGAGTTCTACCTGGTCTCGAGTCCTTGGATAGGTTTCCTGCGCTTGGGTCCACTACCGAAACCCTAGCATAACGGCCCCGTGAATGCACGGCCCCTTGACACTTTTGGGCTATTCGAGTTCCTCCGAATGCCCTTCGGCCTCAAAAACGCGGCCCAGGCCTTCCAGCGGCTCATGGACTCGGTCCTCCGGGACCTGAAGTTCCTCTTTGTCTACCTGGATGATACCCTGGTAGCTAGTTCCTCCAAGCAGGAACACATCGAGCACCTCTGCACCCTGTTCCAGTGGCTCAGTGAGCACGGGCTCATCATCAGCCCAGCCAAGTGCCAATTCGGCCTCAGCAGGATCGAATTCCTCGGCCACCCCACATCACGCAGGACGGAGCCATTCCCCTGCCCGCCAAGGTGCAAGCCGTCCAGCAGTTCCCCCGGCCTACCACCATCAAAGGCCTCCAGGAGTTCTTGGGGATGATCAACTTTTACAACCGCTTCATTCCCGGAGCGGCCTCCCTCATGCGGCCCCTATACGAAGCCCTCCGGGGTAAGAAAGACAGAATGGCGATCGAGTGGTCGGCGGACATGTTGACCGCTTTCGACTCAACCAAAAAGACGCTCGCCGATGCCACCATGCTCGCTCACCCACAGCCCAACGCCAGGGTGGCCCTCACCACGGACGCCTCCGACCACGCGGTTGGCGCCGTGTACGAACAGTGGGTCGACGGGGCCTGGCAACCGCTGGCCTTTTTCAGCCGCCAACTGCGCCCCCCGGAGGCCAAATACAGCGCCTTTGACCGCGAGCTCCTCGCACTGTACCTGGCAGTCCGCCATTTTAGATTTCTTCTGGAGGGCCGCCCCTTCACCGCGTTTGTCAACCACAAACCCCTGACATTCACGATGGCGAAATCTGCGGACCCGTGGTCAGCCAGGCAACAACGCCAGCTCGCCGCGGTGTCCGAATTCACCACGGACATCCGGCACGTCTCCGGTCGAGACAACGTGGTGGCCGACTGCCTATCCCGCCCCGCCGTCCACGGCGCCCACCTGGCAGTGGACTATGCTCAACTGGCAGCGGAGCAACGCACCGACCCCGATCTGCTTTCCGCGCCCACAACCCTCCCAGGGCTGCGACTGACCGACGTCGCCTGCGGCCCGTCCGCCGTCACAGTCAAATGCGACACCTCCTTGTCGCAACCCCGCCCCGTAGTCCCGGCGTCCTGGTGAAAACGGGTGTTCGACATCGTCCACGGCCTCTCACACCCCGGCACCCGCGCGTCCATTAGACTGGTGGCCAACCGATTTGTCTGGCGCGGCCTGCGCAAAGATGTGCGCATCTGGGCCAGATCCTGCATAGCTTGCCAGTGTGCCAAAATCCACCAGCACGTCAAAGCCCCACTCGAGGAGCTCACCGTGCCAGAAAGAAGGTTCGACCACGTCCACATCGACCTCATCGGCCCCCTGCCGCCATCACAAGGTCACACGCACCTGCTGACAATCGTGGACCGTACCACCTGCAGGCCCGAGGCCATTCCACTGACGTCCACCACCACCGCCGACATCGCGAGGGAGTTCATCGGTACCTGGGTCGCTCGGTTTGGCGTCCCCTCCGACATGATGTCGGATAGAGGCCCGCAGTTCACCTCTGATCTGTGGGCCGCCATCGCCCGAAACCTCGGGGTGGCCGTTCACCGCACCACGGCTTACCACCCCCAAGCCAACGGACTGTGCGAGCGATTCCACAGGTCCATGAAGGCGTCCCTCCGCGCCAGCCTCGAGGATGAGGCTTGGATTGACCACCTCCCATGGGTGCTACTCGGCCTACGCTCCGCGGTCAAGGAAGACCTGCAAGCCTCGGCGGCGGAACTCGTGTACGGCCAGCCGCTGCGCATACCCGGAGAGTTCCTGCCCACCGCCACGACCCCCTGGTCGGCTGACCAGCAACGCCGCGCTTTTGCCAACCGAGCACAACAGTTCGCTCCGGTACCCACCGGCCGGCACGGCGAACCAGCAACCCGCGTACCACCTAGCCTGCACATGGCCAAATTTGTTTTTGTGCACCATGACGCCCACCGAGGACCTCTACGGCCCCCATACGACGGACCCTACAAGGTACTCCAGACGGGGAACAAGTTCTTCCTCCTCGAAGTGGGCGGCAGAACTGACAATGTGTCAGTCGACCGGCTCAAGCTGGCGCACCTAGAGCCTGATGAACCCGTTCAAGTGGGCCAACCCCCACCGCGGGGCAGACCGCCTAAGAGCCCGACGCGTCCGACCGCCCCGTTCCCAACACCAACCGCCAAGAGCCGTTCCGGCCGTGCCATCAAGCCGCCACGCCGGTTCGTACACTCCCTACTAGCAGATTCTGGGGGGAGCTGTGTGGCGTACCGATCACAGAACGGTCCGATCACAGAACGGACACAATCCGCTTTCCGGTCCGTAGACTATAAATCAGGCGTCATGCCTTTAAGAAGGATCACACCTTTAAGAAACTCGATCTTCATACAGTTAAGCCCAGAGCGGGGGAGGAGCAGTCGAAGCTGTGCACTGATGAAAGGCAGTTGTACTTGGTGTAGTCTCTGACTCCATTTTGTGTTCAGCATGCAGCCTCAACAATTAAACCTTTTCTGTTGAACCTCTCCGAGTTCAGTATTTTTTGCTAGGAGTACATAGACTCCTACATACTTACCTTTGTTTCTTCCTGCAGGCTTCAGTCGGTGTGTATGCGGAGAGTCTCACACCTCCACCTTGGAGATGACAGATGGCCGTTGCATTCTCAGATGCAACAATCATTTCATTTCTGCAAAAGAAAGATGTTTGATGAGGTCTTGAATTCAAGACCTCATCAAACTGCAGAGAATGTCACTGTTTGACAGCTTCACAGAGCTGTCAAACAATGACAATTCATCTGTCAAAAAAGTTTTTGCTCTGCAACCGGCTTTCCCTTAATTGGCCTGCTAAGTCCACTGGGCAGGCTTAACAAGGACAATCAAGGAAAAATAGCATGGGTTGGCCAGAAGTTGTTGGAGGCGGGACTGAAACCCGACAAGTGGGCGTCCCGCCTCCAAAAGCTCCCCATTGGCAAAATCACCCCTAGGTGTTAGTCTGACAAAAATAGGGATTGTCTGTCTTGATATTTATATAGTCTTAAAAAATGGAAGGTGCTGTTTCTTCACTAGATGCAAAATATAAATCAAAGGCACTCAGTCTGTGGGATAGCTGATAAAAGGATTCCATTTGAGGCACAACATGTTTAATGCATGCAGCTTGACAGACGTAGATGTATTTCCATGATGCACGATTAGAGTCCTGTTAAAATTCTGGACAAGAAATACAACTATCACAAGTCAATCTTCCTTTGTTGACCGAGGTGTTAAAACTATTAACATTTTCATTACTTGACTGCTGCCAGGAAATTGAACTTCACAGCACAAACAATCCTTACGAAACCAGAAATGTTTCAATGTTCCTCAGTTTTCTATTCACTGTTCCTTTACATGGGAATGAGGTTGAATGGAGATCCAAATGTAAGAGGAGTCTTATCTATAACCGCCAGAGACTGTGGGGCCGAAATTCTGATGGTCCCACTTTACCAGCAGACATGGGCAGGAGCAAAACCCATGGCTGCCCAAGGTGAAGGTTGCTGACCCCATCCCAAATTAGAGGGACATGGTCATGTGAATGGCCGGGATGGATGCATTGTGACTATTAGGGCACATCAACAGTGCCCACACTGACTGATGCCCGGAATATCAAAGTGACTCCATGCAGCAGGAGTAGTCCAGAAAAGGCCTCATAGACACAGAGTGGCCCCAGTTCTGCAGTTTCCAAAGGAGCCGTCCCTAAAATGTAATCAACCCCCACCAGGATAGGTTAGTTGAAGCCTCTGGCATTCTGGGGCCTTTACGAGGCACATAATGGAAATTACACCTGGTTGGTTCTACTGGGCATTTCGAGAGGTGTACTGGGCAGAATTTCCCAAGGAAGCCTGGGAACTCCCCCTGGCCTTATCACAGGGGGTTGGCGTTAGATCCACTCACACAAACCCCCGCCCCCCACCACAGGAATTTTCAGCCCCCTCTCCACAGGGTGGAATCTCGGTGGATCCGGGTTGTGGCCTAACCCTCCCCCCAGCAGCAATACCTGAGATGCGTCCAGCACAAGGATGGAATTTTGGGCTCTATGGGCTAGAAATCTGGTGCATTTGCGCCTCTATTTATCGCGCTAACAGAGCGTAAACGACTTTTCGCCCGGGCGCGACACCGCTAACGACTCCCACTAAATTCAGCGGGAGTTTAGTGGCAGCGGAAACCGATAGCGCCCCACTCAGCTGCGCAGACGATGATGACGTCATCACCATGCGCAGCGCCCCGTTTTCGCCCTGCCTGCAAAATTAGCCCATGGCCCCTGAATCTGTGCTGGGCGATGACAGCGACCGATTCAGGGGGTGGGAACGGAGCGACAGGAGGCTCACGGGGCGTTAAGTAATGGGGAGGTGGTGGGTGGGGAAAATAAAATCTGGCTGCCCGGCACTCTTAAATTTAGTGCCCAGGTGATGCTAGCGACCCAAAATGGTCGCTAACGAATTATTCCCCCTATGTCTTTCTAAGAGCTTGCCAAAGAAAGACAGACATTGTTTCAAAAGAGACAACACATTTTGTATGTTGTGTGAGTTTGATTTATACTGTATAGATTTCTTGCTTATCTTTCAACTTCTATATTATTTAACCTGTAAACAAATCTGAACAGGAGCTTCAGCCTCTATGCAATAATCTAGTGGTGTGGTACTTTATGCCATTTTAGGTGATGGACAACCTACGTATTCTACACTGAGTAATTTTCCACGAGTCAGGGTTAATTGTTCAAATAAAGACGTAGGAAATAGGTCATAGGCGACTTGGTCTGCTCATGGAAACTGTCAAGCTGTTTATACAACTAAATGTGTGGGAGAAAGGCCAGACTGCAACACTGGTGACTGCTGTTTTGTTCTACAAACTTTAGTGAGGTGGTAGGAAGTAGTTACTCATCCAAATTTTCAAAACCATAAGACATTTTACTCTAAACCTGGTTTCTTTATTCCAGCAAAAGTGACAAACTACAGATTAATGTGGACACTGATGTTACCGTAAACTAATATGATCCAAACCTTGGATTAATTAAAAATATTTAAGATTTCTTTTGAGGCATGACACCTTATAACATTTAAAAGTACTGTACGTGGGAGGTTGAGTTTGGTTTCATAACCTAAATAGAAAAACTTCATTTTTAACTGTAAGACCATCAGCATGAAATGAGAAAAGGCCATTCAACAGATGCATCTGCGACAGGTAGATAGGTGAGGACGAGGTCAAATAGGTTTTTCCCTCTGGTAGATTGATCCCTGGGATGAGAGGGTTGTCTTATGAGGAGAGATCGAGTAGATTGGGCCTATACTCTCTGGAGTTTAGAATAATGAGAGGTGACCTCATTGAAACATAAAAGATTCTGAGGGGGATTGACAGGGTAGATGCTGAGAGGTTGTTTCACCTGGCTGGAGAGTCTAGAACTAGGGGAAATTGTCTCAGGATATGGGGTTGGGCATTTAAGACTGAGATGATGAATTTCTTCACTGAGGTTTGTGAATCTTTGGAATTCTCTGCCCCAAAGGGCCGTGGATGCTGAGTGGTTGAGCATATTCAAGGCTGAGATAGATAGATTTTTGGACTCCAGAGGAATCAAGGGATATGGGGATAGAATCATAGAATCAAAGGATGATTACAGCCCGGAAGAAGACATTTGGCCCGTCAAGCCTGTGGAGTTGAGGTCAAAGATGTTATTGAATGGCGGAGCAGGCTCGAGAGGCCCTATGGCCTACTCCTGCTCCTAATTCTTATGTTCTTACCTTATGTTGTTATGTTCCCTCACCACCTGCCGCAGGCCCAATCTGGCAGCAATATCGTTCAGCACTCGGCCAGCTCGGTCAGTAGCAGTGCTAGTGAGCCACTCTTGGTGATGGACTTTAAAGTCCCCACCCAGAGTGCATTCTGTGCCCTTACTGCCCTCAGTCCTTCTTCCAAGTGGTGCTCAACATAGAGGAGTACTGATTCATCAGCTGAGGGAGGGCGGTAGATGGTAATCAGCAGGAGGTTTCCTTGCCCATGTTTGACCTGATGCCATAAGACTTCATAGGGTCCGGAGTCAATGTTGAGGACTCCCAGGGCCGCTCCTTCCTGACTGTATACCACTGTGCCACCACCTCTGGTGGGTCCGTCCTTCCTGCCAGTGGAACAGGACATACCCAGGGTTAGTGATGAAGGAGTCTGGGAAATGGCTTTTTTTATTCGTTTACGGGATGTGGGCATCGCTGGCAAGGCCAACATTTATTGCCCATCCCTAATTGCCCTTGAGAAGGTGGTGGTGAGCTACCTTCTTGAACCGCTGCAGTCCGTGTGGTGAAGGTACTCCCACAGTACTGTTAGGGAGGGAGTTCCAAGTTTTGACCCAGCGACGATGAAGGATCGGTAATATATTTCTAAGTCAGGATGGTGTGTGACTTGGAGGGGGACTTGGAGGTGGTGGTGTTCACATGCGCCTGCTGCCCTTGTCCTTCTAGGTGGAGGATGTTGCGGGTTTGGGAAGTGCTGCCGAAGAAGCCTTGGTGAGTTGCTGCAGTGCATCTTGTAGATGGTACACACTGCAGCCACGGTACATCGATGGTGGAGGGAGTGAATGTTTAAGGTGGTGGATCGGGTGCCAATTGTAGGGGGTGGCGCGTGCGCCCAGTCAGTTATGCCCCTGACTGCCTGTGAGCAGTTCGAATCGCTCCCACGCCCCTGGGTTCTAGACACTGGACTTAGGTACAGGCGGCAATACAGAAAACTCGAGTAGACAGGTGGTTTGGTGTAAGAAAACCAAGATTTTATTAAAACAGAAACGAAAACACAGTCTTATGAGAAAATTACTGGTAGAGAACAATTACAGGCATATAACACTATAACTATATACTTATACAGGGAATGGGGAACACACGGCACATCGAGGGAAAAACAACTACTTTAACAATCCCCTTAACCTTATCCCACCCCTATACCTAACTAGATTAAGCTATGAGGGGCCAGGAATTCATGCTCACCAATCCCAAGCAAAGCCTGTTGTTTTGGTAATTGCGATTTTGAGGTCTGGTCTCTTGTCCTTTGGGGTACTCTGTTGCCACGTGGTCTCAGGGTGCGGTGCTGGAGCTGCTGCTGCGACACACTTTTCTTCTCCTCAGCTACCATCGTCGTCTCGTCGCGATGGGTTCTCTTCTTCTTCTCCCTCGGGCGGTCGTCGGCGGTAATGTTGCGTCAGCGAGACGGTTGGCAGTTTTCACTGCCTAGATTTTACTACCCAAGCATCAAACGCCCATATATTCGTTATGGCGTGGACACCTGCGTTTAACGCCAGTTCATTCGCAGTGGTCAACTAGCCAACTTAGTCTCACTGTCCTCAGATATTTTCTTCCCCAAGCGTCAGCTTATAACTCGGCGCTCGGTCTTAATTAATGCGTCTTCTGCTGCCCTTCTCTGCTTTTTGTCGGGTCTACCTTACTCTTCGTCTCGGTTCGTTTCGCCTCATTTCCTCTGCCCTCTCTCGTGGCCCAGGTGTCCTGGGTGACTTTGGACTCGGGTCTCGTTCCCCTCTCCCGTGTTTGGTATGGATGTCCTTGGCTACTCACACAATGCGGGGAGCGAGCAGAGAACCCACCACGAGGCCAGGGCACGAGCGTGGGTGGCAGCAGCCCACGGCCCGATGAGAGGTCAGAGTCCAGCAGCGAGCAGAGAGCAAGAGAGAGAGACAAGAGAGGAGAGAGCGATTGCTACTAAGGGGCTACAATTATACTCCTTTCGATGGCCCTTATCTGTGCGCCAAATCAGGTCAGTCCATTGTTTCACTTTTGGCGGGCTGTGTTAAATGATTGTACCAATCTAAAATAACTAGTTTTAGATGGCCGTTTATCACACCTAATGGCCTGATGTCCGGGCCGTATTGTCATTAATGCATTTTAATCGGCCTGTCCAGCCTTGATGGCTTCCTTAAGCTGTTTCCGATTATTTATGTGGACAAACTAATGGCCTCATGCTTAGGCCTAACTGGGTTGATCTGTTCCAATTTGATGAAAATGCATATTCAATGTTTGCTTAGCTGTCTGGCCCTTCAAACACAAAAGTCCTTTTCACAGAAATGCATTTTAAGTTTCGATTTCTCAAAGCTGCTTGTTCTGTGCTGCAGAGTCCAAGCTTCTAAAATCTCACAGGCTTTTGGTCACAAGGTGCGGACGCCATCTTTGGGTACCCTTTTTAAATTGTCCATAGGGTCCCTTTTATTAATAACCTTGGGGAAATGTGGGAATTTTGCGAATCCTACACAATCAAGCAGGCTGCTTTGTCCTGGATGATGCCGAGCTTCTTGAGTGTTGTTGGAGCTGCACTCATCCAGGCAAGTGGAGAGTATTCCACCACACTCCTTACTTGTGCCTTGTAGATGGTGGAAAGGCTTTGGGGAGTCAGGAGGTGAGACACTCGCCACAGAATACCTAGCCTCTGACCTGCTCTGGTTGCCACAGTATTTATGTGGCTGGTCCAGTTAAGTTTCTGGTCAATGGTGACCCCCAGGATGTTGATGGTAGGGGATTCAGTGATGGTAATGCCGTTGAATGTCAAGGGACATTGGTTAGACTCTCTCTTTTTGGAGATAGTCATTGCCTGGCATTTCTGTGGCGCGAATGTTACCTGCCACTTATCAGCCCAAGACTGAACGTCGTCCAGGTCTTGTTGCATGTGAGCATGGACTGCTTCATTATCTGAGAAGTTGTGAATGATGCTGGACACTGTGCTGACATCAGTGAACATCCCCATTTTTAACCTTATGTTGGAGATATAGTAATCTGGGATGTAATGTTTAAGTTATCCACCAGATGGAGCCAAATATTAAGGGTTCACATTCACCAGTTTTTAAGGTAATGGGTCATGTAGTCAATGTCCTGGTACACCAGTTTATACGGTAATGTGGCATTGCATTATGGGTATGACTCAGAGGTGAATCTTCCATCTTGCCATTGTGCAGTAAGAATTGGGTGCTTTGCCTGCAGCCTGTAAGAGATGTTTCTCTGTTACACCGGGTAAATAAACGGTTGGGTTTTGTTCCTAATATCTCGCTTCTCTCAGTTTCTGACCTTACCACTCGGATATCACAAATTGGCGATGAGGATAAACAGATCACCTCTTGAAGAAGAAACAAAAAAGAGCACTGCATAAAGGATCATGGCTGCTACGGTAGGAAAGATCTCTGCTTTTGATGTTCAGACGCAGACCTGGGATGAATACTGCGAGGTGCTGATGCATTTCTTTGAAGCAAATGATATAAATGATGTCGGAAAAAGGAGAGCTATTTTGCTCACTTCCGTGGGAAGTCAGACGTATAGTTTAATGAAAAACTTATGCTGTCCTGCAAAGCCTGGAGACAGAACATTTGCTAACTTAGTGGCCTTGCTGAGGGACCATTTCAATCCCAGACCGAGTGAGATTGTACAGCGTTTCAAATTTAATTCACGGGACAGGAAACCGGGAGAGACTGTATTGGATTATGTCGCGGTGTTGAGAAAATTGGCACTCGATTGCAATTACGGGAAAAACCTGAAAGACATGCTGAGAGATAGGCTAGTTTGCGGGATAATGGTTGATCGAATGCAATGGAGATTATTGTCCGAGACTGGGCTTACGTATGAAAAAGCGTTGGAACTTGCTCAAGCCATAGAGACAGTGAACCGAGATGTAAATAAGAACATAAGAACATAAGAAATAAGAGCAGGAGTAGGCCAATCGGCCCCTCGAGCCTGCTCCGCCATTCAATAAGATCATGGCTGATCTGATCCTAACCGCCAATGCACTATCACAGAACCATCTCCTGAATCTAACAGAATTAGACACACGAAATAGGAGCAGGATCAGGCTACATGGCCCCTGGGCCCGCTCCGCTACCCACAGGGCCATGACCAATCCAAACCTAGACTCATGTCCAAATTCCTGCCCGCTCCCCATAACCCTTAATTCCCTTTACTTCTAGGAAACTGTCTATTTCTGTTTTAAATTTATGTAATGATGTAGCTTCTACAGCTTTTTGGGGCAGCATATTCCATGGACCTACCACCCTCTGAGTGAAGTAGTTCCTCCTCATCTCAGTTTTGAAAGCGCAGCCCCTTATTCTAAGACTATGCCCCCTAGTTCTAGTTTCACTCATCATCGGGAACATCCTCCCCGCATCCACCTGATCCAACCCCTTCACAATCTTATATGTTTCAATAAGACCGCCTCTCATTCTTCTGAACTCCAATGAGTAGAGTCCCAATCTACTCAACCTCTCCTCATATGTCCATCCCCTCATCCCCGGGATTAACCGAGTGAACCTTCTTTGTACTGACTCAAGAGCAAGTATGTCCTTTCTTAAGTATGGACACCAAAACTGTACGCAGTATTCCAGGTGCGGTCTCACCAATACCTTGTACAACTGAAGCAATACCTCCCTGTTTTTATATTCCATCCCCCTAGCAATGAAAGCCAACATTCCATTGGCCTTCTTAATCACTTGCTGCACCTGCATACTAACCTTTTGAGTTTCGTGCACCAGGACCCCCAGATCCCTTTGTACTTCAGTACTTTCCAGTTTCTTGCCATTAAGATAACAACTTGCTCTACGATTTTTCCTGCCAAAGTGCATAACCTCACACTTTCCAGTATTGTATTCCATCTGCCAAATCTCTGCCCACTTACTTAGCCTGTCTATGTCCCCTTGCAGGTTTTTTCTGCCCTCCTCACTCACTACTTTCCCTCCCATCTTAGTATCATCTGCAAACTTTGATATGTTACACTCGGTCCCCTCCTCCAAATCGTTAATATAGATTGTAAAGAGTTGGGGACCCAGCACTGACCCCTGCGGAACACCACTAGTTACTGATTGCCAGTCTGCGAATGAACCATTTATCCCAACTCTCTGCCTTCTATTAGATAGCCAATCCTCTATCCATGCCAGAATATTACCCCCAATCCCGTGATTTTTTATCTTAAGCAATAATCTTTTGTGTGGCACCTTGTCAAATGCCTTTTGGAAGTCTAAATACACTACGTCCACTGGTTCCCCTTTATCCACCCTATATGTTACTTCCTCAAAGAACTCCAGCAAATTTGTCAAACATGACTTCCCCTTCATAAAACCATGCTGACTTTGTCCTATTAAATTATGATTATCCAAATGTCCTGTTACTGTCTCCTTAATAATGGACTCCAAAATTTTACCTACCACAGATGTTAGGCTAACCGGTCTATAGTTTCCAGCCTTCTGTCTACTGCCCTTCTTAAATAAGGGTGTTACATTAGCAGTTTTCCAGTCTGCCGGGACCTTTGCCGAGTCCAGGGAGTTTTGGAAAATTATTACCAATGCATCCACAATCCCTACCGCCATGAGATACAAGGTTCCGACTGGGCTACTGCAAAGCAAGTTGCAGGTCAGGTTGTTGTGCACAAGTTAAATATGTGTCAGAAACCACAACGTGAGCATGTGAAGGCATGTTATAGATGCAATGGCGATCACCTGGCGAGGGAATGCAGGTTTCTGGAGGAAAAGTGCCACAAGTCTGGGAAAAAAGGACACATAAAATGGGCATGCAGGGCAAAAGCAACCGTGGAGGAATACAAACCAAAAGGGGGAGGAAAGCAAAACCTAGGAAGAGAAGTGAAAAAACAGGGAGCACATCACATCAGCGGAGAAGCTGAGAAAGAAGACGATATGTTCATAATGCAGAGTATGGTAGAGAACATTCCAAAAGTGGATCCTATCACTTTGCAACTGACAGTAAATGGCTCTAAGGTCAACTTTGAAGTGGATACAGGATGCGGTGTGACCATAATGAACAGGGAGGAGTACTCAAAATTGTGGAACCGTGCAAAAGTTCCAGAGTTAAAGTCTTGCTCTATGCAGCTTAAAACATATACCGGTGAATGAGTGGCGACATTGGGTACAGCTACTGTAACTGTGCAACACAGGGACACCATGGAACAGCTACCTGTAGTTGTAGTATCGGGTTCTGGACCAAACCTGTTAGGTCGGGGCTGGATACAAGAACTTAAATTAGATTGGGGAGCAATAAATCAAATAGAGGGAGGCAAACAATTGCCTTTGCAAGAAGTGTTGATTGAACATGAGAATGTGTTCATGGAAGAACTTGGCACATTTAATGGCCCCCCAGCTAAGATTTATGTAGACAAGGAGGCACTGCCAAGGTTTTTTAAACAACGACCTGTGTCTTATGCCATGAAGCCAAAGGTAGAGGCTGAGCTTGACCGTCTTTTGAGAGAGAACATTCTGGAACCCGTGAAATGTTCAGAATGGGCAGCTCCCATTGTACCTGTTTTAAAACCGGACAATTCGGTAAGACTCTGTGGAGATTATAAATTGACAGTAAATAGGGTGTCTAAACTAGAACAGTATCCTATTCCCAAAACAGAGGATCTCTTTGCAAACCTGGCTGGAGGGAAGAAATTCACGAAGCTGGATATGAGTCATGCATACTTGCAGATTACACTAGATGAGGAATCCAAGAAGTATGTAACCATAAATACACACAAGGGTTTGTTTACCTATAACCACTTACCATTCAGTGTCTCATCTAGTCCAGCTATTTTCCACAGGACTATCGAGGGTGTACTGCAAGGGATCCCACATGTTTCAATCTATCTGGATGACATTCTGGTGATGGGAAGAACTGACCAGGAGCATCTGAGCACTCAGAGGTACTACAAAGATTGGATAAGGCTCAAGAGGAGTAAGTGCACTTTCCTGGGGAATGAGGCCGTGTTCCTGGGACACAGAGTGGACGCCACCGGGCTCCATCCAATCAAGGAGAAGGTACAAGCACTGCAGGAGGCCCCAGCTCCTACCAATGTGACTGAGTTAAAAGCTTACCTGGGACTGCTAAACTATTATAACAGGTTTTTACCAAACTTGTCAACAGTGTTAGCACCTCTTCACAAACTTCTGCGCAAGGAGACACAGTGGCAGTGGGAAGAGGAACAGAGGGTTTCATTTGAACAGTCCAAGAAACTGATGCTGTCCTTGGATGTGCTGGTTCACTACAATGCAGAGAAAGACATCATTCTCTCTTGTGATGCTTCACCTTACGGGGTGGGGGTGGTTCTTTCACACAGCTTGGAAGATGGAACAGAAAGACCAATAGGGTTTATGTCTCGAACTCTGACACCAGCGGAAAAAAAATATTCCCAGTTAAATAAAGAGGGGTTAGCAGTAATGTTTGGGTTACAGAGGTTTCACAAGTACATGTATGGCAGGAAATTCACCATATGCACCGATCATAAACCTCTTCTATCTCTTTTTAATGAAATGAAAGCAGTACCACAGATGGTGTCACCCCGGATCCAGAAGTGGGCAGTGACGTTGAGGGCATATGAGTATGTCATCGTTTACAAGGCGGGCAAGTACCATGGGAATGCAAATGCCTTGAGCCGTCTTCCACTGCCAGGTACACCTATCCGTGCAGCTCCAGAGGACAGAGTTTTGATGTTGGAGGACACGGACACGGCAATTGTGACCGCAGAACAAGTAAGAACATGGACCGGTAAAGATCCAGTACTGTCTAAAGTCCGAGAATATGTGATGAGGGGTTGGCCACAGCATCCGGAACAGACTGATTTCATACCTTATAGTGTCAGGAAGACAGAGCTGAGTGTGCAGGATGGTTGCGTGTTGTGGGGAGCACAAGTGATTATTCCACAGCCAGCACGACAGTCTATCTTAGAGCAACTACATCAGTGTCATCCTGGAGGTTCGCGTATGAAAGCCTTGGCAAGGAGTTACTTGTGGTGGCCAAAGCTAGATGAGGAGATAGAAAATCTAGTCAAGACATGCAGTACTTGTCAAGTACACAGGAAGGCACCAGCAGCGGCTCCTCTCCACCCCTGGGAGTGGCCGGATAAACCATGGAGAAGATTATATGTAGATTATGCAGGTCCATTCATGGGAAAGATGTTCCTCATAATCATTGATGCACATTCCAAATGGATGGATGTGTATCCTGTAAATTCTGCTTCATCTACTGTTACTATAGACTGCCTGCGTAGGAGTTTTAGTAATCAAGGGCTACCGGAGATCGTAGTAAGTGACAATGCCACGTGTTTTGTGAGTACCGAAACAAAAGAGTTCATGAGAAACAATGGCATAGTGCACGTGACCTCAGCTCCATATCATCCGTCTTCAAATGGACTTGCGGAGAGAGCCGTACAAACATTTAAGGAGATGATGAAAAAAAGAGCGGAAGGGAGTTTGGCAACCAAGGTGTCATGAGTTCTGTTCAGCTACAGAATAACACCTCAATCTACCACAGGACTCTCTCCTGCTGAGCTGTTGTTAGGACATTGACTACGCTCCACTCTTGACCTGGTTCACCCAGATCTAAAAAGGAAGGTGGAAAACCGACAAATCAAACAAAAGGAGAACCATGACAGAAGGACAAAGAGCCACAGTTTTGGAGAAGGAGATGCGGTCCTTACCAGGAATTTCAGTTATGGTCCAAAATGGATTCCTGGCATCATAGACTCAATGACCGGTCCAGTATCATATACGGTCATGGTGGGAACTGGTCAGGTAGTACGCAGACATGTAGATCAGATACTGACCAGACAAGGGGAAATCGAACTGGAGGTTCCAGAGGAGATGTCGGAGGACAAGTTGGCCCCCAGTTATCCAAATGCATCGGTGGTACCACCACCACAAACAGAGCCAGTTCCACCTGGACCCCTTCATCAAGAGGAAACCATCGTAGCAGAGTCAGATACTCTGAGTCCTGCTCAGGAGCAGCAGGTGGCTCTACCACAACCAAGCAGGTAACTTGACTGTAAGACGTTCAAGGTCTCACAAGCCGCCAGAGAGATTGATAACGACCTGCTAGATTCATTCAGTATGGACTATCATAGAAACATAGAAGATAGGAGCAGGAGTAGGCCATTCGGCCCTTCGAGCCTGCTCCGCCATTCAATGAGATCATGGCTGATCATCCAAATTCAGTACCCTGTCCCTCCCTAAGGAGTTTCCTTATGGGACTTTTTAAGAATGTTGTTAAGAAATTAATGTTCAACTTAAGAGGGGAGGGATATAGTAATCTGGGATGTAATGTTTAAGTTATCCACCAGATGGAGCCAAATATTAACGGTTCACATTCACCAGTTTTTAAGGTAATGGGTCATGTATTCAATGTCCTGGTACACCAGTTTATACGGTAATGTGGCATTGCATTATGGGTATGACTCAGAGGTGAATCCTCCATCTTGCCATCGTGCAGTAAGAATTGGGTGCTTTGCCTACAGCCTGTAAGAGATGTTTCTCTGCTACACTGGGTAAATAAACAGTTGGATTTTGTTCCTAATATCTCGCTTCTCTCAGTTTCTGACCTTACCACTCGGATATACAGTTGGAGGGAAGGTCATTGATGAAGCAGCTGAAGATGATTGGACCTAGGACACTGCCCTGAGGAACTCCTGCAACGATGTCCTGGGGTTGTGATGATTGACCTTCAGCCACCGCAACCATCTTCCTTTGTGCTAGGTATGACTCCAGCCAGTGGAGACTTTCCCCCTGATTCCTATTGACTTCAGTTTTACTAGGGCTCCTTGATGCCACACTCGCTCAAATGCTGCCTTGATATCAAGGGCAGTCACTCTCACCTCACCTCAGGAATTCAGCTCCTTTGTCCATGTTTGGACCAAGGCTGTAATGAGGTCTGGAGCAGAGTGGTCTTGGCAGAACCCAAACTGAGCATCGGTGAGCAGGTTATTTTGTGAGTAAGTGCCGCTTGATAGCACTGTTGGTGACACCTTCCATCACTTTGCTGATGATTGAGAGTAGACTGATGGGGCAGTAATTGGCCGGATTGGATTTGTCCTGCTTTTTGTGGACAGGACATACCTCGGCAGTTTTTCACATTGTCGGGTAGATGCCAATGTTGTAGTTGTACTGGAACAGTTTGGCTAGAGGCACGGCTAGTTCTGGAGCACAAGTCTTCAGCACGATAGCTGAGATGTTGTCGGGACCCATAGCCTTTGCTCTATCCAGTGCGCTCAGCCATTTCTTGATATCACGTGGAGTGAATCGAATTGGCTGAAGACTGACTTCTGTAATGGTGGGGACCTGAGGAGTAGGCTGATATGGATCATCCACTTGGCACTTCTGGCTGAAGATGGTTGCAAACGCTTCAGCCTTGTCTTTTGCACTCACGTGTTGGGCTCCACCATCATTGAGGATGGGGATATTCATGGAGCCTCCTCCTCCCGTTACCCTCACGACTGGATGTGGCAGGACTGCAGAGCTTTGATCTCTTCCGTTGATTGTGGGATCGCTTAGCCTTGTCTATAGCATGCTGCTTTTGCTTTTTAGCATGCATGTAGTCCTGTGATGCAGCTTCCCCAGGTTGGCACCTCATTTTTAGGTACACCTGGTGCTGCTCCTGGCATGCTCTTCTACACTCCTTATTGAACCAGGGTTGGTTCCCTGGCTTGATGGTAATGGTAGAGTGAGGGATGTGCCAGGCCATGTGGTTACAGAATGTGGTGGAATACAATTCTGCTGCTGCTGATGGCCCAGAGCACCTCATGGCCCAGTTTTGAGCTGCTAGATCTGTTCTGAATCTATCCCATTTAGCACAGTGGTAGTGCCACACAACACAATGGAGGATGTCCTCAGTGTGAAGACAGGACTTTGTCTCCACAATGACTGTGCGGTGGTCACTGGTACCAATGCTGTCATGGACAGATGCATCTGCGACAGGTAGATTGATGAGGATGAGGTCAAGTTGGTTTTTCCCTCGTGTTGGTTCTCTCACCACCTGTCGCAGGCCCAGACTGGCAGCTATACCCTTCAGGACTCGGCCAGCTCGGTCAGTAGTGGTACTACCGAGCCACTCTTGGTGATGGACATTGAAGTCCCCACCCAGAGTACCTTCTGTGCCCTTGCTATTCTCAGTGCTTCTTGACGTAAGAAAACTACTAGGCACGTCTGAGTATTAAACAAGGCTTTAATCAACTGTTTCATAACATGGAGGTCTAGTTGTCCTTCACCAGTTCCTGTTTACAAAATGTCCTGAGCAAGCTGGGCCCATGCCCAAGCAGGCTGCTCAGTATTATTCCATAAGTCATTTTTACATGAATGGCAAGATTCATGTCACTTCTTCCAAGTGGTGTTCAACATGGAGCAGTACTGATTCATCAGCTGAGGGAGGGCAGTATGTGGTAATTAGCAGGAGATTTCCTTGCCCATGCTTGACCTGAAGCCATGAAACTTCATGGGGTCCGGAGTCAATGTTGAGGACTCCCAGGGCCATTCCTTCCTGACTGTATGCCACAGTGCCGCCACCCCTGGTGGGTCTGTCCTGCCGGTGGATTTTGATGGAGGATTTTGGGACATTGGCTGAAAGGTATGTTTCTGTGAGTATGACTATGTCAGGCTGTTGCTTGACTAGTCTGTGCAACAGCTCTCCCATATTTGGCATAAGTCCCCAGATGTTGGTGAGGAGGACTTTGCAGGGTCTACTGGGTTGGTTGTGCCTTTGCCGTGTCTGAATCCGGTGCCTAGATTGATGCTGGGTGATCCCCAGTTTTATACTTATTGTTTTTCCTAGCGGTGTTATACTTCTGAGTGGCTTGCTAGGCCATTTCAGAGGGCAGTTAAGAGTGAACCATATTGCTGTGGGTCTGGAGTCACATATAGGCCAGACCGGGTAAGGACGGCAGATTTCCTTCCCTAAAGGACATCAGTGAACCAGATGGGTTTTTACGACAATCCGGTAGTTTCATGGTTACCATTAATATCAATAGGATACAGTTTTACTTGCATTTTATTCCTACTTTGGACTACCTACATTATATTTGCATTAAAGATTATTGTTGCTGTCCTGGAGCGATACACTTCAGGACATGGGATTGGCCTGTGTAGGTCGAGGGACTGGGTAGACAGAAGGAGTATCAGGCTAGAAGTTGGAATTGAGTGAGATTGGTGCTGAAATAAGCTTGGGGGTTTGTGCACATTAGAGTTTTGCTTCTGGTGACATTAACTTTAAAATTAAGTGGAATAATTCATCAGTGCAGTCAGACAGAGATGGGTAAAGTGTACAAATTCATGCTATTCATGGAAAGTCCTCTATGCTCCCAGTCTGGGAGTGTGAATGAGTAAACTCTACCCTACAGTTCCAAACAATCTCCATTTCAATTACTGCCCATAAGATCCCCCAAGCAGAACCCACTTTACTGGGCTGTAGGTTCACTGCCTGCTAGTAACTGCCTGCTAGTAAACTAAATACTCACTGCCAATGGGTTAA
Organism: Somniosus microcephalus; assembly: GCF_052327205.1. Lineage (NCBI taxonomy): Eukaryota > Metazoa > Chordata > Chondrichthyes > Squaliformes > Somniosidae > Somniosus > Somniosus microcephalus. The sequence continues at coordinate 173,716,676 of NC_140995.1, read as the reverse complement.
CTACCGCCTGCCGATCCACCTTAGTACAGTGCAGCTTGACTTTCTTTATTTGGACAATGAGGATTTCAGAAGTAAATAAATAAATCCAAACTGTTTGAATCCTCAAGTTATTATTGTTATTTATTTATTGTAAAGCAGGACCGTCAAATTTTTCCATGAGTAAGATGTTACCAAGCATAAAAATGCAGCATCCTAATTGTCACAGGCTGCGAACACAGGCTGAAAATAGATACAGCAGACACGGTGCCTGGGAAATAGAGGCAGAGAAGCTCATTGCAAGCAGTGGCAACATAGTTGAACTCCAGCCCCAGCCACAGGATAGGAAAATTTTTTACAGGGGGTTTTAAGATAAAATATGTCATTTTATGGCTAAGTTTATCGATTTATTTGAAACATATTTATGTTTTATATTGTTCGGTCCCCTTTGGAGTTGCGCACGGGGAGTCGAGACCATGTGTAGTCTTCAGGTGAAGCGGGATTAGAGGGTGGGGGGTAATTGAACCAGATCTGGCAGACATAATTCTGTCCCCATTTTAAAATCATACATTCTCTTCTTAATTTGAAAAGAAAGAAAGACTTGCATTTATATAGCACCTTTCATGACCACCGGACGTCTCAAAGCGCTTTGCAGCCAATGAAGTACTTTTGAAGTGGAGTCACTGTTGTAATGTGGGAATAGTTTGACTTTATATTATTATTTATATCTATATATATAAATCGGTACTTCTGTCATTCTGTCTGTCATCGCGTGTGCGTCTGTCGGGCTATGCGCTCGAAAGTTACAGGGCGTACCTACGCGCGCGTTACCTCCAAAGAAAGCTTACGCTTCCGAGGCGGTTTTAAGCGTATTTACGTTTCGGCCGGGCTAAAATCGCGCCCGCGGTATCCCAAAAACCTTCAACGTTCCGCTCATTAGCATCTCATTATCCGCTCATTGGCGACAGAGTGACCTCAAGGTCGACCAATCGTATGGCGGCTTGCTGCCGCGTGCGGCCGGGCCCTCCTACGGTCGAGTGACGGGACGATTGACCAATCCTACGCTTTGGTGACCTGACGGTCGACCAATCGGTGCGTATGTGGGCGGGCCTTATCGTTCTGAACCGAGGTGAGTCGCCGCCATCTTGATTCCAAACTTTTCCTTTCTTTTTCCCGCTTTCTGCGTCTTTAAAAAAAACGTTGCTTTTAAAACACATATTGTTTTAAAAAAAAATGATTTAGAAACGAATTAACTTATCTAATCTCATTAATTTTCCTACCTTTCCCCGTTTTTCCAGGTAGGCCTCGAATCATCGGCTTCTCCTCCGCACCCACGCCCGAGCTAGGCACCTCCTGGCCCCACTCGAAGGCCCCAGACGCGGCGTCTTTTTCTGGCTCAGCCGGGGGGCGGGGCTTGCTGAGCGTCAAGGGTTACCCTGGCAACCAGGCCTGCCGGCCGTCTCGCACAGCCGCAATCGGCGGTCTTCACCTCGGGCTCGGCCGGGGGGGGGCGGGGCTCGGCCGCCGGCCGTCTCTCAGAGCCGCAATCGGGCTCGGCCGGGGGGGGGCGGGGCTCGGCCGCCGGCCGTCTCTCAGAGCCGCAATCGGGCTCGGCCGGGGGGGGGGGGGCGGGCTCGGCCGCCTGCCGTCTCTCAGAGCCGCAATCGGCCTCAGCCGGGGGGGGGGGGGGGCGGGGCTCGGCCGCCGGCCATCTCTCAGAGCCGCAATCGGGCTCGGCCGGGGGGGGGGGTGGGGCTCGGCCGCCGGCCGTCTCTCAGAGCCGCAATCGGGCTCGGCCGGGGGGGTGGGGGGGCGGGGCTCGGCCGCCGGCCGTCTCTCAGAGCCGCAATCGGTCTCGGCCGGGGGGGGGGAGGGCGGGGCTCGGAGAGCGGGGCTCTCGGCCTGGGCCCGCCCCGCCCCCCCTTCCCGTGCCCCCGCCCCCACCCCAGCTTCCCCGCGCCCCCGCCCCCCACCCCCCTTCCCCCCCACCCCCCTTCCCCCCCGCCCCCGCCCCCCCCTTCCCCCCCCGCCCCGTCCCCCCCGCCGCCCCCTCTTCCCCCGCCGACCCCCCGCCCCCCCTTCCCCCCACCCCGCCCCTTCCCCCCCCTCCCTTCCCCTGCCCCTTCCCCCCTCCCTTCCCCCCCCGCACCTTCCCCCCCTCCCTTCCCCCCGCCCCTTCCCCCCTCCCTTCCCCCCCGCCCTCCCTTCCCCCCGCCCTCCCTTCCCCCTTCCCCCCCTTCCCCCCTGCTCTCTGCCCCCCCACCCGCTCTCTCTCTTACCCCCAGTCGCTATCTCTCTTCCCCCCAGTCGCTCTCTCTCTACCCCCCAGTCGCTCTCTCTCTACCCCCCAGTCACGCTCTCTCTTCCCCCCCAGTCGCGCTCTCTCTCTCTCTTCTCCCCCCCCCCCAGTCGCTCCCCCTCTCTCTCTTCCAACAACAACATGCCCTCGAAAAAGCCTCGGCACCGCCGGGCACTTCAGCTAGTATATATATATATAAAACAAAACTTATGGGAATTTGGGAAGCATAGAGGTTTCTCTGTAGTACAAGTTGATGCCCTGGGAGATGCAAAGATGATACAGCACCACCATGGTGGGAGAGTGTAATTACAGGGTGACCGGTTTACATAGATAATTCCCATTATAAATGAGGGTATAGAAACTTACAACGGGAAAAATTGACAACTGAAGTAATATTTTGGAAATAAGTACACACAGAAGTAGTATAAATGTTTATTAAGTTTATATACAATAAAAATGTAAATTTATATTATTGGCTTAAAAGTAACAGGGCTGACAAAACAGGTAGCGAGAGCGGCGGACCTGTGGGAGACTCGGCGGTGGCGGCGAGGTAATAAAAGCGGCAGCGGGGCCAGGAGAGGCCTCAGAGCAGCGGCGGCAGGTAGCGAGAGTGGCGGACCTGTGGGAGACTCGGTGGCGGCGGCGAGGTAATAAAAGCGGCAGCGGGGCCAGGAGAGGCCTCAGAGCAGCGGCGGCAGGTAGCGAGAGCGGCGGACCTGTGGGAGACTCGGCGGCGGCGAGGTAATAAAAGTGGCAGCGGGGCCAGGAGAGGCATACCAAACTCCAGTCTGTGAGCTCAGAGGGTAGCAGAGAGGTAAAAAGTAATCGGGGTGTGACGTCACCAGGGAGCAGGTAAGTGATTGGTTGGTGAGTATTTCTCTCTTTTCATTACAAGCTTGAATTCTGTGGTGTTAAATTTCTAGGGTCTCTGTGTTGTAGTGGGGACAGTTGGTAAATAAAGCGCCCGAGAGTATACCTGTAACTGGGGTATTGAATACATTTTTTAATTAATTAAAGGAGTAAGTCATGGCAGGAGAGCTCAGCCCCGTGTTCTGCTCCTCTTGCTCCATGTGGGAAGTCAGGGACGCTGCCAGTGTCCCTGGCGACCATGTGTGCGGGAAATGCATCCAGCTGCAGCTACTTGTGGACCGCATTGCGGCGCTCGAGCTGCGGGTGGATGAGTTTTGGAGCATGCGCGATGCTGAGAGGGTTGTGGATAGCATGTTTAGCGAGTTGTTCACACCGCAGGGTAGGGCTGCACAGGCAGAAAGAACTTGGGTGACCATCAGGCGGAGCAACAGAGGCAGGCAGGAAGTGCAGGGGCCCCCTGCGGACATCCCCCTTTCAAACAGGTATACCAAGTTGGATACTGTTGAGTGGGATGACTCACCAGGGGAAGGCAGCAGCAGCCAGCTTCCTGGCACCAGGGATGCTTCTGCTGCTCAGAAAGGGAGGAAAAAGAGTGGGAGAGCAATAGTGGTAGGGGATTCTATCGTAAGGGGAACAGATAGGCGTTTCTGTGGCCGCAAACGTGACTCCAGGATGGTTTGTTGCCTCCCTGGGGCCAGGGTCATGGATGTCACTGAGCGGCTACAGGGCATTCTTAAGGGGGAGGGTGAGCAGGCAGAGGTCGTGGTCCACATTGGGACCAACGACATAGGTAGGAAGGGGGATGAGGTCCTGCATCAAGAATTTAGGGAGCTAGGTAGCAGATTAAAGAACAGGACCTCAAAGGTTGTAATCTCTGGATTACTCCCAGTGCCACGTGCTAGTGAGTATAGGAATAGGAGGATAGAACAGATGAATGCGTGGCTAAAGAGTTGGTGCAGGAGGGAGGGTTTTAGTTTCCTGGATCACTGGGCCTGCTTCTGGGAAAGGTGGGACTTGTACAAGTCGGACGGGTTGCACCTGAACCAGAGCGGGACAAATATCCCTGCGGGGAGGTTTGCTAGCACTGTTGGGGGGGGTTTAAACTAACTTGGCAGGGGGATGGGATACAGAGGGGAGCTGAAATAGGGGGTGATGTGCTGCCAATTATAGAGAAAAAAAACAAGTCAGCTTGGTAGACAGGGCAAATATACAAGGGCAAGGCTGGATGGCATCTATTTTAATGCAAGGAGTCTTGCAAATAAGGTGGATGAACTGAAGGTGTTGATAAACACATGGGAGTATGATATTGTTGCTATCACGGAGACATGGTTGAGGGAGGGGCAAGACTGGCAGCTCAATATTCCGGGGTACAGAATCTTCAGGCGAGACAGAGGGGGAGGTATAAGAGGAGGGGGTGTCGCAATATTAATTAAGGAGTCAATTACTGCAGTAAGGAGGGATGACATATTAGCAGGTTCCTCTAATGAGGCCATATGGGTGGAGCTTAAAAACATAAAGGGGGCGAGCACTTTGCTGGGAGTGTACTATAGGCCTCCAAACAGTCAGGGGGAGATAGAGGAACAGATATGTAGGCAAATCTCAGAGAAATGTGCAAATAATAGGGTAATAATAATGGGGGATTTCAACTTCCCCAATATTAACTGGGATAGTCAGAGTGTGAAAGGCACAGAGGGTGTAGAATTCTTAAAGTGCATCCAGGAGAGCTTTTTGAGCCAGCATGTAGAAGGTCCTACAAGAGAGGGGGCGGTACTGGACCTAATTCTAGGGAATGTTGCCGGCCAAGTGGAAGAAGTGCTAATAGGTGAGCACTTTGGTGACAGTGACCATAATATGGTGAGATTTAAGGTGGTCATGGAAAAGGACAGGGATGGGCCGGAAATAAAGGTTCTAAATTGGGGGAAGGCTGATTTTAATAGGATAAGGCAGGATCTGGCCAAAATGGACTGGGATCAGCTACTTGTAGGAAAATCCACATCGGAGCAATGGGAGGCTTTCAGAAGGGAGATTGAGATCATACAATGGCAACATGTTCCCGTAAAGGTCAAGGGTGGTTCCAAAAACCACGGGGAACCTTGGATGTCAGGGGATATACGAGAATGGATTAGAAAAAAAAGGAGGGCTTTTGGCAGATACAAAAGGCTAAAGACGGAGGAAGCCCTAGAGGAGTACAAAAAGTGCAGGGGGATACTTAAAAAAGAAATTAGGAGATCAAGGAGGGGCCATGAAATAACACTGGCGAGCAAAATAAAGGAAAATCCTAAGATGTTTTATAAGTATATTAAGGGTAAGAGGATAACTAGGGAAAAAATAGGGCCCATTAGGGACAAAAGTGGCAATCTATGTGTGGAGCCGGAAGATGTAGGAAGGGTTCTAAATGAATTTTTTGCATCTGTTTTCACTATGGAGAGGGACGATGTAGACATAGAAATAGGGCGGGGGGACTGTGATATGCTCGAACATATTAACATCGAGAGGGAGGAGGTATTGGCGGTTTTAGCTGGCCTAAAAATGGATAAATCCCCAGGCCCGGACGAAATGTATCCCAGGCTGCTGTGTGAGGCAAAGGAAGAGATTGCGGGGGCTCTAACACATATATTCAGAACCTCTCTGGCCACAGGGGATGTGCCAGAGGACTGGAAAACCGCTAATGTAGTACCATTATTCAAGAAGGGGAGTAGGGAAAAACCGGGGAACTACAGGCCAGTGAGCCTAACATCAGTGGTAGGAAAATTATTGGAAAAAATTCTGAGGGACAAAATTAGTCTCCACTTGGAGAGGCAAGGATTAATCAGGAATAGTCAACATGGCTTTGTCAAGGGAAGATCATGTCTGACTAATTTGATTGAATTTTTTGAGGGGGTGACTAGGTGTGTGGATGAGGGTAACGCAGTGGATGTGGTATACATGGATTTCAGTAAGGCCTTCGATAAAGTCCCGCACAGGAGACTGGTCAAGAAGGTAAGAGCCCATGGAATCCAGGGTGCCTTGTCACATTGGATACAAAACTGGCTTAGTGGCAGAAGGCAGAGGGTGATGGTCGAAGGTTGTTTTTGTGACTGGAAGCCTGTGGCCAGTGGGGTACCACAGGGATCGGTGCTGGGTCCCTTGCTGTTTGTGGTCTACATTAATGACTTGGATATGAATGTAAAAGGTATGATCAGTAAGTTCGCGGATGATACAAAAATTGGTAGGGTGGTAAATAGCGAGGAGGGTAGTCTCAGTCTGCAGGACGATATAGATGGGTTGGTCAGATGGGCGGAACAGTGGCAAATGGAATTTAACCTGGAAAAGTGCGAGGTGATGCACTTTGGGGGGACTAACAAGGCAAGGGAATACACAATGAATGGTAAGACCCTAGGCAAGACGGAGGGTCAGAGGGATCTGGGTGTGCAAGTACACAGATCCCTGAAGGCGGCGGAACAGGTGGATAAGGTGGTAAAAAAGGCATATGGGATACTTGCCTTCATTAGCCGAGGCATAGAATATAAGAGCAAGGAGGCTATGATGGAGCTGTATAAAACACTGGTTAGGCCACAGCTGGAATACTGTGTGCAGTTCTGGTCGCCACACTACAGGAAGGATGTGATAGCTTTGGAGAGGGTGCAGAGGAGATTCACCAGGATGTTACCAGGGCTGGAGCGCTTCAGCTATGAAGAGAGACTGGGCAGATTGGGTTTGTTTTCCTTGGAGCAGAGGAGGCTGAGGGGGGACATGATTGAGGTGTACAAAATTATGAGGGGCATAGATAGGACGGATGCTGAGGAGCTTTTTCCCTTAGTAGAAGGGTCAATAACTAGGGGGCATAGATTCAAGGTAAAGGGCGGGAGGTTTAGAGGGGATTTGAGAAAGAACTTTTTCACCCAGAGGGTGGTTGGAGTCTGGAACTCACTGCCCGAAAGGGTTGTGGAGGCAGGAACCCTCACAACATTCAAGAAGCATTTGGATGAGCACTTGAAATGCCATAGCATACAAGGCTACGGACCAAATGCTGGAATATGGGATTAGATTAGACAGGGCTTGATGGCCGGCGCGGACACGATGGGCCGAAGGGCCTCTATCCGTGCTGTATAACTCTATGACTCTGTGACAATTTGAAACAAAATATTATTAGTGACTTGATTAGTTGGATTTTTGTTGATGAATCATTCCTCATTGGTATTGTGTGCTATCTGCTAAGTGAATGGAACTATTTTTGATTCATTCAAAATTAGTCAATTGGATATTTGATTGGTAACAACAGAATTTGGTTATTTAAGCCATCATGGTTTTTCCCTTACAGATTTTTAAAACTTTTGAGCTGTAATGCCTTTGTGATATACTTTGATGTTTATATTGTAAACATAAATACTTTTTCTAGCAAGGATACAGTCGTTTAGTGGTTACACTACTGGACCAGCAATCCAGAGATCGTGCGTTCAAATCCCATCATGTTGTGAATTTGTGGGCTCACCAATATAGTTGGATTAAAAACCAACTGATGTCCTTCAGAGAAAGGAACATGCCAGCTACAAAACACAAAGCCTAGTAGAGAGTTCCTCTGGTTACATTGTGCTAGTGAAATTGTAAACATAGTGGGTACGGTAAGGGGTAAGTAGAGGCCACCACCTGGCCTTCAAAACATATCAAAAGAGAGGGACAGAAAACGACCAGCTGCTCCATTGATTCTGTGCCTTCCGCCATGTTGCGACTAGGCAACATGATCCCAAAAGCTCCACACCCTCCAGCAGACACGTAGGCCAGAATTTTCCAGGGGTTAGTGGGCGAGATTGGTGGCGGGTCCGGTGGGAAAGTGGTTTTGTTTGATAGCAGGTCGGGAACCCACTGTCAAACCGCCGTCACGTGCCTTTCCCAATGTTGGGTCTGTCAATGCTGAGCAGACCCGACTGGCAGGGGACCCAATTAAAATGATTAGCATCTAGTTGCCAGATACTTAACAGCCTTTTTTCACTTACCTTTTGTCTTTAACTTCATGACCACGGGATCCCCGCTGTGCGCAGACCATGGCTGTCAAGCTGCAGCATGAGTTCAGTGGCCATTGTTCCAGCTGATTACTTGACAGCTTCAAATGTACAGTAAAAGCTCCCACCTGATGGATATTCACTTTCCTCAGGCAGAAGCTTTTTCTCACTCCATTTCCAGCACAGATTCTGCAGGTTTTCCACTTTCCACTGTCCAACCACTCTCACCTCATTGGAAGGATACTCTCACCATTGACAGAATGCTTCTGTCATCTCTACTTCACCTGCCATCTATTCCATCAACATGGGTAACATGAATCAGTCATTCATGAAAGAAAGACTTATGAAATAATACTGAGCGGCCTACGGGTGGCGCTGTCCAGGGAGAGTATAAATACTCGGGCACGGGCCCTGCTTGCACAGGACATTCTTAACAGGAACTAGTGAAGAACACAACTAGACCTCCATGTTGTAAAACAGTTGATTACAGCTTTGTTTAATGCTTAGACCAAGTGCCCAGTAGTTTTCTTACGTCAATTTAATCAACTGAAACTTGCTTCACGCTCTGAGTGATTTTGGGAACAGACGGCTACAACTCAAATGGTAGAAGGAACCAGACGTAGTAACCAATCCATCATGGAGAAACTACTCAGGCCCGCCCATCTTGACCTGGACCCGAATTCACCTACAACTGCTAAGGTATGGAAACACTGTTATCATATCTTCAGCAACTTCCTCGGGGCTTGTGGTGAGAATGTTCCTGATAAGTTACAAATGCTTGCCAATTTTGTATCTCCTCATGTGTTTGACTATATCGAAGACTGTGTAGACTATGACTCCGCTATCCAAATACTGCAGCAACTATATGTTAAGGCCCCAAACGAAATTTTTGCTCGGCACTTACTGGCCACAACTCAACAACAACCCGGGGTATCACTTGAAAAATTCCTTCAAAAGCTTTGCAGGCTCAGCAAAGACTGTAATCTCAAAGCTGTCTCAGCTGAGCAGTACCAGGAGGAATTAATTCGTGATTCTTTTATTAATGGAATTGCGTCTCCCTTCATACACCAGCATCTGTTGGAGAATAAAACCCTCGAGTTACAAGCTGCCTATGACCAGGAATATTCTCTGGACTTAGCAAAAAAAAATGCAGATGCCTATCTTTTACCACGTGCATGGACTGCTGCTATCACTTTTGGTGACTCCTCCCATAAGCCTCAGGCGGAAGCCCTCACTGAGCATGACTCTATCCTAACTGATGATGACCCTACCCTAGCGGCATCTTGGCAATCTAAAAAGTGTTTCTTCTGTGGAGGTGCATTTCATTATAGAAAATTTTGTCCTGCTCGTAATGCAACCTGCAATCATTGCAGTAAGAAAGGTCACTTTTCTAAAGTATGTCAGTCAAGAGCCTCTTCTAGGGTTACAGTTGCTATCTATAAAACTGCTCCTTCCCCAAGAGCCACTACTAATGTTACAGCTGTCAAGTATAAAACTGCCCCTCCTCCCATCACAGCTGTTTTTCCCCAAAGCCTGTCCCATGCAACCACGAAGGTTTCGGTAAATGGACACATTTTGAGTGCACTAATCGACTGATGTAGCTCTGACAGCTTCATCAGTGAGCAGGCTGTCAGTAAGTTAAAACTGTGTATTTACACCTCGGACAGGGAAATTGCAATGTCTCTGACGACACTGACCACCAACTCTTCCGGCTTTTGTCTTATCGACCTTATTCTCAATGGCCGCGCTTATTTTTCCACCTGGCTTGGGGTGCTCAAAAACCTATGCAGTGATGTGCTCCTGGGACAGGATTTCCAGAAGCAACACAAAAGACTCACTTTCGAGTTTGGAGGGTCAAAGCCGGAGCTTACTATTTCCAAAGTACCGTTTTGCGCGCTTTCGGTAGCTTCACTCGACAAGCCCTCCTTGTTCGCCAATCTTTCCCCCCCGATGTAAACCCACAGTCACTAAATCACAGCGTTTCATTCAAGATGATCTATCCTTTATCGAGGCAGAAATCTCTCGCCTTCTAGCGGACAGTATCATTGAGCCATATTCATCTTCCTGGCGGGCTCAAGTCGTCGTTGTTAAAAATCCTCTGAAGCAACACAAGAAACGTCTTTGCATCGATTATTCGCAAACTATTAACCAGTATACTGACCTGAATGCCTACCCACTACCATGCATCGATGACATGGTCAATAACCTTGCCAACTACAGGGTATTTTCAACTTTTGATTAAAGAGCGCATATCATCAAGTACCATTAAAGGACTCTGACAAGAAGTATACGGCCTTTGACGCCATCGGTCGGCTTTACCAGTTTTGTCGCCTTCTGTTTGGGGTCACCAATGGGGTGGCCGTCTTTCAACAGGCAATGGACAGCCTAGTCAAACAGGAGAACTTAACGGACACTTTTCCATATCTGGATAATATCATCATTGCTGGTCATGTCCAGAAGGAGCATGATGCCAACCTCCAGAAATTTCTTGACATTCTCTGTCGTCGCAACTTAACCTTAAATGAGTCCAAAGTCAGTACCATCAATCAACATCCTTGGCTACTGGGTGGGCAATGGTGTCATCAAACTGGATCCAGAGCGACTTCGTCCGCTTCAGGAGCTCCCTCCTCCTACGAATTTCGGCTCTCTTCGTCGGGCCCTCGGCATGTTTGCCTATTATGTGAAGTGATACCCCACTTTTCCGACAAGATCCAGCCTCTGCTTCACACGAAGTCATTTCCGTTGGACGCGATGGCTATTTCAGCTTTCGACCTCCTCAAGCAACAACTGGAAAAAGCCATGCTTCATTCCATCGATGAAAATCTCCCTTTCGTGGTCGAGTGCGATGCTTTGGAGGTGGCGATCTCTGCTACCTTGAATCAAGGCGGTCGATCCGTTGCATTTCTGTCCAGAACTTTGCAGGGTAGCGAGCTCCATTATCCTCCTGTCGAGAAGGAGGCTACGGCTATCATCGAAGCAGTACGTAAATGGAGTTATTTTCTCACTCGTCGCCATTTCACGCTTATAACCAATCAGCGCTCCGTGGCCTTTATGCTGGATAACCAGAAACGCACTAAGGTCAAGAATAACAAGATACAGCTCTGGAGAATGGTATTGGCCGCCTTTGGCTACACCATACATTATCGACCTGGCAAAGATAATGTGGCCCCGGATACCCTCATGCGTGCATTCTGCTCTTCCATGTCAACTTTGACTCTTGCGGATCTTCATACCGATTTATGCCATCCTGGCGTTACCCATATGTTACACTTTGTGCGATCTGAAAATCTCCCATTTTCTACGGAAGACATGAAAAGAACATGTTCCACTTGTAGAATTTGCGCGGAATTAAAACCGCAATTCTTTCATCCGTCGGATGGCTCGCTCATACACCCTACACAGCCTATGCAGCGACTCAGTATTGACTTTAAAGGGCCACTGCCTTCTTCAATGCGAAACACCTACTTGCTTACGATGGTGGACAAATATTCACGCTTTCCCTTTGCTTTCCCCTGTCCCAATATGCTTACTTCCACAGTGATCAAATGCCTCGATCAGGTCTTTTCCCTTTGCGGTATGGCCAATTTCATCCACACTGATCGGGGTCCCCCCTTCATGTCAAGCGAACTCAAAAGTTATCTTTCCCAACGGGGAATCGCCACAAGTAAAATGACACCATATCATCCTATTGGAAACGGACAGGTTGAGAAATACAATGCTATCATTTGGAATGCTGTTCATCTTGCACTAAGGTCACACAACCTACCAGACCAGCAGTGGGAAACTATGCTCCCTGACGCATTGCATTCCATCAGGTCTCTCCTTTCTACATCCACCAATGTTACTCCTCACGAACGATTCTTCGGGTTCCAGCGCCGCTCCACTCATGGGACGTCCCTACCATCATGGTTGGCAGCTCCTGGCCCCGTGCTGCTCCGAAGATTCATCCGATCCTCCAAGAGTGATCCCCTCGTCGACGAAGTGGAACTAACGGATGTCAATCCTACATACGCGTACGTGTGGTACCCTGATGGCCGGGAGTCTACAGTTTCACTTTGGGATCTGGCTCCCTGCCCAACCGGTCCCACGGACCCAATCGATAGAGGGATCCGTATTAATGACGCCTATACTCTGCACTCCTCCGAGGATGACGCCCTACCCGGGACATCAAGGGATCTGCCAGCTACTCCGCCAGATCAACCCCGGGAACAGAGCGCTCCCCGTGGGATGACCACCCGAAGCCAGGACGCCGGACAATCACCGACTACTGAGCAGGATGAAGTCAGCTCTGTGCCTGTGGGGGCCCGCACCCGGAGTCACGATCTCCCCAGTCCCCCTCAGGTCGATCAAGGCGACACGGGCTCTGTCAGCCCGCCGGTACGAACCAAGCAACCCAGACACGGTCCGAGGAGACGTGCCTTCCAGCCACAAATGAGATCCAAATGACTGCGGCTATTTGTAGTCTGAATAATCCGATAGAAGGAATTCGCCGGACTACCAATCCTTCAGGCGGGAAGAATTACATGAATCAGTCATTCATGAAAGAAAGACTTATGAAATAATACTGAGTGGCCTACGTGTGGCGCTGTCCAGGGAGTGTATAAATACTTGGGCATGGGCCCAGCTTGCGCAGGACATTCTTAACAGGAACTAGTGAAGGACACAACTAGACCTCCATGTTGTAAAACGGTTGATTATAGCTTTGTTTAACGCTTAGACCAAGTGCCTAGTAGTTTTCTTACGTCAATGGGTGCCCTTTATACTCTCTCACCTTGGTCCTCAGAATCCCCCCACGATCAACCCCAACACTAGCAGCACCCAGGCACACCAGCAGCACCAACAACAACACCAACCTTCTCCGCAATCAATGGAAAGTCATTTCAGACAGCGGGATGGAGCCAGCAGCGGGGTCGGGACCCACCACCGACACTGCCAGCCATGGACCCGCCGAGGTCAGCAAAATGGCGGCCGTAGTCTCTTTAGACAACCAGAAAAAACAGATTGAATAATGATTTAGACCATTTTGGGAAATAAAGAATTCTAGGAAATTCCACTCCGACCCCGGAAAGTGATCATAAATGAGTTCCAGGAGATAACAATGACCATGAGGTGCATTACCCAATATTCACACCTACCTTTCGTACTCAGCTTCCTCCAGCAACTTGTCCAGCTCTCTTGAACGTTTGCATCAAATCTGCACGCACGTGACTGCAGTCCCATAATAGGTGGCTGTCTATTAATGTCCTCCGAAGTGGCTGAGCAAGTCTCAGTTTTAAAGCATTCACTACGGAGCAATATCATAAGAGACATATTGGCGCCAGCACCACGAGGTCTGCAGTGCCTTAAGGAGAAGGCCCACTACCTTTCCAGTGCAACTAGCAATGGACAATAAATGTGGCCTTGTCAGCATCATCCACGTCCTGCAATTAAAATTTAAAACAAAGCAACACATTTATAACTTCAATAGAAATAGCAAATATTTTCATTCATTCTCGGGATGTGGGCATCGCTGGCATTTATTGCCCATCCCTAGTTGCCCTAAGAAGCTGGTGGTGAGCCAGCTTCTTGAACCTCTGGTAGTGGTTTGATGCAACTGAGTGTCTTACCAGGCCACATCAGAGGGAAGTTAATAGTCAACCACTTTAGTGTAGGACTGAAGTCATATTTAGGCCACACCAGGTAAGAATGTAAATTTCCTTCCATAAAGGAAGATGGCTCACCACCACCTTCTCAGTAACATAACCATAAAAATACCATACGTTGTACTTACCCTTTACCATAGCGACTATGTTTACAATTTCATTAGCACAGTGTAACCAGAGGAACTCTTCCACTGTGATGTGTGTCTTAAAGACAGCTCTAAAAGTATTGAAAAATTTACTTTTCAACATCTGAATCTCATGAGATAATATTCTTTAACATTGGTCAAGTTACAGGATTACCTGCCTTCCCCTTAAAAAATAATGGGCCAGAATATGCTGCCAAAATAACGGCAAGTTTAATGCGATCGCCGTTATTAATGTGTAATGTGATGAAATATGTCATTCATCAGACTCTGTATTTAACTACATATATTGTATTGCCTGCGCCGGTGTTTTACCTTGTATTGTATATAGTGCACCGCCCCCTTTCTCCCCATTGGGTGTGTCGGCTCCGCCCATACCTGGCCCTACTTAAGACAAGCCCAGGCTTGTCTTGCAGCAGAACAGCAGAAAGCTAGGTGAAGACACAGGCATCTTTCTTTGCTAATAAAAGCCTTGTTTTATCCAGTTAACTTTGAGCCTTGAAGTTATTGAGGCGCATCAATTTTATTAGCAAACTTTCAACGATGGATCAACTTTTGAAACCGGAATGCTTGGATTTGGACCCGCATGCTTTGGATGCATCGGCACGGTTTGGACACTGGTTCCAGTGCTTGGAATTTTTTATGGCCAACTCCGAAGCCGTCACAGCCTCTAAAGCCACCGGAGATGTGAAACTCGGGATCCTGCAGAATCGGGTAAGCCACCGGGTTTTTCCACTCATCCAAGACGCCGCCACCTACCTGGATGCCTGCAACATTCTAAAGGCCCACTATCAGCGGCCTACCAATGAGGTGTACGCTAGGCATCTGCTGGCTACCTGCACACAGTGACCCGGAGAGTCGCTAGAGGACTTTCTAGTCACCCTAAAAGTGCTTGGCAAAGACTGCAAATGCAAAGACGTGAAAGCCACAGTATACACAGACGAGCTTATTCGGGATGCCTTTATCGCAGGCCTTAGCTCTAATTACATCCGGCAGAGACTGCTAGAGAAAACGGGCCTAGATCTGACACAGGTTGTGGACACAGCGCGATCGCTGGATGTGGCTCAGAAGAACTCTGACTCCTACTCATCAGGCCGCGCGGCCCACGCCGCCTCTGCTTCCCCGCCCGGTAGCCCAACACCGTCGGGGCCCTGCTCTCCCCCCAGAAGCCCTACGACCGCCGCGACGCATCGGGGCCCCAAATGCTACTTCTGCGGGCAGCCGAAGCACACCAGGAACCTGTGCCCGGCGAAAGGCACCACCTGCTGTAAGTGCGGTAAGAAGGGGCACTTTGGGAAGGTGTGCAGAGGGAACCCCGCAGGCAAACCCGCCACCGCCACCGCCGCGTGCGCGCCGTGGGAGCGGCCATCTTGGACGCCATCTAGTCCGACCTCGTGGGGTCCGCCATCTCGCGAGCAGACATCGTGGACGCCATCTTACCCGGCCTCGTGTGGCCCACCATCTTGTCCCGATCAGGGCCCTACAGTGGCGTCGATCACAGTGGACCAGTCCAGACCGCACCCACTATCCAAATCGATGGTGGACATCGAGGTAAACGGGTGCAAGGTTAAATGTTTAATTGACAGCGGGAGCACGGAGAGCTTCATTCACCCTGGTCTGGTACAACGACTCTCTCTAACTATAGTCCCTACTCAGGGCACGATCACTATGGCCGACAAAACCCAGATATCGACTATTGCGGGTTACTGCGCGGTACGATTGTCCGTTAAAGGCACTGTATATAATAATTTTAAACTGTTAATTATGAAGGATTTATGTGTGAGCGTGATCTTGGGCCTGGATTTTCAGTGCCACCACCAAAGCATCACGCTCAATTTCGGTGGGACCCAGCCGCCCCTCACAGTGTGCGGTCTGGCTACCCTGAAGGTAAAGCCGCCTTCGCTATTCGCGAACCTTACCCCTAACTGCCGGCCAATAGCGACCAAAAGCAGGAGGTACAGCTGGGAGGACAGGCGGTTTATCGCGACCGAGGTAGACAGGCTCCTGAGGGAGCGCATTATTGAACGCAGCAACAGCCCTTGGCGCGCCCAAGTGGTGGTGGTGAGGGGTAGCGAGAAGAAGCGGATGGTGATTGACTATAGTCAAACAGTCAACATCTATACCCAACTAGACGCCTACCCGCTACCCCGCATATCCGAGATGGTGAACCAAATCGCCCAATACCGGGTGTTCTCCACTATCGACCTCAAGTCAGCGTACCACCAGCTCCCTATCAGACCAGAGGACCGTTCGTACACCGCCTTCGAGGCAAACGGACGCCTCTACCAGTTCTTCAGAGTCCCCTTTGGGGTGACGAATGGGGTCTCGGTCTTTCAGAGGGAGATGGACCGCATGGTCGATGACCACCACTTGCAGGCAACCTTCCCCTATCTCGACAACGTCACCATCTGCGGCCACAACCAACAGGACCACGACTCAAACCTCGCGAGGTTTCTGAAAACTGCACAAAAACTCAACCTCACCTACAACGAGGACAAGTGCCTTTTCAACACCACGCGCCTCTGCATACTAGGCAGCGTGGTGGAGAATGGGGAAATCGGACCAGACCCCGACCGATTGCGCCCCCTACGGGAGCTGCCCCTGCCCAACACTCCCAAAGCCCTGAAAAGGTGCCTGGGGTTATTCTCGTATTATGCCCAATGGGTCCCTAACTACTCCGATAAAGCCCGCCCCCTCTTGAAAGCATCCTCTTTCCCGCTCTCTGCTGAGGCCCGTGCTGCCTTCAAAAGCATTAAGCAGGATATTGAGCGGGCCACGCTACAGGCAGTGGACGGGAACACTCCCTTTCAAGTGGAAAGTGATGCGTCTGACTTTGCCTTGGCGGCCACCCTCAACCAGGCGGGGCGGCCCGTAGCTTTCTTCTCGAGGACCCTCCAGGGGCCCGAGGTCAGACACTCCTCTGTGGAAAAGGAGGCCCAAGCCATCGTGGAGGCAGTGCGCCACTGGCGGCACTACCTAGCCGGCAAACGCTTCACCCTACTTACCGACCAGCGGTCGGTAGCGTTTATGTTCAATAATAAACAGAGGGGGAAGATTAAAAATGATAAGATTCTTAGGTGGCGGATCGAGCTCTCCACCTTCGAGTACGACATCATATACCGGCCGGGGACCCTTAACGAATCCCCCGACGCCCTCTCACGAGGGATGTGTGCCAACGCCACCGGGGATCGGCTACAGACCCTCCACAACGACCTCTGCCACCCAGGGGTCACACGGCTGTTCCACTTCATAAAGTCCCGCAACTTACCCTACTCGATTGAGGAAGTTCGGTCCCTGACCAGGAACTGCCGCACTTGCGCTGAGTGCAAGCCTCGGTTCTACCGCCCTGATAGAGCCCACCTAATCAAAGCTACACGGCCCTTTGAGCGGCTTAGCTTAGATTTCAAGGGCCCCCTCCCGTCCATCGACCGCAATGTTTACTTCCTGAACATTGTGGACGAATACTCCCGTTTCCCATTCGCCTTCCCCTGCCCAGACATGACCAGCGCCACGGTCATTAAATGCCTCAACAGCCTGTTCTGCCTGTTCAGTATGCCAAGCTATATCCACACGGATAGGGGGGCGTCCTTCATGAGTGAAGATCTACGCCAGTACATGCTGTCCAAGGGGATTGCCACGAGCCGTACCACCAGCTACAACCCCCGGGGTAACGGTCAGGTGGAGCGAGAGAACGGGACAGTATGGAGGGCAGTCACCCTAACTCTAAGGACCAAGGGCCTCCCTATCTCCCGCTGGCAGGAAGTCCTCCCAGATGTGCTCCACTCAATACGGTCACTATTGTGTACCGCCACTAATGCCACGCCTCATGAGCTGATGTTTGTGTTTCCCCGGAAATCCACCTCAGGCGTATCCATACCGTCATGGCTCTCCACCCCAGGTCCGGTACTTTTGCGGAAGCAGGTGAGGGGCTACAAGACGGACCCTCTCGTGGAGCCAGTGCACCTGCTCCACGCCAACCCACAATATGCATATGTCCGGCACGCCGACGGACGGGAGGACACGGTGTCCATAAAAGACCTCGCCCCAGCCGGTAACAACAGCAACAACGACAACAACCACAACAACTATTACGCACCCACTCCACCCACTATTCTTTCATCACCCCCGGAAGAACACCAGCCAACGGTACCCCCACCACCTACTCCTTCAACAACCCCGGTGGCGCCCCCGGCTGAGACCCAGGAGGTCACCCGGGACACCCAGCCGGCACCCGCGGCACCGCAACCGTTACGTCGGTCACAGAGGACTATCACACCCCCGGACAGACTAAATCTGTAGAAGGGGTGAATGTGATGAAATATATCATTCATCAGACTCTGTATTTAACTACATATATTGTATTGCCTGCTCCGGTGTTTTACCTTGTATTGTATATAGTGCACCGCCCCCTTTCTCCCCATTGGGTGTGTCGGCTCCGCCCATACCTGGCCCTACTTAAGACAAGCCCAGGCTTGTCTTGCAGCAGAACAGCAGAATGCTAGGTGAAGCCACAGGCATCTTTCTTTGCTAATAAAAGCCTTGTTTTATCCAGTTAACTTTGAGCCTTGAAGTTATTGAAGCGCATCATGTAAATCATCCAGCAACTTGTGGGAGGAAGTGATATCCTGTGAATTGTGAATTGCCATTTGCCTTGTGAAAACAGCAGCTTACTCTCAACCTCCCCGTGAGTTTCAAGAAATTGCTGCATTTGCACATTAATTGGCAATTAAACTCGCCGCAGAAAGTTAGGGCTGGTAATTACAGTAACAGCGTACCTACCTTTTTAATGATGAGATTTGTGTGCCTGCAATACACTCAACCTCTCCAGCCTAGGAAGGAAACAATTGAAATTGTGGAGTCTCATTCCTATAGGTTTTGTTTAGAGATTTAAAAATGTTTTAATTTTAGGTTTTTTTTCTAACTTTTCCTTCCTGTCTCTTTTTTCTCTCTCTCTGAATCCAATCTTTCTCTCTCTTTATTTTTCTTTCTGCACCTGATTTGACTCTAATTCACCCTATTTCCTTCTCAGTCATTCCTCTGTTTTTTTCTCAATCCTTAAATCTCATTGGTTAAGAAGATACACCGTTGGCCCCATTGTTCACCAAGGTTGCCGATGTCCCGTTGCCCTCGCCTCACCGTTATCAGCTCGCGCTTCCAGCAACTTGAAGTGCAAAAATATTTTGAGCTGAAGAGTGAGGGAAAAAGTCTAAGTAATGTCGCAAGATGCCCAGCTCCAGCAAATTTCTGGGCCAATATATTGCTGAGAATTATATTTGTTTTCAGGTTCTGTTGTTTTGTCTGTGAGATTACTCTGCTAACCAAAGCTGGAATTACTGAAGTGTAGGTCTGTTTTTTCTTTTATTTGTTTTCACTGAAGATCACATTTTGATAACTCCACAGCTGCAGCGGGAAATGTTGTCAGTTTCAGATCTCTAAATACACCACTGCACATAGGCCTCATAAACAGTTCAAAGAACTGATCAGATCATTGGCATCCCTCAAGTGACCCACAACACTGATTGCCTTACCAACATTTCTAACATTCTTGGAGCTGTTGTTCAAACACACACTTATACAAAAACTGCCTTCCCTTAAGCAGTCAAGGGCATCTCAGAATGTGCTGTGTTTCTTCCTGGATGGAGCACTTATTTCTCAGTCTGAAGAATTCAGATTTAAGTTGTATTTATTAAAGACAGAAAAGATTTGGCATAGACAGCAAGTAGGCTTATATCGCTCCTCTGATCTACAGTGGTTGTATGTTTTCAATTATCAAACTAATGGAAAAGATAATTGTGTAGCAAATGCGTTACAGCAAAATGCTTTGGTGTTCTTTGATCTCACTGATGGTAATTCTTTTGTGATCTTTCTAAATGTAGCTTCCTTCCATAAAATAAACAGCAAAATGGCAAATTAGATCTGTGACAAGTTCACTTTAATTCATAATCCAACATTCAGAACTAAGAATCTAACATTCATAACTCAGAGAGTAACAGCAGAGTAAATGATTAGGAAATGAACCTTGTACGCCTCTTACAAGGATCAAAATGACCATAGAGAAATGTGTAAGTATAGGCAGTTAATCTGTAAATGTAAAGTAATAAAGACATGAGAACATTGTATTAGAGTGCCTGACTTCTAACCAGATAATTGTGGGTTTGCTCCCCAGAACTGCTCGTCACTGAAAGCCAACTTCTTAAAATTGAGCAGAGCTTCACAATTCATACCCAGGACGTTTGCAGGGGCGTTTGCAGAAACAGAGAATTCTGATGGAGGGAGATGGAAAAACTAAGTTAGCTCACTTGTCCGACTGCAAGAATTGGCTGATCGTGGAGCTGCAGGTGTGGTTGTCATGGAGATGTTCATTGCATGGATTGTCTTATTATTATTTGAGGATTGGGAGAATAGGATATGTGTGAACTTTGTGCGAGGACAGTGTTTGGCACAGCTGAGCTATGCTTATCATTAATTAGCTTACCTACACTCACTGTCTAGACTCACACGTGAAGAATGGTCACCTGTGAAACAGCTCCCCAGCATGATTCACTGCTTTCAAGAGAAGGAGGCTAAAGACAGAAAAGATGGAAAATTGGAAAAGAAGAAAAAGCCTCGATTTTGTTTAGTGATTTTTTTTTTTTTGAAGTCCAGTTTAGTTCCTTGTTGATAATGAATGGACTCATTCTTGGTTCCCTATTAGTCTAGACCTTTACTAGATAATTTTTTTCATTTGTAGGCACTTTCTTTTGCAAGAATGCATTTTACCTCTTTTGAGGGTGCCTCATCTTGTGGAAAGTTAAGCCAGTTGATTGAATGTAAACTGTAATCATGTAACTGAATTAGCTAAACAACTAAGTAATCTCCTTGACCTTTCTCAATGACTCGGGGGGGTTATTTTCACTGGTAAAATTACAGGAAAGTCTCCCTCAACTTGCAAACTATGCTTTAGGGAAACAGAACCATCAGGGAAATTGTGCAATGGCTTTAGAATTTCTAGGGTGCAGATGGCATGTCCCCAAACTGGTAGAGTTTTATTGATTCTTGGTCTAATGTTGCCTAGAAAATAACCAGTATTGCATCAATCAAAGGGAATGTACAAGACGACTAAAGGCACCAAATGACACAGATCATTTGCAGAGGAGACAATCACTCACAAGAATGGTTTGTGAAACAATGGAGAAAATGGTACCACCAAGCACTGAAAAAAATTGCTGTCTAATCAGGAAAATGACACAATGGTACAAGATACTGAAGAAGGAGACACCTCCAATCAGTCATTTGATTATGATGTCTATCAGTAAATTATATTACAGTTGTCAATAATATAATGCTGACTTAAGCCATATGATAAAACATTAGTGCAGTATGCATAGGCTGTTCGATGTCCCATTCAAAATGGTCAGCAAGTGTATTATAGCCCATGGCGTACCACATTTCCATATTGCTACATTCATATGATGAAGGTTAGCATCAGTAATGTCCATAAATGATGTGCAGAATTCACGATCGTATATGTACAATTTCTTCTTCCATTTCCACACTTTTCCCACTCTGAGAAATAGTACACAAAGCCACTATTGTCATGTGAGAGGAGGACTGAATTAATGCCAAGGCTAGCTGAGGGATTTTCTGTCAGAAGGAAAGAAAGAGAAAGCCATCAGGATTATACTTCATACATTGCACCATCACACGTCCTAATGATGTGAGTATAGTTCTTACCATTTTTGTAGAAATTGTTAAATGAATTGCCTAATATCACCGCCATGTTCCAGAGGGGGTGTTTGGTGTAATATATATCAAAAACACTACAATTGAGATAACTTAGCTCTTAAGGGGTTAAATTCACAGGACAGTAGAGCAGGGAAGTATGGATTAGGATTCAGATGGAGCTTCTGAACCAGTGTGTTGAGACAATGAAAGATAGTTTAATATTCTAATGACGGTTCACACTCATCGTTGTAACAATTCTGTTCAATTGAACTCATCAGGACGCATTGCCAAGTTAGGCTGGTCAATTCTGCTCTTGGGTAAGAGTAGTCAGTCTGACTAGAAGCTGACTCTAGAATCAGGCTGACAGAATAGACAGGAGGCTCCAGGGAGAGGAGAGATTCTGCCCTGGGCTAAAGGACAGAATGCAAAAGAGGTATCCTATTTAAGTCAGGTCAGACAACTCGCTGAGATGGCGAAGAACAACATTTTCATTATTTTGTATTATAACACAAAGGCAAGTGGTTTGACTAAAACATGCGATCATAAGTGTTGCTCTGCATATTCACTTGATGTGAAGTAAAGTAACTGAACGATCCGTATCAAGCCTCATTCAGTCTGCCTTTGGAAAGAGGGAAATATCTGGATTAGTCACAAGGGGGTACTGTTGTTACACCCCCAGGTCATGTTATCATACAGGCAGGTATTATTAGGATAATATAAATGAACTCCTACAATAGTCAGACACTCAGACCATTTAATGGAGTGACTGGCATCACTGTACCTAGGAAGGTATCTACAGCAGACCTGAATCCATAGCAATCATTTAGATTTTTAATCTTAAATAAAGGAAAACAATCAATTGTGAAGTATAAAAGTGCTTAAAATTAACCAGAATGTGCCATTTCTAATTCTGGGGGAGCATTTCCTCCAAGTCCTCTAGAAAGCCACCATTAATTTTGTGTGTTTAACATTTAGATGTCCCCTTTCAGGCTTTCATGTATATACATTTTTTTCTCCCTCCAGAAAGAGTGAAGGAATGTTGTGTATACCTACAGCACAAGTTACATTGTCCACGTTATTACGTGTTTCCACATGTCACTGGTTTATAATCAAGTACATTCTTGAGTTATCAGTTTTTTGGGGGCTTTGTCATTTTTTTTGAAGCTGTAGGTCAGCTTTTTGCTGGTTTTCTTGGTTGATATATGTGAGTTTCTGTGGTGTTCACTTTTGCCGCATCTTTTTCTGCAGGGTCCTCCTGAAGTTAACATAGAATTATACAGCACAGAAAGAGGCCATTCAGCCCATCGTGCCTATGCATTTAGCACCTCAGCCATACCCTCTGCCTCTACAAGAAGATTTCCGTTTTGGTCGCTAATCAGTCCACCCTTCATTTGACTATCCTTTTACTCTTTATGGCCCAGAAATTCAGGTCGGGGGCTTCCCACGGGTGCAAGCCCCCGATCTGCACTTACCTAGTGCGCCGGCCGTTGAACTCTGGGCCCGCGTGGAATTCCGATCCGGGGCCTGGTCCAGCTGCCGGCGCGCAGTGCTTGCGTATCCCAGGGGTGCAGTTAGTTCGATGCGTCCCCTGGGATCACGTGGGCCATGGGCAGCCAATCGGAGCAGGGAATGCTCCATTCATAAGTCTGACAGGAAGTGCTGTCAAGACTTATAAATACTACGGCCCCAAAATAACGCTAAATCTTCAAATAATTTTTTTTTTAAATCAAATTTTTTAAATAAACTATAAATTACATGAAATAACTAATTTAAACAATAATTTAAATTTTTGAAAAAAATAATTTTATTTTCTAACGGGGCTAAAAATAAACTTACCTTGCTTTAAAGTATTTAAAAATAATAAACCTGTGGAAAAAATGTTTTAATTTTAATTAATTCACCACTTACCTTGTAAAAAGCAGGCCTTACGCCTGCTTTTTATATTTCTAACTTCTGCAGGCTTACGTTCCCGGGAAAACCTGTAAAAAAGACCGAAGTTCAATGCGCACGCGCAGCCTCCCCCGCGCACGCGTTCGACCTCTGAACCTCTTCGTTCAGAGGAACGGAAGTGCCGGTTTCCCGCGCATGCGCAGTGCATGCAGGAAACCGGCACTTCCATCGGGCCTACGGGTGAGTACCCCGTGCGTACTCACCCGTGGAGATCCGAATTTCTGGGCCCATATGTTTATAAAAGACTTTAGTGTTCATTTTATGTTACCTGTTAATCTTTTCTCCGACACTCTTTTTGCCTCTCTTAGTTCCTTTTTTCAGTTCTCCTCTGCATTTTCTGTATTCTGCTTGATTCTCTATTGTATTATGAACCAGACATTTATCATATGTCTTGCTTTTCTGTATCATTTTAATCTCAATATCTAGAGTCATCCAGGGAGCTCTAGCTTTGGATGCCCTTCCTTTCCCCTTCAAGGGAAGTTCATGTTTTTGCCTAAAAATATATGTTTTAATTATGAGAGTGGCAGTTCAAAGTAGTTATTTTACAAAATAACTACATAGCAATGTTGATTGCACTTCAAAATTAATCCATTTGTTGTAAGCGCTTTGAAACCCCCTGGTAATGTGAAAGTCGCTATATAAATACTTCTTTCTTTACTGTGAGTTAGGACACCGATGTACATGCTACAACAAACACTTCAACTGTAGCAAATTTATTTAAATCCTGGTTCACATGTATATTCTGTAATCCTTTAGTCTGTAATTGAAATGAGCTAAAAAGAAAATAATCCCTCCACAAATTTAAATAGAAGTAAAAAATGCAGGGAAATAAGGAGATATTAGGAATAAGTGATTAAAAGCTTGGTGAGAGAGGTAGGTTTTAAGGAGGGTCTTAAAGGAGGAGAGGCAGAGAGGTTGTTGGAGGTAATTCCAGAACTTGGGGACTAGATGGCTAAAGGTAGGTCCACCGTTGGTGAAGTGAAAGGAGTGGGGGTTGTATAGGAGGCCAGAGTTGGAGGAATGCATAGTTTTTGTAGGGCTGGAGGAGCTTACAGAGATAAGGAGGAGCAAGACCAAGTAGGCATTTAAACACGAGGATGAAGATTTTAAATTTGAGGTGCAGATGGACCAGGAGCCAGTGAGCACAGGTGTGATGGGTAAGCAGGACTTGGTGTGGGTTAGGATACAGCTGTTTTGGGTGAGCTCAAATTTACGAAAGGTGGAATCCGGCCAGGAGAGCATTGGAATAGTCGGGCTCAAATTTTCAAGCCCCGTGGAGGCGGGTTTGGAGGCAGGAGTGATGGGAAAATTGCAGAATCGGGGGGCAGGAACCCATCCCGCCCCAACCCGCCTCCATGCCAATGCCCCAGGAGGCGGTTATCCGACCTGTGCTGGGAGCTGCCTCCCCGAGTAGTGCCAATTAACTGCCTGTTCCCTTAATTGGCCTGCTGAGCCCACTGGGCGGGCTTAACAAGGTCAATCAAGGGAAAAATAGCGTGGGTTGGCCACAAGTTGGTGGAGGCGGGACTACAACCCAAAAAGTGGGAGTCCCGCCTCCATCACGCCCCCATTGACAAAATCCAGCCCGTCGAGTCTGGAGGTAACAAAAGCATGGATGAGGGTTTCAGCAGCAGAGGGGCTGATGCAGGGGCGTTGACGGGTGATGTTACAGATTCGTTTAAAGAGGCTCCAGCTTGAGTCAGCATTTATCAATAAAAAAGTAACTAATTAATTTGCAAATTTTTCACTCTAAAGCAGATAAAAAAAACTGTACATACTGGAAATCTTGAAAGAAGAACTAAATGGTAGAAATGGACAGCAGGTCATAGGATTGCATAGGATATACGGCACAGAAACAGGCCATTCGGCCCAACCAGTCCATGCCGGCGTTTATGCTCCACTCGAGCCTCCTCCTGTCTTTCCTCATCTAACTCTATCTAATTCTATCAGCATAACCTTCTATTCCCTTCTCCCTCATATGTTTGTCCAGCCTCCCCTTAAATATATCTATACTATTTTCCTCAACTACTCCCTGTGGTAGTGAGTTCCACATTCTCACCACCCTTTGGGTAAAGAAGTTTCTTCTCAATTCCCTATTGGATTTCTTGGTGACTATCTTATATTGATGGCCTCCAGTTATTCTCTTCCCCACAAGTGGAAACATTATCACTGTATCCACTCTATCAAAACCTTTCATAATTTTAAAGACCTCTATTAGGTCACCCCTCAGCCTTCCTTTTTCAAGCGAAAAGAGACCCAGCCTGTTCATCCTTTCCTGATAGGTATACCCTCGCATTTCTGGTATCATCCTTGTAAATCTTCTCTGCACCCTCTCCAGTGCCTCTATATCCTTTTTATAATATGGCGACCAGAATTGTACGCAGTACTCTAAGCGTGGTCTAACCAAGGTTCGATACAGGTTTAGCATAAATTCACTACTTTTCAATTCTATCCCTCTAGAAATAAACCCTAGAGCCTGGTTTACTTTTTTATGGCCTTGTTAACCTGTGGCGCAACTTTTAGTGATTTGTGTATTTGTACTCCGAGATCCCTTTGCTCCTCTACCCCAACCAGACTCCCACCCTCCAAGTAATAAGTGACCTCTCTATTCTTCCTACCAAAATGTAATATCTCACATTTATCTGTGTTGAACAGCATTTGCCAATTATATGCCAACTCTGCAAGTTTATTAATGTCCTCCTGTAATTTGTTGCAGTCCTCAACATTTAAAAAGATAAAAGACAGGTTAACATTTTGGATGTAAACCCTTCATCTTTCTACTCAAGTATTGGATTAATTCATAGTTAATAATTTTTTCTCGGTTAGTAATACCATTGGCGAGATTAGCAGCTAAATTAGATTTTAACTGTTGGCAGTAAATCCACCCTCACGGAGATCCAGGCACAATGACTGTGGATGTTTTGTCTGTGAGAGAGTGCATGATCTTAATCTGCTGTTTTGCTTTTATCCTAAAATAAAATGATTTGCAACAAAGTATCTTCTTGGAACGAGTGTGTTCCAAGCCCTGGAAATGTTTGCGTGAACTCGTAAAATTAATAGTACAATTTGCGATGCAGCACCAGCCTATCATGGCAACACATCGAAACCCCTCCAAGGTCTTCAGCGGACACTTGGCAGCTTAGCAACTAGAACAGCCAAGCTCAACTCCTGATGGATTACTTTTACCAAAAGCAGGCAATTCATGAACTGGGAGCAATTAAAAAAAAAATCACATAACTTCTAGGAAATTTAATAACCAAAGGTTATTTGTGTTCCCTGCCATTATTTTACAAAAATATGGCTGACTTCAAGCCAGGGTACACAGTGGCTTCAGAGTTACTATTTCTGGCACTGTCCAACAACAGAAAAGAAAATCTCGACACAGGTTTTTGGCCTTTTAGGCACATGCTGTAGTGTTTTATGGTTCAGCTAGAATAGTAAATTCTTATTATGCAACATGACAGAGAAATTAGAGCATTTATTTTGGAGACTAGCAGAATGGAAGAATGCCACAGTGTTGGAAAAGTAGCTTCCCGCTTTAGAGTTTATTGGGACAATTTTGTGTAGAACCTTGGTAGACAGGAGCATG
This sequence comes from Somniosus microcephalus, assembly GCF_052327205.1. Taxonomy (NCBI): domain Eukaryota; kingdom Metazoa; phylum Chordata; class Chondrichthyes; order Squaliformes; family Somniosidae; genus Somniosus; species Somniosus microcephalus. Next base: position 173,689,524 of record NC_140995.1, on the reverse strand, counting down.
GGTTGCAGAATTGGCCCAATACTATTATTATTCCATTTCCAACCCACATTACCTTCTAGCTCTTGGAGCCTTACATTGCCAAATTACCATTTATCTAGGGTTCTGATGAAAGGTCATCGACCTGAACCATTAACTCTGTTTCTCTCTCCACAGATGCTGCCTGACCTGCTGAGTATTTCCAGCATTTTCTGTTTTTATTTCTGATTTCCGGCATCCGTAGTATTTTGCTTTTGTACCATTTATCTATATATTTTAAAAATACCTTGTATAGGATGCGCACTTCTGGTCAGTAAACCTAGCTTCCTGTTGTCACAATGTTTGGTCACGCCTTTCTGTCAGCACTATGATTGTAAATTGCTAGCTCAATATTTCTCATTTAATTTTGTTATGACAACAGTAACATGTAGTTACATACTCTGGCAATTAGGTAGCTCTGTGGAGCAAGTTTCTGAAGATTCTCTTCCAATTCCATTGCCATCTTGTATATATATATAAAAAGATATGCATCGATTAACTTGGTGCAATGCCACAGGAAATATATATAAAGTGTATATATACAGTGCATGTATATATATATATATAAAATCCTTGAGTTGGTAACACTAACTATAATGCCTACTATATTTACTTCCCCCCAAAAATGGCACTATAACCTCTAAAAATCAGTATTACAAGAAGGCCTGTTCTTACTTGCTTCAGAGATGGTGTTGCAACCTCTCTCAGCCTGTTAGAAACAGCTAAAAGACATCGGCCGTGAATTTGCTGGCGCTCAGTGAGCGGGTTCGGAGGCGGGTCAGGTGTTAAATCCAAAATGATTGACGGCAAGTTAGGAACCTGCCCCTAACCGGCCTCCACACCACTTTCCAAAATGTCGGGTCGGCGCCTTCACAGCCGACCCAACACCAAGCGCCGGGAGAGATATTTAAGATTGTTAACAGCTTGTTAACTCCTTGTTAAATGCTATTTTGCCAAAGTAATTCCATTTTCACACATTCTTAACGTGTTTCACGCCGTTCGGCAACCATGCCAGCTGAGTGTGTCGGGTTCTCCAATGGGCTGAATAGTTCACAGCTGCAATTGCTGCATGAAAAGTTACCTATTACTTCAGTTCAATTTAAAATGTCTGATGTGGCTGAATTCATGATTTTGAGGAGGCCTTTGAGCTGGATTGAGGCTGTGAGTGTGTGCTGTGAACTCTATATGCACTGTCACCTCCTCGGAATAAGTTCTCTCCCCATTGACTTACCCCTGGCAGATATAACAGCAGAATAGGAACCATTTATACCCTCTCATCCTGGTCCTCAGATTCAGAAGAGAGTCATCCGCAGCAGTAGCAGAACCAGGCACAGCAGCAGCAGCACCAACAAGAGCGCCAACCTTCTCCTCAACCTCCGGATGCTGCACAGGGCAGAGGCTGTCAGGGCTTGGCTGGCCCGCACCACAGGAGATACCCCCAACACAGGGTTTACAGGCAGAGGATGAGCTTCCTCAACATGACTGAGCAGCACTGCCAAAGGAGGCTGAGACCCTCGCGAGAGGTAGTCGCAGACATCTGCGGGTGGACACGCCTTACCAGTGGCTGTCAAAGTCACCACTGCCCTCAACTTCTTTGCGTCCGGCTCCTTCCAGGGATCAGCAGCAGACATCAGCGGCATCTCCCAGTCGGCCGCCCACAGATGCATCACGCAGGTTACTGATGCCCTCTTTGCAAAGTCCACCAATTACATCCACTCTTCAACTGATGAAGCAAGTGTTACCGCGCGGGCGCTAGGCTTTGTCAATCTGGCTGGCTTTCCACGGGTGCAGGACGTCATTGACTGCACACATGTGGCCATCAGGGCACCCCATCACAACCCAGCAGTATTTGTGAACCGCAAAGGCTTCCACTCCCTTAACGTGCAGCTGGTGTGTAACCACAGGAAGAGCATCATGCATGTGTGTGCAAAGTACCCTGGCAGCTGTCATGACTCCTACATCCTGCGCCAGACCACAGTGCCTCAGCTCTTCGCTCCTCCAAACAATCTTTCAGGATGGCTCCTTGGAGACAAGGGTTATCCCCGAAGACATGGCTAATGACGCCGATGAGGAGGCCATCAAATGAGTCTGAGGAGCGCTACAATCAGAGCCACATCTCCAGCAGAAGTGTCATTGCGCAGACAATAGGGTTGCTCAAAATGTGCTTCAGATGCCTGGACAGATCAAGTGGAGCCCTACAGTACGCTCCAGCCAGGGTCTCTAGAATCATTGTCATCTGCTGTGCCTTGCAAAACATCGCACTGCATCGGGGACTAGCGCTGCCTGAGGAACAGGTCACAGAGCACACAGCCTCTTCAGAGGAGAAGGAGGAGGAGGAGGAGGAGGAGGAAGAGCCGAATGAGGTTGCAGATGAACACCTGGAGGAGGCGGCTGACCCAGTGCGACCAGCACACGAGCACATTGCTGCCCGTCAGGCAAGGGATGGCCTTATCCATGCCAGATTCAACTAACTTTAGGCATCACAGACATGTGGCTGCCACATCCACGTGAGGGTTTGGATGACCCTACTTTCACACCCCATAGAGCATCCCTCCAATGAACTGTGCATTCCTAGCCCTTTCACCACCATTGCTTCAGATTAAAGGCGCCCTTACCCCTCGCTGTGTTACCTCCACTTGTAAGTACACATAGGGCAACGCTTTGAAACATTCACATGACATCACTTTAATACAATAAAATAAAAGAACACAAATGTTACACTGATTTATATGAAAGCACCCAAGTGACTACCCTTGTGACTATTTGTGTGTTAGCTTTCTCTTACGTGTGCTTCTTCGTGGTGCTTCCCCTGTGGCTTCAGCAGATGTAGAGGCAGCCTGCTCACTTTCCTGCTGCGCCTGCTTAGACGTCTTTGGCGGCCGTCCTCTGGGTCGTGGAGCCTGTGAGGGCCCCGCCAAAGTATACTCTTCCTGCAGCTGTACAGGGGCAGACTCGGCCATCTCTGTTGGGGGAGGCATCTGGGGCTCTGACCGAGGGGTTGGCAATGAGATGACAGTGTGAGCGCTTGGAGAGGAGCCCCCACTTCCATTTCCCCTCCCACCACCATCCCTCTCATGGGCCACCCACACTTATCTGCCAGCAAGTTGCTGGAGAGCACCTTGCTGCACATCAGTGGGACCATGAGGACCCGTGTCTGTGTTGACGTGCCTCATAACAAGGACGTCCATGAACCTCTGGTTTCTCTCTTCGATAGATGCCCATCTATCCTCCATAGCTGACCATCTATTTAGAAGTGTTACCATGTTCTCCTGTGTCTGGCGATTTATGTCCTCCATGGAGGTTGCCATCCTTTCCATGACGGAACCTACATTTGCCAGAGCTTGCACCATGGCCCTGCATACTCGCAATCACCGTGGTTGCAAACCCAGTCAGAGCCTCCTGCACTTGTTCCTCAAACTCCAGCACCGCTCTCTTCCTTGATGGCCCCCAAGACATAGTGTCTACATGCAGCTCAGCAAAGCTAGGAGAGTCCTGCGGCCTCCAACGAGGAGTCTCCACTGCTGTTTCTGTCTCCACCATCTGCTCTTGCTCAATTGTGAGTTGTGAGAAACCAGGTGACAACATTACTCTATCTCGCATTGGACCCACCGAGGTGTGCGTCTCTGCGCTGGTACTGGGTGCGTTCATTTGTGCTGACGCTGCTCCCTCAGAGTCTGGAGGTTCCTCTGAGGAGTCCTCCTGCTCTTGCTCCTGGACAGTAGGGAGGGGGGCTCTTGATGGTCCTGTGGGAGAGTAAAGACATGATTTAGACATGTGGGGCAAGATTTTCATTGAGCCGTGGAGGCGGGATTGGAGGCGTGCGGGGGGGTTAAAATCGCAAAAACTGGCGTGCGGGACACCCCCTCCCCCGCTCCGCCTGGTTCCCGACTCCGAGCGATTTTAACTCTGTCGTGTCTGATGGTCCCAACTCCGTCCCGCATCCAACAGGCGGGACTGGTCGTTAATGCCCTTAACAAGCACTAAATAGCCTCTATAATCCTATCTTAAAAGGCCCTCGCGATTTTAACCCTTTTCCCACGTGAAACACGCCTGGTGGGAAACACGATGGTGAAACCTGGCGGGGGCACTATTGGATTGCTGACTATCAACTGCAGGTCAACCATTAAAGAGGAGATTTGATCAGCCATGATTTGCAGGTGGCAGGACTTAGTGGTCTCAGGTCTGGGGCAACTTTTAGAAGGCTTAAACACACCTGTGGAAGGTTGGAGCCTGACACCCATCTCCAGTGTGACCTCCTGGGAAACCCCTCTCGCCACCTTCACTCAGCGCTTCCTCAACTGAGGCATATACCAGAAGCATGGGAGCCATTTATTTCCTTCCCATCTGGGCATTAGAGAAGCTCGAGCACCAGCCGCGGCGCCAGCGGAACCAGGAACAACAGCAGCACCAACAACAGCAGCAGCAGCAGGAGCGCCAGGCTGCTGCTCACCCACCTGAAGCTGCACAGGCCAGAAGGGGCCAGCGCCTGGAAGCCCATCGGTGCAGGAGATACCCCCTAAACAGGGTCTACAGACACAGGGTCAGCTATCTCAACATGTCTGAGCAGCAGTGCCAAAGGCGGCTCCGACTTTCGCGAGAGGTAGTGACTGACATCTGTGCAATGCTACAGCAAGACCTGCTGCCTAGAGGACCAGGTGGACAAGCATTACCAGTGGCCGTCAAAGTCACCACCGCACTCAACTTTTTTGCCTCAGGCTCATTCCAGGGATCAGCAGCAGACATCAGCGGCCTCTCCCAGGCGGCCGCACACACTTGCCTAAGAACATAAGAAATAGGAGCAGGAGCAGGCCAATCGGCCCCTCGAGCCTGCTCAGCCATTCAATAAGATCATGGCTGATCTGATCCTAACCTCAAATCTACTTCCACTCTCCATCCCACCCGAACCCATGTGATCTCCCGGGAGAGGCGAAAAACCAGATAAAAAACCCAATGGCCAATTTGGGAGAAAAAATCTGGGAAATTCCTCTCCGACCCATCTAGGCGATTGAAACTCGTCCAGGAGATCACTCTGTCCCTGTATTTCCTGCAGTACTTACCTTCTGTAAAAGGTGATCTCCACCCCAGCCAGGAATAGGCCCAATTTACTCTTGAAGGAATCCTAGCTGGCAGCCTGTTCCCGAGGTCTCCACTAATCCCTGTGAATAGAACCATCTCCTGAAAGCTAACACAGAATTAGAACACAAGAAGTAGGAGCAGGACCAGGCTACACGGCCCCTGGGCCCGCTCTGCCACCCACAGGGCCATGACCGATCCGAACCTAGACTCATGTCCAATTTCCTGCCCGCTCCCCGTAACCCCTAATTCCCTTTACTTCTAGGAAACTGTCTATTTCTGTTTTAAATTTATTTAATGATGTAGCTTCCACAGCTTTCTGGGGCAGCAAATTCCACAGACCTACTACCCTCTGAGTGAAGAAGTTTCTCCTCATCTCAGTTTTGAAAGAGCAGCCCCTTATTCTAAGATTATGCCCCCTAGTTCTAGTTTCACCCATCATTGGGAACATCCTCACCGCATCCACCCGATCAAGCCCCTTCACAATCTTATATGTTTCAATAAGATCGCCTCTCATTCTTCTGAACTCCAATGAGTAGAGTCCCAATCTACTCAACCTCTCCTCATATGTCCACCCCCTCATCCCCGGGATTAACCGAGTGAACCTTCTTTGTACTGCCTCGAGAGCAAGTATGTCTTTTCTTAAGTATGGACACCAAAACTGTATGCAGTATTCCAGGTGCGGTCTCACCAATACCTTGTATAACTGCAGCAATACCTCCCTGTTTTTATATTCTATCCCCCTAGCAATAAAAGCCAACATTCCATTGGCCTTCTTGATCACCTGCTGCACCTGCATACTAACTTTTTGTGTTTCGTGCACCAGGACCCCCAGATCCCTTTGTACTACAGTACTTTTCAGTTTCTTGCCATTAAGATAATAACTTGCTCGATGATTTTTCCTGCCAAAGTGCATAACCTCACACTTTCCAGTATTGTATTCCATCTGCCAAATCTCTGCCCACTTACTTAGCCTGTCTATGTCCCTTTGCAGGTTTTTTATGTCCTCCTCACTCACTACTTTCCCTCCCATCTTTGTATCATCTGCAAACTTTGATATGTTACACTCGGTCCCTTCCTCCAAATCGTTAATATAGGTTGTAAAGAGTTGGGGACCCAGCACTGACCCCTGCGGAACACCACTAGTTACTGATTGCCAGTCTGAGAATGAACCATTTATCCCAACTCTCTGCTTTCTGTTAGATAACCAATCCTTCACCCATGCCAGAATATTACCCCCATCCCGTGATTTTTTATCTTGAGCAATAATCTTTTGTGTGGCACCTTGTCAAATGCCTTTTGGAAGTCTAAATACACCATGTCCACTGGTTCCCCTTTATCCACCCTGTATGTTACGTCCTCAAAGAACTCCAGCAAATTTGTCAAACATGACTTCCCCTTCATAAAACCATGCTGACTTTGTCCTATTAAATTATGTTTATCCAAATGTCCCGTTACTGTCTCCTTAATAATGGACTCCAAAATTTTACCAACCACAGATGTAAGGCTAACTGGTCTATAATTTCCAGCCTTCTGCCTACTACCCTTTTTAAATAAGGGTGTTACATTAGCAGTTTTCCAATCTGCCGGGACCTTTGCTGAGTCCAGGGAGTTTTGGAAAATTATTACCAATGCATCCACAATCCCTACCGCCACTTCCCTCAAGACCCTAGGATGTAAGCCATCAGGTCCAGGGGATTTATCCGCCTTGAATCCCATTATTTTACCGAGTACCAATTCCTTAGTGATTTTAATCGTATTTAGCTCCTCCCGCCCTAGAGCCCCCTGTTTGTCCAGTGTTGGGATATTCTTAGTGTCCTCTACCGTAAAGACTGAAACAAAATATTTGTTCAGCGTTTTTGCCATCTCCATGTTTCCCACCATTAATTTCCCGGTCTCATCCTCTAAGGGACCAACATTTACTTTAGCCACCCTTTTTCTTTTTATATAACTATAGAAACTCTTGCTATCTGTTTTTATATTTTTTGCTAATTTACTTTCATAATCTATCTTCCCTTTCTTAATCAATCTTTTTGTTATTTTTTGCTGTCTTTTGAAGACTTCCCAATCTTCTATCTTCCCACTAGATTTGGCTACCTTATATGCCCTTGTTTTTAGTCGGATACTATCCTTAATTACTTTACTTAGCCACGGATGGCTGTCATTTCTTTTACACCCTTTTTTCCTCAGTGGAATATATATTTTTTGAAAGTTGTAAAATAACTCCTTAAATGTACACCACTGCTCATGTACCGTCTTACCCTTTAATCTATTTTCCCAGTCCACTCTACTCAATTCCGCTCTCATACCTTCATAGTCTCCTTTATTCAAGCCCAGTACGCTTGTTTGAGATCCAACCTTCTCACCCTCTAATTGAATATGGAATTCAACCATGTTATGGTCACTCATTTCAAGGGGATCCTTTACTAGGACATTTTTAATTAATCCTGACTGATTACACAGGACCAAATCTAAGGTTGCTTGCCCCCTGGTCGGTTCAGTTACATACTGCTCAAGAAACCCATCCCTAACACGTTCAATTAACTCTTCCTCAAGGCAGCCCTGCCCAATTTGATTTGTCCAGTTAATATGATAGTTAAAATCCCCCATAATTATAGCTGTTCCCTTATTACAAGCCCCAACTATTTCCTGATTAATACTCCGTCCAACAGAGTTGCAACTGTTCAGAGGCCTATAGACTACACCCACTAGTGTTTTTTCCCCCTTATTATTCCTTATCTCCACCCAAACTGTTTCACTATCCTGATCCTTTGACCCAATATCATTTCTCTGTATTGCAGTGATTCCTTCCTTTATTAACATAGCCACCCCACCTCCCCTTCCTTCCTGCCTGTCCTTCCTGATTGTTAAATACCCTGGTATGTTTAATTCCCAATCATGGTCACCCTGCAGCCATGTTTCTGTAATGGCCACAAGATCATACCCATATGTAGTTATTTGTGCCGTTAACTTGTCCATTTTGTTACGAATGCTACGTGCATTCAGATAAAGAACTTTCAAATATGTTTTGTGACACTTAGTTCCTGCTTTTTCCCCTTTTACTACTTTACCTTTTACTCCATACCTTCTGTCCCTTCCTGACACGCTCTAGTTTTTAATTCCCCTACTGCTACCTAGGTCTATGACCTTCTCCGTTGTCATTTTTATTATTTGCTCTCTAGAAACCCCCCCCCCACTAATTAGTTTAAAGCCCTCTCTACAGCCCTAGTTATATGATTCGCCTGGATTCTAGTCCCAGCAGTGGCCAAATGAAGTCCGTCCCAACGGAACAGCTCCCTCCTGTCCCAGTACTGATGCCAGTGTCCCAAGAAGCAAAACCCATTTCTCCCACACCAGTCTTTGAGCCACGCATTTAATTCTTTAATTTTATTTATCCTAGCCAAATTCGCTCGTGGCTCAGGTAATAACCCAGAGATTATTACCCTTGAGGTTCTGTTTTTTAATTTGACCCCTAGCTGCTCATACTCCTTTAACAGAACCTTCTTCCTTGTCCTATCTACGTCGTTTGTACCAACATGGACCACGACAACTGGATCCTCCCCCTCCCACTCCAAGTTTCTTTCCAGCCCAGAAGAGATGTCCTTAACCCTGGCACCAGTCAGGCAACACAGCCTTCGGGACTCCCGCTCTCGACTGCAGAGAACGCTATCTATCCCCCTAATGATACTATCCCCTACCACTACAACATTTCTTTTTACTCCCCCCTCTTGAATGGCCCCCTGTTCCACGGTGCTGTGGCCAGGTTGCTCATCCCCCCTGCAGTCCTTGCTCCCGCCCTCACAGGGAGTAAGTACCTCGAACCTGTTTGACAAGAAACATAGAAGATAGGAGCAGGAGTAGGCCATTTGGCCCTTCGAGCCTGCTCCGCCATTCAATGAGATCATGGCTGATCATCCAAATTCAGTACCCTGTCCCTGCCTTCTCCCCATATCCCTTGATCCCTTTAGCCTCAAGAAATATATCCAACTCTTTCTTGAATATATTTAATGAACTGGCCTCCACCGCCCTCTGTGGCAGAGAATTCCACAGGTTCACCACTCTCTGGGTGAAGAAATTCCTCCTCATTTCAGTCCTAAATGGCTTACCCCTTATCCTTAGACTATGACCCCTGGTTCTGGACTCCCCAGCCATCAGAAACATCCTTTCTGCATCTAGTCTGTCCAGACCTGACAGAATTTTATAGGTTTCGATGAGATCCCCTCTCAATCTTCTAAACTCCAGTGAGTATAAGCCCAATTGACACAATCTCTCCTCGTACGTCATTCCTGCCATCCCAGGTATCAGCCTGGTGAATCTTCGCTGCACTCCCTCCATGGCAAGAACATCCTTCCTCAGGTAAGGTGACCAAAACGGCACACAATACTCAAGGTGCAGTCTCACCAAGGCCCTGTACAACTGCAGCAAGACATCCTTGTTCTTGTACTCGAACCCTCTTGCTACGAAGGCCAACATACCATTTGCCTTCTTAACCGCCTGCTGCACCTGCATGCTTACCTTCAGCAACTGGTGCACAAGAACACCCAGGTCTCTTTGCACTTCCCCTTCTCCCAATCTATTGCCATTCAAATAATAATCTGCCTTCCTGTTTTTGCCACCAAAGTGGATAACCTCACATTTATCCACATTATAGTGCATTTGCCATGTTTCTGCCCAATCACCCAACCTGTCCAAATCGTACTGGAGTTTCATGACATCCTCCTCACAGCATACCCTCCCACCCAGCTTTGTGTCGTCTGCAAATTTGGAGCTATTACATCCAATTCCCTCGTCTAGATCATTAATATATATTTTGAACAGCTGGGGTCCTAGGACCGATCCTTGCGGTACCCCACTAGTCACTGCCTGCCACTTGGAAAACGACCCGTTTATTCCAACTCTTTGCTTTCTGTCCGCCAACCAGTTCTCTATCCAAGTCAATACCTTGCCCCCAATCCCATGTGCCTTAATTTTGCACGCTAACCTCTTATGCGGGACATTATCGAAAGCCTTCTGAAAGTCCAAATACACCACATCCACTGGTTCTCCCTTGTCTATTTTACAAGTTACATCCTCAAAAAATTCCAGTAGATTAGTCAAGCATGATTTACCTTTTGTAAATCCATGTTGACTTTGTCCGATCCTGTCACTCCTTCAACACTACCTCCTGGATCACTCATCGTCACACCGTCCTGTCCCTGACCACGGACTACATCTGAATGAATTAATTTCATAGGTGTGACTACCTCCTGAAACATAGGCCTAGAAATTGGGTTGAGGCGCCAAACTGGCGCCAAGTTCGCCTGGGCACTGGTTTTTGCGCAGCGTTCGAAGCTGTAGCGATCGTCAGAAATTCAGTTGAAGTGCCCCTAGAGGGAGACGGTGCGAGGCTCGAGGTGCTCCGCGTCCCTCTTAGGGCGCTGAAACTGAATATCGCAGCGCAATGTGCCGCAGTGCCACACGCTGCGGCACGGCACGCTGCGGTACTGCAGGCCTTCCTCCCACTGTTAAGGGGGAGATGCCTGCAACAGCGCGAACCCCGATCGCGAGTGCCGGCAAAAGAGCCCGGCACCAAGGAGAAGTGCCGGGCTGTCGGGAAACATCTGGCAATGCCGCGGCGGGGGGACGGACCAGGAGGCCGGGGACGGAGGTGCTTGCAGGCAGCCGCCGACGGCCGCCCTGCACCTCCACCTTAACTTGCGCCTCTGCTGGTGCAGCAAGGCCCCGTGAACCGGGAGTGGGTAGCGAACGGCGCTACAGCGGCGTTCGCTACCAAATACCGCGTTCGGGGCACGAATGGGGCGCTGCACACACCAATGACGTCATCGGTGGCGGCGCAGCGCAAATGGCTAACGCCACCATTAGCGCCCCTGCTGAATATTGCGGGAGGTGCAGCCAGTGGCGCTACAGCCACTGACTGCCTCTTTAGGCGCGAACAGGTGGCGCTACTCACCCAACTTTACCCCATAGAGTCCAGGTACTTCTCCCCCTCCCTGATGTGCCGCAGTGTCTGAAGCTCGGCCTCAAGCTCTTTAACACGGAGCCTGAGTTTCTCTAGCAGCAAACACTTATCGCAAATGTAATCACCGTGAGCCTCAATGGGGTCCACCGGCTCCCACATTTCACAACATTAACACATCACCTGTTCACCCATTTCTATGTAATTAATTAAATTTCTTATTATTGGTTACGAAGACCCTCTGCCCCGATATAGACGAAGAATATCACACCACTACTTAATAGGACTTACCAACTTATGAAGATATAACAGAGAAGGAAGAGGACCTACCAACCAGCTGATCACCTACCTCCCTTTTGAGTGCTGCCTGTGGGGCCTGTTAGGTGGAGTCGTCTCGCTGCTCCGCTTCTGCAGTTTTGACTAAGCCTGAGAGTGGGAAACAAAACAGGACAGAAACACCCTCTCACCTCCCACTTGCCCGAACTCTCGCACTTACCAAACTCTCCGTACACTCAACGCCGTCCGCACTCGCGCTGCCGCACTCGGCCCGCCCCTTTTTATACTGGGATTCTACTTCCGGTTTAAACTCCCCAACAGTTTAATTTACTCAAATAAATTAAACTTACTTCAGAAAGTTAAATTCCCCCTTCACTTAAACTCACTAAATAAACAAATAACTTTTCTCGCACTTACCAAACTCTCCGTACACTCAACGCCATCCGCATCACGCAGGTAACCGATGCCCTCTTTGCCCTCGTGCACAGTCACATCCATTTCACCAAGGATCGAGCAAGTGTCACAGCACGAGCGGTTGGATTAGCTCATCTGGCAGGCTTTCCAAGGGTGCAGGGCATCGTTGACTGCACACATGTGGCCCTTAAGGCACCCCATCGCAATCCAGGTATTTTTGTCAACCGCAAGGGCTTCACAACATGGAACAGTGTCATGGCTTGCAGATTCCTGAGGACCAAGTGGCTCCTCACATATCCTCCTCAGATGAGGAGGAGGAGGAGGAGGAGGAGGAGTGCGAAAACGAACATCCTGCAGAGGCCCATCAACCAGCGGCAGCATTACGCGAGAACATTGCTGTCTGGGATGCAAGGAATGCACTCATCCTGGCCAGATTTGCTTAGCCTAGCCAATCAAACACTTTTGCCTCGCAGCTTCTTACCAGAGCATTGACAATGGCCAAGAACCAGAGGATTCCTAGCACTCTGACCACCATACTGACAGTTGCAAGTATTCCTAAACCCTCAATGTGGAAGTCCCAATAGCGAAATGACAGACGTCACAACTGCAACATTTGCAATCAGAATTTTTATGGACAATAACGAAGTGATGGCATTTTTACAGTAAACACAAAATTGCACCCAAGTGACTACCCTTGTGACTATTTGTGCAGAATTTTCCTCTTACGCATGCTCCTACGTGGTGCCTCACCTGTGACTTCAGCAGATGTGGAGGCCGCTTGCTCACTTTGCTGCTGCTCCTGTCTCGACACCTTTGGCGGGCGTCCTCTGGGGTTGCGAGCCTGTGAGGGCTCGTCAACGGTCTGCTGCTCCTACGGCTGTGCAGGGGTTGAGAGGCCTATCTCACTTGGGTGTGGACTCTGGTGGGGCTCTGACCGAGGGCTCTGCAGTGGCATGGAAGTGTGAACACTTGGAGAGGAGCCCCCACTTCCTTGAGGTCAGCCACCAACCTCCCTCTCACGGTTCAGGTCCCCCTTAGCACCTGCAAGTGGCTGGAGAGCACCTTGCTGCACATCAGGAGGGCCATGGGGACCCGTATCTGCAATGGCAGTCCTACTCAGAAGGACTTCCATGAAGGTCTGGTTTCTCTGTTCAATAGATGCCCATCGCTCCTCAAGAGATATCACTCTATTCTGAACAATGGCCATGTTTTCCATACCCTGGTGACTAAGCCCCTCCATGGCCGTAGCCAACCTCTCCTCTACCATAGCCATCCTCTCCTCCACAGTAGCCATCCTTTCCACGGAGGTAGCCATCCTTTCTGTGGTGATGCATTCATGCGGCAATGAGTCCACAAAGGCTCTGGTCATGTTCGCTATGGACTCCTCCATTCGCTCCACACTCGCAGCGACCCTAGAGACAAAACCTGCCAGAGACTCCTGCATCTGTGCCTGGAGTTCCATCACCACTGATCTTATGGATGGACCCAGAGGCAGAGGGTTGACATGCTGCTGAGCCGAGCTGGCAGAGTCCAGCACCCTCTGACTAGGACTCTCCACTGCTGTCCCTGTCTCCACAATCTGCTGATGCTCACTTGTGAGCTGTGATCCACCAGATGACAACACTACTCTATGTCTCGAAGGTCCCACTGAGGTGTGAGTGTCTGCGCTGGTGCTGGGTGCGCAGATTTCTGGTGCCGCTGTGCCCTCAGAGGTTGCAGCTTCCTCTGAGGAGTCTGGCTGCTCAGCCTCTTCTTCTTGGCTAGGGAGGATGGATGCTTGTGATGGTCCTGTGGGGGAGTAAAGGAAAGAGTCAGAGATGTGATGCCAAGGCTACATGCACATTGCTTTTTGCAGATGCTCATAAGTCCATCTGTTAGAGCTTCACAATCATTATCAGCAACTCATGCAATGTCAAAGAGAGAGATGGGAAACTTTTCTGTCACCAGCTTGCTGTGTTGCACCCGTCTGTCTGTCCCCCACGTGCGCATCATCCTCGATTCCCAGTATTTCCAGTACCGCCTCCTCCCAGGGGGTCAGGTGGGCTATTGAGGCTGTCCCTCCTCCTGTCCTGGCTCGCTCTCTTTTGTTGTGAGCTCTCTTTTCCTGCAATGAGGGAGAAAAGTGGAGGTTGAGTGAGAATGAAGGAGTGAGTGTAGAGATTGCATAGCATAGATACTTAGAAGGAGACAAAGATGGAGTGAGGTGGCAAGACCAAGGGCCCTCCCTGTGTGTTGTCAGTTGTGTTCAAAACATCACAGTGATAGGGAGTGTGAGGGCTGCATGGTCGAATAGTTATGTGAATGTGAGCATAGAGAGAGAGGGAATGGGTAAGGGTGCATGGATGTCAGTGTCAAGTGGGATGTTGAGGAAGAAATTGCTGAAGCCGAGTGCTGGTGAGGAGGGGCAATGGAGATCAGATTGAGGGTGATGGGAAATTCATACTCACTTTTCCAGTGCACTGAAGGTCATGAAATCTTTTCCGGCACTGAATCCAGGTTCTTCATGTGACTCCCAAGGAGTTGACCTCCATAGCCACCTGCATCCACACTGCCTTAGTCTGTTTGGGAGGCCTCTTCCTCCCTGAGCAAGGGAAGAGCAGCTCCCTGTTGGCCCTCGCCCCATCCACCAATGCCTGCAGGGCCACCTCGTCAAAGCGAGGAGCTGATCTGGGCCTCCCGCTTGTCATCTTTCCTGCAGGTCTCTCACACCAAACGGAGAAAGCTTGGTGTATTGATTTCTTTGTGGGTTCAATGAGGAGACATTTATGAAAGAGAATGTCTTTTAATCTAAAGCTTTGTTCAACTCTTTTATACAGCTTTTACAGGAGACACGATGCTGTGATGCACCTAGAACGAAACCGAAACTAAACTAAACTGCCTTGCTTGTCTAGGTCACATGACCTCTGCTGGTCAGGCATAAGTAATCAATGCCTGCAAACATGCTATTAAGGCATCATAATCTAACAGGCAAATAACATCTCTATTTGCTGATATCATTACATCTCCTTTCCTTAAAACAAAAGTATTTTACTTTTAACTAACAACATGTTTTCTTTGTATTAATCTGCATTTTAACTGTAACACTTAATGAACTTACATTATCATTATCATGATCAAGGTTTTTTAACCTTGCTTTGTGTGTTCACATGAAATATGTAAATACACTAGAACTTGAAGAAAGAATAAGATAACATTACTTCCTTCTATAACAATGGTCCATAAATTTGCTCAATGAGTCTCTCAGGAGGCTTCACATGTCTTGAGGATTTTCTGATTGATTGTCCTTGAATCTGAGTTGTTGCCTCAGATGATGTGTTCTCTGCTGTGTGATCAGGTTGTTCAACAGTATCAGTCTCTTGACCTGCTGTGGCTGGTCCCATGAGAAGATCTCGATGATTTCTTCTCAGAACAGCACCCTCATCTGTCTGAATGGTGTATGATCTTGGTTGAACTTCACTCAGGACAGTTCCCTTCTGAGTCCATGTGTTTGTTTTGTCTTTCAACCTTACTTGGTCACCAGTGTGGAGTTCAGGTAGGTTTTGTGTTCCTCTGTCATAGTAGTACTTTTGCTTTTCTTTCTGTTGCTCTTTGAACTTCCTCACTTTCTCCCCCTCTTTTGTTTTCAGGAGGTTCTCCGGGATGGGTAGGTTTGACCTTAGCCGACGTCCCATCAGGAGTTGGGCTGGTGACTTACCACACTTGAGCGGCGTTGTGCGGTATACAAGCATGCTTTGGTAGAAGTCAGTTCCACTGTCTTCTGCCTTGTACTTCAGTCTTGTCACTGTGTTTGCGGGCTCTCCTGGGTCAACAGCTCTGGACAACGTGTCTGCTGTATACATCAGCTTACCCGGTGTGTACGCAACATTCAGTTCATCATCGACTGTCTCTCCTTCGCTTTCCACAACGAGGACTCTCTTTACCAGGTTCAGTCTCTCACAGGCTTTTAAACCTAGTATGGCTTGCACATCCTTTGGCACCACAATTAATGCTAGCGTGTGCTCTCTGTCCTTGTGTGTTACTTTGACAATGCATCTTCCTTTCACTGGTATATCAGTACCTGTGTATCCTGTCACTTTCACTTTTATTCCATGTATCTTTGGTCTGGGTATAATTTTCTTAAAATCAGTCTCTGATATCACATTAACTTGTGCTCCAGTATCCAATTTAAATGGAATGTGTATGTCATTCACTTTTAGTGTCAACATCCAGTCTCTTTCTTCTTTTTTGTTTTCAGACACAACATATACATTGAACTCCTCTATCTCGCTTTCATCTACTGTATGGACCTTGCTTTGTTGCGCTTGGTTCTTACAGCAACGGGCATAATGGTTGTTCTTGTTGCAACTATTGCATGTTTTACCATATGCTGGACACTTTCTTGGTGTATGCTGTGTACCGCATCAACTACATGTCTTTCGATTGTCCCTTTCATTTTCGTTCGCTGACCACGCCTCTTTTTTCACATTGGCGCTCGTTTTGTTAAACGGTTTGTATCCGTTCTTTCTCACTGCATCCACGTTGCAGCTATTGTCACTGAACAGCTCCTTTGCCTGCAACTTCACAGTCTCTGTAGCCCTACACAGTGCTATGGCTTTTCCCAGGTCTAGATTTTGCTCTCTTAGCAGTCTTTCCCTTAGACCATTATCTGGAATACCACACACCAGTCTGTCTTTTATCAGCGAGTCTGTCAGTCCCCCAAATTCACATGATTTGCTTCTGTTTCTCAGTTCAGTCACATACTGATCAATAGTCTCACCCATTTTCTGTACACATGTGAAAAATCTGTGCCTCTCAAACGTCACGTTACGTTTAGGTATGCAGTAGGCCTCAAACTGTTCCATTATTTTATCTAGCTTCATTTTGTCTCCATTAGCAGCGAATGTGAAGTTATTATACACCTCCAGCGCTTCATCACCCACGACATGTAAGAACAGTGACGATTTCTTATTATCACTTTTCTCGTCAGCTCCGATTGCTGATAAATACAACCTCACACGTTGTTTGAACCTTCTCCAATTTTCAGCCACATTACCTGTCATCTGAAGCATCGCCGGTGGGTGTAAACCTTCCATTTTTTCACTTCGTTAGCTATTCTCCAATGGTAAGCAACGATGTTCTCTTTTGGCTTGCTAATTTGTGGAGAGCTGATTTCACTTTAGATTTTTTCTCTTCATCTCTTTCAGCCACTTCTGACACCATGTATTGATTTCTTTGTGGGTTCAATGAGGAGACATTTATGAAAGAGAATGTCTTTTAATCTAAAGCTTTGTTCAACTCTTTTATACAGCTTTTACAGGAGACACAATGCTGTGATGCATCTAGAACGAAACCGAAACTAAACTAAACTGCCTTGCTTGTCTAGGTCACATGACCTCTGCTGGTCAGGCATAAGTAATCAATACCTGCAAACATGCTATTAAGGCATCATAATCGAACAGGCAAATAACATCTCTATTTGCTGATATCATTACACTTGGCAGCCTGCAGAAGAAGCAAGGCTTGCTGTAGACCTTAAATGCAGCAGCAATGATGACGTCATCGGAGGCGACTTTCAGTCACAAAAAACCCATTTGCCAAGGGTTCCCACACGTTGGAAATCAATTGGACAATTAAGTTAAAATTGCATCAATCTCCCACATCCATTTAGATTCGGGTGGATAATACGAAATGCGGATAACACGACGCCATCCCGCACCTGAGTTAAAATCCTGCCTGTGATATGTAGGTTGCAAACTCATTCCTTGTGCAAGTCATTAGCACTCAATCTCTAGGAACATCAGATCCCATATCAATCACTCCTGAATGCCAAATCAGATGTTTGGTAAATATTTTTGTCACCAGGTTGTTCTGCTGAGCCTGTCTCTCTGCCCCCCACTTCAAGCTCCTCAGCACCTCCAACAATGTCCAGCCTCCTTAGCGTGGGTGAGCTGTGTCATGGATGGTGGTTCTCTTCCTGTTCTCTCCCTCTCCCTCTTATTGTGGGATCTCTTTTCCTGCAATGAGGGACAGAAGTGCAGTCTTAGTGAGAGTGATGGAATGAGTGTAAAGAATGGATAGGATAGATGTTTGGAGGGAGATTATGATGGGGTGAGGTGCCAATACCAATTTCCGTCCTTGTGAGTTGTTAGTTGTTGTCATGGCATAACATTGAGAGTGAGTGTGAGGGGTGCATAGAAAGATGGGGATGTGATTCTGTATGAAAGGAGAGAGGGATGGGTGATGGTGCAACGGATGTTGGGGTGAGCTAGTATATGCAGGAGTAGGGCTAGCAATGCAGATTGATGGGGATGTGAAGACAGGCACAGCAGAATGAAGTTAAGTGTGCTGTTATACTCACTTTTGCTGAACACAAGAGATCATTGAACCTCTTTCTACACTGGACCCAGGTACGTGTACAGATGGACCTCATACTTACCTCCTCAGCAATTTGCAGCTAGGCTGCCTTGGTTTGCTGAGGAGGCTTCCTCCTTCCATCCGAAGGGAACAGAACCTCCTTGCGCCCTCTGACTCCCTCCACAAGAACATGAAGGGAGTCATCATCAAAGCGGGGAGAAGTCTTTGTTTCAGGAGCAGTCATCCCAGCAAACGCCAGCACTCAGGAGCATCAAAATGTAAATGAAAGGCGAAGGGAACACGGCCCCCTTAAATGCAACTGCTTCAAAGACGTCATCAAAGGCGAGCTGCAGACACGCACCCACTGATTGGGCCAGGTAGCGCGCACAGTGGGCTTAATAAGCCCAATTTAATGAAAATCGTTATCTCATTGCAGATCCAGCCGGCAGCGGGTCCGGAACCAGCCAGTCAGCGAACCCAACGTCAACCCGCCTCCAGACAGAAAATCCAGCCCATCTTGTCTCCTCTGACTAAGCATAAGCAACATCATGGGAGATTTACTCGAAGATCATTAAAAAAATTAGCATGAAAACTGATGATGGGCTCCTGCAATGGCTCAGCAAGCATATCCAATGAGTAGGTGAGTCATATGGATGAGGAAGTTTAATTCCTAGACAATGCTGAGTTAGCTGATTTCAGCTGAGGTGACAGTAGGGATGCTACAATCATCAGCATTCTTGGGTTAGTGAGGGTTTCTGATCCTGATCACTATCCATCCATTCCTCTGGAAGTGGATGTTTGTGGACACTGGTGAAAACAGGACCTGACTTGGCTGTGATTCCCACATGGGAGAATAGCCTCATCACACACATTGTTAATGCCAGTGAGGTGAGGTTCCTCTGAGGAACTGTGGATACGAACTCTAGTCGGGAGTCAGTGCCTTCAGGAGAGAGGGGAGAGGAGGAAAAATGGAGAAACAATGCTGAGAAGAAACAAAAAAATATATTGTGTTGCTGGAGCAAATTCATATAAATATCTCCAACCACTCTGTTGATAGACATAATCTGATCAAGTGGGGATTGTGCAAAGTGCCCTTTCAAGCAGTAGGTTTGTTCTGCACCAAACTGTGCAGCAAAAAAACTACATATTAGATGCTGATAGAAGCTCACTTCAAAGCAGCACAGTTACTCTGCAAATAACCAGAGGGAGAGAGATCACAGTGTAAACACCCTGGTGTGGCTTAATATAAAACCTATGAAATAAATCAGCTTGCTGGACATTTACTAATTTTTTTTGGAAATTGTTGACTTACAGTGACTGGGTTCTCAAATCCATCCAACATTACAAAAACAGAAAATGCTGGAAGCACTCAGCCAGTCAGGCAGCATCTGTGGAGAAAAAAAATAAGTTTCAGGATATAGCTCTTCGTCAGAACTGGAAGAAGTTACAGATGAACAGCTTATAAGAAGAAACAGAGCAAGAGGAAGCGGTGGGAAAGACACATACACAAGAAAAGAAAAATAATGAACTGTAAAGTGACTTAGCGGAGGACAGGAGATAGTGAAATGACAGTAGTGACCATAGCGTAAAAAAAAGAGGCACGCTGAGAGAAATCAGAGAAATAAAAAATATAAACAAGACCCAGAGAATCTGTGAATAGTTACAGCAGGATAGCTTGAAGCATGAAAAACTGGCAAAACTCCAGTGGCCCAGGAGCCTGGTGAAAGAAGAAGACAGGTCAATAGCAGGGGTGCAGAACACCTCGTCGGCAGTGTACAGTTGGGGGAACAAAGCACCAACCTGCTCCCTCCCCCATCCCACATTACCAGCAACTACTGCCAGAGAAAAAATGGGAGCTGTAGTTAAAGTCTGAAGTTGTTAAAGTTAATATTAAGGCTAGGGAGCTGCAAAGAGCCGAGTGTCTAGTACTTTTTGGCCCAATGCTCCTAGTGGAAAATCCTTGAAGCGGCAGAGGACAGTGGGCTTCCAGCAGAGACCCTCCTGAATAATTTCCCACTGTACTGGGGTTATGCCAGGGAGCCCGCATATCCAGTGATCTATGTGGGAAAATCTCTGGGCACCAATGATGCTGGTGAAGTCCTGCAAGATGAATCTTTCCTTCTGATCCCCCAACAGCATGAAACCTGACAGCAGCCTGTTGGATTTTAGAGCCAAGGGTCTTTATCGTAACATTGAAAGACATTGAAAGGAGTTGCTGGATCTTCATGTATAACTATACAGATGTGGGTAGTGAACTTCTCCATAATCCCCCCCTCCCCCCCCCAGATGTTGCAGGGTCCTTGGCACATTCTCTAGTGACTGGAGAATATGTTGGTGCTGAGATAGGATCTTTTAACTGCAGGTCCTGTGAGGTCTGGGTCCTAGGGCTTGCAGCTGATGAATGATCTGAGCTAATCTTCCGACCGGCAAGTTCCTGAAGGCACTACGGAACATCAGTGAGCCGTTTCTCAGGGTCTGTAGGGTCTAACCGGTACCATCAGGTCTCCCCTCCCATTGATCAGTGGGCACTCAGATCTGGGAGGCAGCACAAGTGGGATGGCTAGAGTCCCCCTTCATGATGCCTTCCTCTCTACTGGCAACAACTCATGTGACCTTTCGAATCAGCCCCTCAGATGCCTGCGCATGTTGGTGTCAAAATACAGGAGCAGGCTGCACATACATGATGGCCTGCTCAGCCCCAAGATGCTCCTGGCTCCACATTGCAGCCAAGTAACATTGCTATCACCTTGCACCACACCAGGATAGATTTAAGAATAGCACAGAGGCACCAAGGTAGGTACGATGATAAAAAGAAGCACTGGCTATAAATATATATGTACACAGTAAAAGCACTTTGTGATATGAAATCCAGTGTTTGAGATGATATTCAAAAGTCAGTTTACAAGAGAACACAGGGGTCTATAAATTCATATGCGCAGCACCCGTTTTTTTTGGCACTAACTGACATACTAAGCCGCCAATATGGCAGGCAGGAAGCAAGTGCACATTTCAGGCCAGAAGTGCACCCTCTGCCATATTGGGAAAGGAAAAAAAAAGGTTGTCTTTATCCACGTCTGAAGCAGGCGTTAGGCCCTTTACATATGCAAATCATTTCTAGGTCACAGTTCCTGATACACCCCCTTAACAAACCGTTACTTTCAGATATCTTCCGATACCTTCTTGAGCGAGCAGTTTGGTCTGGTGGAAGAGCCACTGGAAAAGTCTCTCTTATTTACTCTATCAAAACCTTCATGATTTTGAACACCTATATCAAATCTCCCCTTAACCTTCTCTGCTCTAAAGAGAACAACCCCAAATTCTCAAGTCTCTCCATGCAACTGAAGCCTTTCCTGGTACCAATCTAATAAATCTCCTCTGCACCCTCTCCAAAGCCTCGATATCCTTCCTAAAGTGTGGTGCCCAGAGTTGGACACAATACTCCAGCTGGTGTTTTATAAAGATTTAGTATAACTTCCTTGCTTTTGTACTCTCTGCCTCTATTTATAAAGCCAAGAATCCCGTATACCTTTTTAACAACCTTCTCAACTTGTCCTGCCACCTTCAAAGACACCCCTCTGTTCCTTCACCCCCTTTAAAATTGCAACATTTAATGTATATTGCCTCTCCTCTTTCATCCTACCAAAATGAATCACTTCACAGTTCTCTGCATTAAATTTCAGCTGCCGTGTGTCTGCCCATTTCACCAGTCTGTCTATGTCCACCTGAAGTCTATTACTATCCTCCTCACTGCTTACTACATTTCAGAGATTTATGTCATCTGCAATCTTTGAAATTATGCCCTATATACCCACGGCATAATTACTCCTGGAAAATCAGCTTCTATGCATACACTGATGACAAACAGCTCCACCTCTCCACTACCTTTCTCGACCCTCACTGCCTCTGTGCTATCAGACTGCTTGTCTGTCATCCAGTTTTCAATGAGCCGTAACCACCACCAGCTAAACATCGAGAAGATTGAAGCCATCATCTTTGGTCACTGGCACAAACTCTGCACTTTTGCCACCGATTCTCTCTGCTTCCTAGCAATTGTCCCATGTTGAAACAGACTACTTCTTCTGTATCACAAAGACTGCCTATTTCTTTCTCTGTAACATCACCCATCACTGTCCTTTCCTCAGCCTATCCATGCCTTTGTCACCTTCAGACTCGATTACTCTTATTGAGCCTCTGAACCCCCACCCTCCATAAATTTAATTTAACCATATCCTAACCCGCACCAAGACCTGCTTGTTCATCAGCCCTGTTCTTGCTGACCTACATTGGTTCCTGGTACCTTAAACTGTTAAATTTAAAATACTCATCCTTGCCCAGCAAGGACTGAGCATTTGGAAGATGGCAAATGTCTCCAACAATACCCAAGATGTAGTAGAAGTTAATAATTCCCAGATCCTGCGGTCTTTAGAATTTCATAATGCACTCTACCCATTGGATTTGTGTCAAGGGGACAGGCCTTTGTTGTCTCTCTTCCTGGCTGCAGCAGCTGAGTTTCTTTGATTATGGTGACAAGACACGTAAAAAGACAATTTCCCCTCCTCTTCCCTTGAAGATGGACTCATTCTGGGCCATGGCTCCATCAGCACCAGCCGCCCTCCAGTATGTTGTCCAAGTCATCATTCTTCATATGTGAGCCTAGACAGTTAGTGTTAGCCGGCTGTTCACCCAAGTAGGACATCAAAGCCAAGCCTTAGCCTGTCCTCACCTGATGCCCACGCTGACACACTTGCCAGCAGGTGTCACAGGAGTAAGAGCTTGGTTGATTTTAACCCTCCCTAGCCCAGAAACGTTGAGCCTGTTGTAGTACTCTTACCACCGCACTAGCTGAGACCAACACATACCAGGAATCAAACCTGCATGCCTCCTGTATGGCGGAGTTCTACGCGAGGCAGTGTCCTTACCAAGTGAGCCGGCTTGGGAGCCATGCCAAGACACCTTTATTCCATATTAGATGTGTGAGTTTAATTCAAAAGCTACATTAGCAAGACAACCTTAAGCTACAATTATACATTCTTATAGTACATATTCTCATTTTATTACCCTAAGTACAATACAACTGATATTTAAACCTTATTGGTAATATACCGTGACAGTCTAATGGAACTGTGAATGTTATCAGCAATTCAAAAACAGCATAGAGGCAAGTTCATTCTTGCTCAGTAAGCTCAAATCACAGGAAGGCTGTGGCTAAAATTCAGGAAGCATCTGAAAAATGCTTCAAAAAAACCTAGAACATACAGTTTAAGCTGAACGAACTTTTTCTGCATCAATGCTAAGGTCTGCCCCGGTGTAAACTACATTTTGCATCAGGTACTTGGTGACATTTTATTGCACCATTGTTGCACTTCTTGAAATCTAATCTTTTATTGAGCAATATTACAAGTACGTTTAAATGAATTTCAAATTAAGTGTTAATGCATCAATAATTATTTCTGTATTTTTTTCATCTCAGAGACCAATAGATGTTAAGCTAAGAAATGATGGCCCAACGATAGATCACATATACAGACGTAGATTTTTAAAAGATGTTCTTTGCCCCTAAAGATTCTGGCCCCAAAATTCCTTGAGTCGCGACCCCTGCCGGTATGCTGGAATCGTGCCCAATGGTGCCCAACAGCATGACCCCGCTGGAATTTGTGGGGTCAGAGGGATGGTACCTTATTTGCATGGGCAAAGCAGGAACACGTGCCATACTGGGTGCATCTCTGGCACCTGCTAGGCCATGTCTCCCAGAAACTCCGCTTCCCATTCATTCATGGTGGTGGAGGGGAGTGGGGGGGGGCGGAGGGGGGAAAGAGGTGAGGTGTTTCCCAAGCCCTGCCCCCCCACCACCACCATTTTGTCTATGGTTGCCTAAGTAGGGGAGCTGATTACTTGGCATTTTAGAGAGAAAAAAAACCTGAGGGGACTTCAGGAGTACAGACCACGTCCCTGGCCTGGACCTCACTGGTAGGACTCACGTGAGCCCTTGTGGAGTCCGGTACACCTCTAATTACTTGCCGTAGCGGCCGCAACACAAATTCCAGGTCTCGCTTGTGGAGCAGGAATGAGAACATCCGGCTGAGGACGTTCCCATCCTTGGCCCTGCCCCCTGGCCCTGTCCTCTGCCCATCATTTAACTTGTAAGGAGTGGATGGAAATCAATAAGGAAACTGCTAGAAAAGTCAAAGATGCAGGGTAACCAAAAATAATTGGCTAGGCATCTGAAATTCTCAGTTCTTCTTTTGCAAAGTATCTAGTGATACAGGTATATAGAAAATTAAAGGGAAATTCATTATTATGTTTATATTTGAAGGCTTTTACTTCACAAATGCTACTTGTCACTGCGAGAACTTTCATTTGACAGATCTAATCTAAGAGAGATTTGGAAAAAGAAACCTACAAATGCATATCTCAAAATGAAATAAAGTAGACTTCTAATTAATTTGCATACATTCATTCGTGCCTCGTAAATTTTTGCTCAGGTCATTAGTTTCCTTTTTATAATGTTTTCAGTATTGAATATTTTTATTCTGACTGTCTCATGCAATCTTCAAATAAAAGGGGATTTGAACCAGCCACACTCGAATTAGACGTTATTTATTTAGGGTAAGCGTGAGGATTTTTGCGATAGTCCCTGGTGTAGCAGACATACTTGCTGAAAGATCACAAGTTCTGCAAACCAGCTGCAAAGTTTCTTTCACATAGATTCAGCAAACTGTCCTTTGTAACCACAAATGTGGCCACAAACTAACCCGAATGACGCAAATAGTTATCTGAAAGTGGCAACTGTTTCCTGCACCAAACTTAAAAGTTCCACATTATAAAATTGTTGTTGTTGCATAAACCTTTATTATACGTATAAAGGACACGAGCAAAGCATAAACAGTAAAAGCCCAGAGTCGGCTTTGTTTTCAAAAATGGCCCTGCGAAGGTTTAATTTTCATGGAGTTTACAAACTGTGATTAAATTTCCATAGAAGTTCGGCCGATTGACACTGTGCCAGCACTTTGCTATCTCCCCACAGCCTTGTTTTTTTTTTGTTTGCTTTACTTTTTTATCCACTTTTTCTTTAAAAGATGCAATGGTTTCTGCCTCATCTGCTCCCTGTGGCAAAGCATTCCATGCTCCAATAACTCTCTGTAAAAAAAAAAATTCTTCTAACTTCTGTCCTCACTCTCTCACAGATTTCCCTGTCAGAGGAATCAGTCTTTGGGGACAATTTTCGACAGCATGTTCAGGCGCCAGCGATAATCCGAGATGACTAAGATGGAGTCTTGAGCTGAAAAGCCGCTTTAGGCACCATCTTGGTAAAGGAGTTGAAGCCAGCACTAGGAACGGCTGCCCAGAGGCTTGTTAAACAGCTGATTACCACTTAAAATGCCTGCTAGTACTCATTAAAGAGACTGCACGGCATTTTGGTGGCGAGCGCTTTTCCTAACACCCTCTCCTAATAGCGACCAGCCGTTTGAGAGTAAACACAGTGTTGATGTCTATTTCAAGCGCTACTTAAAGGGAGACTCACCATTTCATATTCATTGCTGCTGGAGCTGTGAAGAGGACCTCTGAAATACATCAGGGGACTTTCTAGGATATTTTGTCAAGACTTCACCAACACTCGAGCAGCATTTATTCCAGACATTCTCTGAGGACTTCAACTAAAAAGAATAAGTGCTGTGCTGCTCCACCTTATTGGGCACCTTATAGGAGAAAGGGAGTGCTTGGTCCTGGGCATCTTGCTAGGGGTGCCCCTTAGTCTGGATGAGGAATGGGAAGAGGACATGAGGCCAGGCAGAGGCTGCAGGAAAGAAGGACAGGAGGGCGAGGTGTTGTCCTTCCCCCCTGCGGGAACAGGACATTCCTCCTCCTCTGGACCTCCTCCGTGAGGACCTCCAGTGCCACGTCCGAGAACCTGTGCACCCTCTCCCTCAGACCCTGAGCCAACCTGCAACGTACCACTGTGTGCCAGCCAGAGCACTCCACACCTTCAGTGGAAGTGGGTGCGAGAAGCCCACATATACTGCGCCATGAAAATTGTGTCTAATCAGCACTTGAGTGCTAAACCTGCAGGTTTCTGGTCAAGTGATTTCAAATTATGGTAATCAGCAATTAGGATCAAAATGATGTGCTAAATCCAGATTATCAAACAGGCGTATCTTATTAGCATTTAGCGCCTGTCTTCACCCTTTGGCCAAAATAACTCCCATTCCCTATTCATTCTGCTAAAACTCTTCATAATTTTAAAAACCTCTACTAAATCCCTACTGATCCTTCCCTGATCATCCCAGTATGTCTAGTCTCCCCTCATAACTCATCTCCGGCATCGTCCGGGTTAATCTATGTCTTCTACAGTTTTAATGCCCTTTCTATAATGGGATACCTAAAATGGTGCACGGTACTCTAACTGTGGCCTTGTACAAATTTATCACTACCTCTTTACTCTCGTACTCTATGTTCTTATTTATAAAACCTAAATGCTGCTGGCCTTTTTATGACTTTATCCAATTGCATTTGCACTGTCAGGGAATTATGCATTTGCACCCTTAAGCCTCCGCATTGTGCCACATTCTTCAGTATCTTTCCACCCAGTATATACTCCCATTTCTGTCTTCCTCCCAAAATGCATTACCTCATATTTTTCCACGTTAAATTGCATTTGATTTGTCTGCCCATTTCAGTAACCTGTCTATGTCCTCTTCGCTGTTTGGCAATCCAACTACTTTTATGTTATCAGCAAATTTTAATATTGTATTTCCCTATGCTCAAATCCAAGTCTATATATATTGCAAACAAAAATGAACCCTGCGCTGACCCCTGAGGTTCACCACTTTTGAGCCTTCCCCAATCCAAGTAACACTCCTTAACCCTAATCCTTTGTTTCCTGACCATCAATCAACTTCCTTTTACATGCTCAGGTGCAACTGTAAAGAATTCATATGTTAGCAGTGTAATTCTTTCAGCAGTTTAAAGCAGGTAAGCTTAGACTTTAGAAAAATGGTAATTAGTGGATGATCAGAAGTCTTTGCCCAGACCTTTTCAATTCCAACAACACTGCAAATTATTTTTCTTTTTAAAATTATTTTTATATTTCTGGGGTAAAAGAAGTGACTACCAAAAACAAAACATAGTGAAACTAATTTTGAGACAGTCTTTGGTGGGACGATGAAGCAAAGTGGTGATGCTGCTATATGAGTTGCCTGTCAACCTGTTCCACCTTTACTGTTGGCCCATGTCACGTCCTTATATAAGCCTACGGTTCTTTCATTGCTTACTCCATAGCCATACTCCAGTAGGTCACACATTATTGAAGCTGTAAACTTATAATTAAAGCTTGAACACACTGACATCTTCAAAGAGATTCACATGTAAAAATCATTGGCCCCGAATTTGTGGTCGGAGGCTTCCTGCGGGAAAATGCCTCCAATCCGCAAATAAAATCCCGCCTACCTGGTGGTTTGGGAGGTACGGAGACTCGCACTCCTGGGCTTCTCCGGGTACACGTGGGAAGAGGCCTATGTGATCCCAGGGGTGCACGCGGTTCGCAAGCGCCCCTGGGATCACATGGGCTAGCCCAACGAATGACAGAAGGGGATCCTCATTCATGCATATGGGGATTCCATATGTACAGAAATACCTATAAAAATACCTATACACTGCAAATAATTTTTTTTAAATCACATATTTAAAACTAATTAAAATGACATTTAATCAAATATTAAAAACAAAAATTTAATTTTTTGAAAAATAAATGTACATGTTTTTAAAGGGGCTAAAAATAAACTTACCTTATTTCACAGGTTTTTAAATGTTTAAATTATTGATAAAATTTTACTTTTCTGTTTTTTAAACTCTTACGTTGGTAAAAGCAGGCCTTATGCTTGCTTTTACCAGGTGTAAGAAAGTCACGGGCATTTGCTGGGCAGGAGCCCAGCTCTCCGCCCTTTTCCCGGGCATGCGGATGATCTGTCAAGAAAGATCGCAAGTTCCGGGTTTTAGCGCATGCACAGCGCATGCCTAAACCCGGACCTTGCGCGGCCCTTACGGGCATGAGCGCGCCTCGTAGGGGTCGCAAATTTAGGCCCATTATAACACACCCCAGTTACATGATCTGCATGGTTATTTACTGACACACAGGATGGGATGCAGGTTGGGCACATGACTGTCATTGGTATGTGTTCTTTCAAGATGTCAAGAGTACTTGGCTGTATGCAGAACAAGTTGGCACAAAATACAAGGGGAGAGATTCAAACTGGAGGGCTCAGAAATTGCAAGCCTTTGATAGACACAGCAACACAAACAGGGGGAGAAATTCAATTTGGTTTTGCCTGTATTTTGGGTGTAAGATCGACGATAGGGAGACGAATTTTGGGTCGCTACTCCCCCCTGTGTCCAAACTCCTCCAGAATTGCACCGTCAGTCCTATTAGATCAGGTGACTTCAAGTCATCCCAGACGGCTGCCTGAAAGTAGTGGAGGCCACATTAATATATTATTAAAATAATTGAAAATTATTAAAATTAGACGATGTAAAAATCAGTAAAAATATTTGAGAAAAAAACCCCCCAAAATGAAAAGAACAAAAACAGCACTAAAAAGGTACTGGAAAAATGAAAGGATCTGCCCCCTTAAAATCTCCACTGCACATTGAACCTTCCATTTCATCCACTCCAGATGGGAGAACAGAGTACACAGCAGATCATATCCTAAACAGAGAGAAAAGTGCTATGTTTTATTAGCATATATTTCAATGGATTTCCATATTGAAATTAAACTGGCAGGAGAATAATTCATTGCATGAATCAGGATCCTGGCACCCACTTGCATGCTCCACAATAGTTGGATTGGGACAACCACCCAGAAAATACGCTCCAGGGGCCGGAATTTTGCCTACCTGGGCGGGTCTGGTGTGGGCGGTGTCCGTGGCGGTCGCTCCCTCCCGCTGTAGAAAATGAAATGATCTTAATGGGGCCTATTAAGCCTGCCCAGGGCGTTACCCAGCCCAATGAGATGGAGTGGGTCTGGTGACATCATTCATGACACGTTTTCAGCCAGGATCCTTAAAGGGACCATGGCCACATTAGATTTTAAGTTTAATTTAAAATACTGAGTGTTGAATCTTTACTCTACAATAATATAATAAAATTTATATATGAGTGACAAAGAAATATTTAAATAATATTATCATTAAGTAACATGACGCCATCTACAAATACGATCAAGAACATAATTTAAAAAGTACATTAATTGGGAAGTTATTGGTGCTTTAGTCACAAATCTATAGACTTTTGTATCAGTAACTGGTACAAATATAAGATGTGTGTGTACAGGTAATACATAAAATTAAGCAGATTTTAAATGTAATTGTGAAGGGGTGGATTATCAATCTTGTGCAAGTTCAGCGGAAGAGCTATGGAAACTCTGACAAAAAGTGTAAGTGGTGCTTACATGGGCTGGATATTCCGATCCCTACAGGTGGATACGCGCTGTGCACTCACCCGTAGGGCCTTTGGAGATGCCGGTTTCAGGCATGCACAGCGCATGCGCTGGAAACCAGTATTTCCGATCTTGACAGATCCTCTGGCTGCCTTGGAGCAGGGCCTCTGCGGGCGGAGAGTTCCGCTTTTTGGAGACCCTCCGCCCGCAGAAATTCATCCTAAAGTCTCAGATTGAAAAATTAAATTAGTCACATTCAGGGACTGAAAGCAAATTGAACCAATGGAATGAGTGATGAGAATGAAATTGTTATGGGTGATGACTTGATTTAATGTGTAACTGGACAATCACAGTATACTGTGAGAAAAACCTGACCAGAAACAACACAAAAATTTATTTAAATGGTATATGTCATATTTTATACTGCAGATCAATTCACTGCAATTACTGTCGAGTTGGAAGGCAACAGCCGAGAATGGCCAGTGAAAAATGTATTTCCCTCACCTTCCACGGTAGCACTTACATCCCTGCAGTAATTTCTGAATTAACATTTACCAGTAGCTTTTCAAGTAGTACAGAATCTCCATCAATCTGTTAGCTGATGTAATCAACATGTTTTTATTTTGGCTTGTTTTCCATGCTGTCAAGTAATCAGCTGGAGCAATGGCCACAAAACTCAGGCCTCAGGTTGACAGATGTGGTTCCCGAACTGTGTGAATCCCATGGCCAAGCAGCGAAATTTAAAAAGTAGGGGGAAAAAGGCTCTTAAGTGCCTGTCATCTACATGATAATGATATCAATTGGGTCCCCCGCCGCTGCCGGTTGGGTCGGCTCCACAATGACAGATGCGCCTGGGAGAAAGACGCGTAGGAGCAAGATGACAGCGGGTTCCCGACCTGCTGTCAAAAATAATAACTTTCTCACCCGACCCACCACCGACCGCGCCCGCTACCACCCCAGAAAATTCAGCCCAAAAAATGGTTTAAAAATCTGTAACCCCTTCACGGTTCTCTAGATATATGTGAGATGTGGTCTCTGTTGTAGACAGTATTCTATAGTCCAGTAAGGAGATCACTACTACAATGGCTTAATTCTAATGATCTTACTTTATAGTTTTAACGTCAGACAGTATAAGAAGATTACGGGTCAATGACCTAAATTAGACATTGGCATACATTAGAATGAATCTAGACATAATAAACATACATTCTCCATTTATATGGATTCAAAGGAGAATCTGTCCCTGTGTCCAAATTCGAGTGCACTCTTTTGTTGGTGCGCTTAAGTTGGAGCTCATGGTATGTATAATGTCTGCAAGACTTACGACTCCGAACCCCTTCGTTGAATTCTCTTCACGATCACTGAATCCCACTTTGAGTTCTGGATGCAGAGCTACTAATACGAAGGGCAGCGGCCGAGTTTGGAAGCCCGGGACGGGATGCAGCAGCCATTTGCCTCCTGAGCCCTCTTTTCAGAGCTCCCGTCCTCTTTTCTTCCAGTCGCTCTCGTTTCCTGCTCGAAAAACCCGACTCCACCCCTTCCTCCTGGGGTTTCTGCCCAGAGACTGCGCAGCCTCACTGCAACAGTTGATACTGGTGCAGAATTATTGAAAGTCTGCTCTTAGTCACATTGTGTCCTTAAAAGTTCTTGCCGTACCTTCACATGGGCAACTTTAACCCAGGGATTTATAACAATGATAATACAGTGTCTAAGTTAAAGATTGATAACCATACTTAGCGTACATAACATTTCCAGTGGGTATTACACTCCCCCCCTACCAAATATAGGCATGTCCCCATGACTAATGAACTTTACACATAAGTGGTTGCATGCTTCCCAACCATGTATAAAGGGAGGTAACATATCGAACCGTAGGGGCTATCATTACACTTGGCACTCCTAGTGTACTGTATGTCAATCTTTCAGGAACCTTCTTAACTCGCTGTGAGCTCCTTATTTTGGATACCCAGTCTTCAGTTCCTTCAACTATGTTGGAGGCATTGATTCCTTTGTTATCATGCCTTTCAGTCTCTTTTATCTCCTTCTCGGAAGCATCTGGTTCTTCCCAGACCATGTCCAAGTCTGAGCTAAATGGTTCAGACAATTCATCCAGATTCTGTCTTATGCGTCTTTCTGGGAGGTCGTACAATAGATCCCATTCTTCATCTTCCGACTCATCAGGTTCCTCATGATCCACACACTGTGTCATGGGTTTTCTGACTTCTGGAACAAAGTTTTCCTGGTTTCTCATTTTTTTCCTCTTCTTCTCTGCAGGGTTCTCCTACTAGGTGTCGGCTCATTATCCGCTGGCGGATCCAGACGCACTTGCTGTCCCAATGGCAGGATATGATTCCGGTGCAGTATTTTTATGGGTCCATTCCCACCTGCAGGTTTTAGCCGAAACACAGGTAGTTGTGACATTTGACTTTCAACAATGTAAGGTGTAGAAGCCCAGTGGTCTGCTAACTTATGTTTCCCTTGAAGTCCTAGGTTCCGCATGAGAACTCGGTCACCAGGCATGAGTTGGGAAAAACGGATCTTCTGGTCATACCTCTGCTTATTTCCTTTATTCTGTTTGGCAGAAACAGACTCGGCAAGTTCATAAGCAGCTTGCAATTCCTTTCTCATGTCAGATACATACTTGAGGTAAGTTCTCTGTGATGTGCCATCACTGGATACTCCGAAACACAAATCCACCGGCATCCTCGCTTCACGTCCAAACATGTAGTACGGTGAAAAACCAGTAGCGTCATTTCGGGTACAATTATAAGAATGAACAAGATGTCCAATGTGCCGACTCCACTTGTTCTTTCGCTTCGAATCCAGCGTTCCAAGCATGTCTAACAAAGTACGGTTAAACCGCTCAGGTTGAGGATCTCCCTGAGGATGGTATGGAGTTGTTCTTGACTTCTCAATCCCGAGCATGGACAACAACTCATGTATAAGTCTACTTTCAAAGTCTCTACCTTGATCACTGTGTATTCGCTTTGGCAGTCTATAGTGGATGAAGTATTTCTCCCACAACACTTTGGCAACGGTGGATGCTTTCTGATCCTTTGTGGGAAAAGCTTGGGCATAGCGAGTATAATGATCTGTAATGACCAAGACATTTGCGGTATTGCTGGAATTGGGTTCGATGGACAGAAAATCCATACAGACAAGGTCTAGAGGTCCATCACTTTGCATGTGAAACAGAGGAGCAACTCTTTTAGGTAAAGTCTTTCTCTGGACACAGCGTGCACAGGACTTGCAGAACTCCTCAACCGCAGACTTCATACGCGGCCAATAGAATCTGTCCTTGACCAACCCATAGGTCTTATCTACTCCCAGATGACCTGCGTCATCATGCAAAGACTTCATCACTATTTCCCTGTACTTTTCAGGCAGGACCAACTGTGAATGACATGGTTTAGTGGGTGGGTGAGTGATTCTACACAACACTCCCTCTTTAATTTCCAAGTGGTCCCATTCTCTTAGGAGCAGACGACAGTCAGGATGTTTTGATTTGTCGATCTGTGTAATATCACCCAGACGGAGAGCTGAAAACACCTCATGAATACAGGGATCCTCCTGTTGTGCTTTGGATATTTCAGATGAACACAACATGGGTAAGTTTTGTACATCCAAACTGGAAAGGTTGCAAAATGCCTGGGGAACAGCATGCATTGACGCTCCCAAGTGGTCAATCTCTCGGGCATGAAATGAATTCTTTGGTCCAGATACCACGGACATCTGACACATTACTTTCACATCTGCTGAAGCAACATCTTTCCACTCTGGTTTCTGGTAGTGTGGACGACGAGACAGAGCATCTGCGTCAATGTTCTGGCTCCCAGGTCTGTACCTGAGACTAAAGTCGTAAGCAGATAGTGCAGCAAGCCAGCGGTGGCCGGTGGCATCAAGTTTTGCCGAAGTCAACACATAGGTTAATGGATTATTGTCTGTCCTCACTTCAAACTTCGCTCCATACAGATAATCCTGCAGCTTATCCACCACCCCCCACTTCAACGCCAAGAATTCTAGCTTATGAGCTGGGTAGTTACGCTCTGATGGCGTAAGACTGCGACTGATGAATGCTACAGGTCTCAGCCCTGCTCCTTGGTCCTGATACAACACACCACCCAACCCTTCTTGACTGGCATCCACGTGTAGCACATATGGCAGCTGTGGGTTTGCAAAAGCCAACACGGGGGCTTGAGTAAGACTTTGCTTTAAGGTGTGGAAGGCCTCTTCGCATTTCTCATCCCATCTAACACCAAAAGGCTCAGAGGGTTTGAAGTAGTCCTTGTTCTCTTTACCTTTAGCCTTTTTCTTCCTCTCAGCTGGTGGGAGGTAACCAGCCAGCAGCTGATTCAGAGGATGGGCCACTTTGGAGTAATCCTGCACAAAGCGCCTGTAATATCCGCAGAACCCAAGAAATGACCGCAAGGCAGTCACTGTGTTCGGTTTGGGCCATGTGGTAACAGCTTCGATCTTGGATGGATCTGTGGCTACTCCATCCTGTGATACAATATGCCCCACATAGGACACGGATGTTTGGCAAAACTGACACTTGTCCAATGATAGCTTGAGACCTTCATCCTCCAGGCGACCAAGCACTTTCAGCAACCGAGCTTCGTGTTCTTCAAGGGCTGCCCCAAACACAATGATATCATCCAAGTACACCAATACTTCGAGCGAGTTCATGTCCCCAACTGTTTGTTCCATTATTCTTTGAAAAGTTGCTGGAGCGCCTGAAACTCCCTGTGGCATCCTTTCAAATTGGTAGAACCCAACTGGACATATAAAGGCTGTCTTTTCTTTGTCCGATTCACTCATCGGTATTTGGTAGTATCCACTTCTGAGATCCAACACACTGAACCACTTGCTTCCATTAAGACAAGCCAGTGCATCCTCAATTCTTGGAACGGTGTATTGGTCGGGAATAGTACGTCTGTTAAGCGTCCTAAAGTCCACACACATCCGAATCTTTCCGTTCTTTTTCCACACCACCACTATAGGAGATGCATAAGGACTCCTGGACTCGGTAATGATCTCAGCTTCTTTTAACTGCGACAGGTGCTGTCTTACTGCTTCGATGTCAGCTGGTGCCAGCCATCGAGACCTCTCCCGAAAGGGTTTATCCTCGGTAATTCTGATAGAATGGCGAGTACTCTTACTACAACCAACATCAAACTCATGAGTAGAGAAAACTCCTCTCCGCTCCATCATCTTCCTGACTAATCGGTCCTTCCATTCTTTAGGAACGAATGAATCTCCAAAGTTGAAGGAGGAGGGTGTCAGATCTCCGGTTGAGTTAACTTTGGACTCTTCCTTCACATGTGACGACAGTACATTTACAGGAAACAGATGCGCAATCGGCATTCCTTTCCTCAATGTGATTCCTTTGCCTGACATATTCCTCACGGTCACTGTAACTCTCCTTGACATCACAGCTGTCGGGGTCTGCAACTCTGGTCTCACCAGAAGCTCATTTGGAAACCATGGCTCTTCTGCAGGATCATCAGGTGACTCTATCAGAATGGCTTCAGTACCTGGCATTCCAGGGAATTTTGGTATCCCAGGGATTCTAGCCACTCCTCCAGGACGCAGGGTGATAGGTTTGGCTCGAACGTACCACACAGTTCCTCTTTTGCTATCATCTACGTCGGAAGAAAGTTCAGGCAGTTTCTCAAAAGCCTTTTTGAAAACAGGGTGAATGTGTCTGGTGCTCAAGAAGTTTTCACCTCCCTGCTCTTTGCAGCTTGTCAGGAGTCGTCTCACTATGGGTGTATTACTGCCAACTAGTATGGAAACCTCACCTTTCACCATGGGGTCAGGGCAAACCAACACAAGTGCATCAATGGTCTCAGTGGTCCCTACATCAGCTTCCAAGAACTCCAACCTCAGCGACAAATAGCCATCATATGGGTAATCAGCAGGACTAAGGCCCCAGATCTGCAGAAGACTGATTGGGGTTAACGGCAAATGCGTCAGGTATCAGTCATAGAAGGATCTGTACAGTATGGTAACCTGAGAACCCGTGTCGAGGATAGCTTTAGTATAAATGCCTTCAATCTGTATTGATACAGCAGAACTCGGCCCTACTAAACCTTCAGGTATGATGTCTTTCATATCCCCTCGTCTATTATTGCACTTAGCGGAACGTGTCTTAACTACAGGGACAGCAGGCCGTT
Organism: Somniosus microcephalus; assembly: GCF_052327205.1. NCBI lineage: Eukaryota > Metazoa > Chordata > Chondrichthyes > Squaliformes > Somniosidae > Somniosus > Somniosus microcephalus. Next base: position 173,653,852 of record NC_140995.1, on the reverse strand, counting down.
CCGTTACTGTGCCCCTTTGTAGTTTCCCGACTTCTTGGTAAGTTTTATGAGACGGTCATTTACTTTTTTTAGATTTTCCTCACCTCTACATTCTCGCTTGAAATGTCCATCCTTTCCACAGTTATAACAAAAGACTCCAGGTCTATCTCCTTCATGGGGATATCCTTTAGAGGAATCATTCATTTTGCTGTTAGACTTCGCAGGGTGTTCAACCTTTTGCACCCGTGCTTCATCCCTTTCTGTGTTGGGCTTAGACCGAAAATATGCCATCTCGGCTCTCATGACATTTATTTCCTTCTTCAGCTGTTCCATCTCAGGGTTGACATCACCCTTAGGAGTAGAAACTGTAACAGGAGTCACAAGCTTGGACATCACAGCACTCTTTGCTACATTCCGGGCCTGAAGCATATCCTCCTCCTCTCTGACTTCCCTTAGCAGCTCAGTGAAGGTAGGTGGCTCTCGCAACTTATGGGTCATGCGTATGCGAAGAGCAGTCACGTCTTCGAGCAATGCACCTCGCACAACCTGTTCAATGCGGAACCGATTCATTTCAGGCAACTCAATCCCTCTTTTCCGTAACATACAATGCAGCAGTTTGTCTATTCTCAGCAGATAACTGGACAGCTTCTCTCCCTCACACTGGAATGTGCTTCTGAATCTGACCATCAAATCTGAAATGGTTTCAGTAGTTCCAAAGGCAGTTTCTAGAGCCTGCATGTAGTCAAAGGAAGTAGCAGAGGTGTTCTGTGCCTTTAAGAATCTTACTATGTCAGCAGCAGGACCCTTAAGGCTTTCTACTATTCTCTGCCTCTTCACATTGTCACTGCACTGCCATTCCTCTAGCAGAGGCAGGGTCTGCTCAGCCCAGGCGTCGTACTCCTCTTCCCCACTGGGAGTTGGTCTCACTCCTGAGAACATACGGAGCTTACGGTATCCCTGAGCCTCGAAGGACAGATTGGTGCATTTATCCACCAGAGAACTAATGGCACTGACCAACTGAGTGTTCATATCCAGGGCCGAAGGACCTATCAGACCTTTGACATCAGCAACAGTCTTTCCTTCTTGTCTCAAGAATGACAACAACTTGGTCTGAAACCCTTCTTCTTCCTTAGTAGTAATAGGGACAAACTGAACTGGCCAGGGACCAGCCTCTTCAGAAAGCCCAACTGCCTCAGGTAAACCATGACCTCTCAGGTTCTCTGATGTCTGGATCAACACAAACTGCTTCTTGGTAGCTGTATCCAAGCAGCGCTCAACTATCCTAACCTTTCCAAAGGCTTTGACACAATTCAGAGCCCTTAGCAAGACATCATCAGGGTCATCGTTAGCAACACCATTCAGCACAATGGCATGGGTAGTAGCTATCTGCTTCCGTTTGCACCAAGCTTCAACCTCAATAACATCCATCTTTTATGCTCAAACAGCCCAGTAGAAACCACAAACCACTCTCTTAGCAATGAGCATTCAATACTGTTAGTTTACTGACATAAATAGACCACAATCCCGGACGAGCCCCCAAAATGTAACCCCTTCACGGTTCTCTAGATATATGTGAGATGTGGTCTCTGTTGTAGACAGTATTCTATAGTCCAGTAAGGAGATCACTACTACAATGGCTTAATTCTAATGATCTTACTTTATAGTTTTAACGTCAGACAGTATAAGAAGATTACGGGTCAATGACCTAAATTAGACATTGGCATACATTAGAATGAATCTAGACATAATAAACATACATTCTCCATTTATATGGATTCAAAGGAGAATCTGTCCCTGTGTCCAAATTCGAGTGCACTCTTTCGTTGGCGCGCTTAAGTTGGAGCTCATGGTATGTATAATGTCTGCAAGACTTACGACTCCGAACCCCTTCGTTGAATTCTCTTCACGATCACTGAATCCCACTTTGAGTTCTGGATGCAGAGCTACTAATACAAAGGGCAGCGGCCGAGTTTGGAAGCCCGGGACGGGATGCGGCAGCCATTTGCCTCCTGAGCCCTCTTTTCAGAGCTCCCGTCCTCTTTTCTTCCAGTCGCTCTCGTTTCCCGCTCGAAAAACCCGACTCCACCCCTTCCTCCTGGGGTTTCTGCCTGGAGACTGCGCAGCCTCACTGTCTGCAACAGTTGATACTGGTGCAGAATTATGGAAAGTCTGCTCTTAGTCACATTGTGTCCTTAAAATTTCTTGCCGTACCTTCACATGGGCAACTTTAACCCAGGGATTTATAACAATGATAATACAGTGTCTAAGTTAAAGATTGATAACCATACTTAGCGTACATAACATTTCCAGTGGGTATTACAAATGTATCATATTTTTATTTTTTGCTTCACACAAATTCAATGGTATGTTCAGTCAGTGAGGTGTAGCTATTGTAACTCTATAAAAACCATGAGACTCTTTAAGGTCCATTGGTATGACTTCACCACAAAGAGTATATCTTAAAGATACAATTGTTAATTCTCTGGTAATAACATTATTGGCCAAGCTAACCAATTGAGTTCTTCTTCTTTATATTGCTAGGTATGACTCCAGCCAGTGGAGAGTTTTCCCCCCGATTCCCATTGACTTCAGTTTTACTAGGGCTCCTTAATGCCACACTCAGTCAAATGCTGCCTTGATGTCAAGGGCAGTCACTCTCACCTCACCTCTGGAATTCAGCTCCTTTGTCCATGTTTGGACCAAGGCTGTAATGAGGTCTGGAGCTGAGTGGCCCTGGCGGAACCCAAACTGGGCATCAGTGAGCAGGTTGTTGGTGAGTAAGTGTTGCTTGATAGCACTGTTGACAACACCTTCTATCACTTTGCTGATGACTGAGAGTAGACTAATGGGGCAGTAATTGGCCGGATTGGATTTGTCCTGCTTTTTGTGGGCAGGACATACCTGGGCAGTTTTCCACATTGTCGGATAGATGCCAGTGTTGTAGCTGTACTGGAACAGCTTGACTAGAGGCACGGCTAGTTCTGGAGCACAAGTCTTCAGCATGACAGACAGATGTTGTCGGGGCCCATAGCCTTTGCTGTATCCAATCCGTTTCTTGCTATCACGTGGAGGGAATCGAATTGGCTGAAGACTGACTTCTGTGATGGTGGGGACCTCAGGAGGAGGCAGATATGAATCCTCCACTCAGCACTTCTGGCTGAAGATGGTTGCAAACGCTTCAGCCTTGTCTTTTGCATTCACGTGCTGGGCTCCACCATCATTGAGGATGGAGATATTCATGGAACCTCCTCCTCCCGTTAGTTGTTTAATGCTCCACCACCATTCACGACTGGATGTGGCAGGACTGCAGAGCTTTGATCTGATCCGTTGATTGTGGGATCGCTTGCCATGTCTATAGCATGCTGCTTCCGATTTTTAGCATGCATGTAGTCCTCTGTTGCAGCTTCCCCAGGTTGGCACCTCATTTTTAGATACACCTGGTGTTGCTCCTGGCATGCTCTTCTACACTCCTTATTGAATCAGGGTTAGTCCCCTGGCTTGATGGTAATGGTAGAGTGAGGGATATGCTGGACCATGAGGTCACAGATTGTGGTGGAATGCAATTCTGCTGCTGATGGCCCACAGTGCCTCATGGATGCCCAGTTTTGAGCTACTAGATCTGTTCTGAATCTATCCCATTTAGCACGGTGGTAGTGCCACACAACACGATGGAGGGTGTCCTCAGTGTGCAGGCGGGACTTCGTCTCCACAATCACTGTGCAGTGGTCATTGCTACCAATGCTGTCATGGACAGATGCATCTGCGACAGGTAGATTGGTGAGGATGAGGTCAAGTAGGCTTTTCTCTCGTGTTGGTTCTCTCACCACTTGTCACGGGCCTAGACTGGCAGCTATATCCTTCAGGACCAGCCAGCTAGGTCAGTAGTGGTGCTACTGAGCCACTCTTGGTGATGGACATTGAAGTCCCCCACCCAGAGTACATTCTGGGCCCTTGCTACTCTCAGTGCTTCTTCCAAGTGGTGTTCAACATGGAGGAGTACTGATTCATTAGCTGAGGGAGGGCGGTAGGTGGTAATTAGCAGGAGGTTTCCTTGCCCATGCTTGACCTGAAGCCATGAGGCTTCATGGGGTCCGGAGTCAATGTTGAGGACTCCCAGGCCATTGTCATGTCCGTAGGCGGTGCTGAGACCGATGCCGGGTGGTCCGTCCGGTTTTATTCTTATTATGGTTTTTCGTAGCAGTTGTGTACAACTGAGTGGCTTGCTGGACTGTATACCACTGTGCCGCCACCCCTGGTGGGTCTGTCCTGCCGGTGGGACAGGACATATCCAGGGATGGTGATGGAGGATTCTGGGACATTGGCTAAAAGGTATGATTCTGTGAGTATGACTATGTCAGGCTGTTGCTTGACTAGTCTGTGGGACAGCTCTCCCAATTTTGGCACAAGTTCCCAGATGTTGGTGAAGAGGACTTTGCAGGGTCGACTGGGCTGGGTGTGCCATTGTCGTGTCTGTAGCCAGTGCTGAGGTCAACACCTCGTGGTCCGTCTGGTTTTATTCTTATTATGGTTTTATCATAGCGGTTATGTACAACTGAGTGGCTTGCAAGACCATTTCAGAGGGCAGTTAAGAGTCAACCACATTGCCGTGGGTCTGGAGTCACATATAGGCCAGACCAGGTAAGGACGGCAGATTTCCTTCCCTAAAGGACATTAGTGAACCAGGTGGCTTTTTACGACAATCTGATAGTTTCGATGATCACCATTACTGATACTAGCTTTTTATTACAGATTTATTTAATTAACTGAATTTAAATTCCCCAGCTGCCGTGGTGGGATTTGAACTCACATCGCTGGATCATTAGTCCAGGCCTCTGGATTACTAGTCCAGTAACATAACAACTATGCTACCATTCCTGGTTGTGTCTCAATGGTAGCACTTGTGCCTCTGAATCAGAAAGTTGTGGGTTCAAGTCATATTCCAGAGATTCCAGAGCACAAAATCTAGGCTGACACTTCTTTTGGATAAGACGCTAAACTGATGCCCCATCTGAGCTCTCAGCTGAACGTAAAAGATCCCATGGCACTATCTCGAAGAAGAGCAGGGGAGTTCTCCCCCATGTCCTGGCCAATATTTATCCCTCAACCAACATTACTAATACAGATTATCTGGTCGTTATCACATTTCTGTTTGTGGGACCTCCCTGTGTGCGAATTGGCTGCCGCGTTTCCTACAATACAACAGTGACTACACTTCAAAGTACTTATTTGGCTGTAAAGCGGCTTGGAACATCCTAAGGTCATGAAAGGTGTTACATAAATGCAAGTCTTTCTTTTTTTGTCTTATAATACTCCTGTGAAGCGCCTTGGGATGTTTTACTACATTAAAGGCGCTAAATAAATACAAGTTGTTGTTGTTGTTGTTGTTTCTTCTTTCTTTACCATTCACCTTGGCCCTGTCCTGATGTATATATCAATGAGACTAGGCCATTTTCTTAAGCAAACCTAGTTTTAGCCCTGTGTGTGCCATGAAAGACTGAAGCCAACAATATAATGCATCACCAACAAAAATACCTTATTTTGTCACATTCTTTCTGTGCTAAACTTCATTGACATAATGGAGAAGCAGACCTGTCTATAGTTATCCAGTTGTACATCTATATAAGCTTGAGAGTGATGTGATAGAATTTTTGCTAGTACTTGCTTAGAAATTATCTGTGCAATTTCAGATTGATGAGAACACGTATTAATGTTTCCTCTCTTGTATATATGAATATAATAACATTATTGTAGCAATATATTAGCTATTATTACTTTGATAGATTCTGATATGTACTTTTAGAGAAAGGCAATGTCAATCTTGGGCTCCAAGTATTGGGGAGGGGGCTGTTTCAAATTTATTGATGCCAACAAGTAATCTTTCAACATTTCAACAAATTTGACCAGCCACGTTTTCTCTATATTTGATACCAGTCTTCAGGATCTCACAGAAATCTTAAATATATATATATATATATATTCAGTAAAAAAATAACTTCAATAGATATAACTTAAAGAAGGAAGCAGATAAAATATATATGCATATAGTAATGTCACTAATAACCTAATACAGTAATTGGTTGCAGTTTATTTGAAACAATTGTTTTAACCTGAATACTACATAAGTTATCTATTGTTGGCAAATAGAAATGCTTATGAAGTTCTTCTGAATGTACTGCGCTGGAACATTTATTTTTAGGGAGTCATCCATTCATAAGTGCATTACAGAATGATTGCTATCTGGGGATGAGTCGCAATATTGCACCAACAGTTTTTCTTCAAGTTTAGGTTTATTACTTTAATACTTGCATTTTTACAGTGTGTGATATCAGTACTGAAATTATGAAAGACTCTTTAATGTAATGGCGAAAAGCTGTTCTTTTTGCTGTTTGAACTATATCTTGAATAAACATCCCTATATATAATTTAGATAAAAAATTAAATTGTATTAGATAAGCTGATGGTTAAAACATTGTTAGAATTTCCTGTTTACTTTTACCTAATGGGGTTAGTAAGGAACAGCTCTTGAGTAAATTTTAAACATTTTGTGAGATTGCGTAGTTCAAAGAAAATAAATGACATTTCTTAATTCATACCACATTACACAGTCATGTTATCATGGTTCTTGCATATTTCCTCTGTTCCTCCCACCTTCACCACTTTATGTCTGTAAAGAATTGCAAATGTCTTATTTTCATTGCTCCACATTTGGTCTTGCTGTGGTTTGAATGTGCGTAAAAGAGGTTTGGCATGTGGTTTCACTGCAGATCCTAATGAGGTGCAGCAATAGATATTAAGCAATAGTTATTGAAAATGGATCGTTACTCCAAATGCATGCAAAGCTTTCAGCCCTTTCCAAAGCAGTGCTTGGGCATTTTTATCTGGCAACGTTTCAGGCTGTGCAAGCATGTTATTATGCACATTACAGAAACATAGATTGACATCCTGTAGATCACAGTCTGTGTCCTCTAACCTGTTATATGTGTTCCTCCTAGATTAAATAAATCATAAACAAGTCTGAAGATTGTGATTGCAATTTACAATGGGCGGTCAAGTAAATTCTGTCAGGGTTAGCCTTTCAGGCCGATGACCTTTCGCGATTCTGACGTAAGCTCGTCGACCTGAAACATTAACACTACGTTCCTCTCTCCACAGGCGCTGCCTGACCTGCTGAGTGCTTCCAGCACTTCCTGTTTTAATTTCAGATTTTCACAATCTGCAGTATTTTACTTTCTGCCCCCTTTCATCAGAATTGTTTTTTCTCTGGTCATGTGAAAACAATTACTTGAATATATCAAGGATAGTCAGTGTGATATAGGGAGGTTTGGCTTGGTCCTTCATTTCTGGTGGGTTTCAACAGTGATCTCCAGTAGGACTGACCAAAGGGGCCTGACTAGAAATACAAATTTCTACTGTTATAGAAATCCAAGTTCAGTCACACATGTTTAGGCTCTTATATGACATACCATGGAATGTCAGAAAATGGGTTCATGCTTGCTAAAGGGCTTAATGGTAGGAATTTGTCTCAAAATAATAGCTAAAATGATTTCCTCTGTTTCTTTTAGAACAACAATGTTGGTGGCACTGTCTAAGTAGAGTAATAAGTCAGCACACAGTCCTTTCACCTTGGTCCAAATCACACCCAGCCTGACGGGGTGCAAGTTCTGCGGAGTTAGGATATTCTCAACTCAGTTAGTACTGAACACAGGCCCAAAGCACAAAACTGAGAACAAACTGGAGAACTGCATCAGTTTAACACGATTAACATTCAACACAAATAATTCTATTAGCTCCAAAATATCAAACAGGATAAGAATGCTGCAGCTTTAATGTAAAACTGATTGTAAATACAGGAGAATGGTTCTCTCACTTCTTCTATATATTTATATAAACATTCTTAAAACTGACACCAGCAGTGTTTCTCTCCTGGGAGAGGGAGTGAATAATGGAAATAATGCACTGTTTTAACAGAATTAATGTTATTATGGAATTATAAAATAAACAGCTTAACTGCCCACAAAGTCTTTGGATATTTCAACTATATTTCCCCTCAGGGCTGAACTGCACCTTCCAATGCACTGACTGTATGTAAAATTCGCACACTTTTCCCATATTAAATCTCATCATTCTGTTTTAACATTTATTCCTTGGCTTAAACTGCATGGATCACCCATACATATCTAATACATGGAACCAAAGCATCAAATGCTCTAGCTACCTAACTGACTAATGATGATCTGCAAGACTCCACGCTTTCTCGATCATGCCAGATGCTCATGTTTGTTTAATGGAATACAGAACTGTAAATAGAATTTATTCATTCCTCCTACAGACTATGCAATAGGACTGCTCTAGATAAACACCTGCTGAAGATGTGGACAAGACAAAGAATCACAGAAATTTCAGCACAGAAGGAGGCTATCTGTGCCAGTGCTAACGCTTCAACTGGAGCTATCTGCTCGAATCCGATTGCCTGCTCTTTCCTCGTATATTTTTATTTCCTTCAATTGCCAACCTCTTCTAATCCACTTTTAATGAGGTTATGAAGGCAAATTTTCTTCTGATTGTGCGAGAACATAAAGGATCACCAGGATCAGGTGGGGGGGGGGGGCGCAGGGATCGCACGCCAGTAATGGGGCTCACCATCAATTTCCCATCCATTAATTTAAACAGGCAGAATATCAGGTGGGGTCTGTCACACAAATACAATCCTCCCCTTCTGAGGTTCTTAGATGTGTTATGCCCAGGCAATCTTTTGCACCCAAGCACACTAGCAGCAAAATCTTCCCATAGTCTCTGCCTTAGTAGAGATTATGGAAGTGCGTTCTATGTTCCAATAACCCACTGTACAAAACAGATGACCCCAAAATTCCTCCCTCCCCTCTGCCTGGGTGCAGAACTTGAATCCGCCTGTATTTGAGGGTCAGGTCATTAGCATGGCCCCGGTACACTGCGGTGCAAATTTGCCCTGGTATGGATGCGCACCCAGAATCAGGAGTTGGAGATCCAGCCACTGCAACAGGCCTGCAACAGTAGGAATGGCCTTCTGGCTGCTGTCCAAAGAGGATTCAGTGCAACACTGGGGGAAAACAGCCACTTAGCCTTTTAGGCCAAGTTGGTCTTGCTGTCTGCCCCTCTCAGATCCTCTAATTTGAGTGAGATCAGGCAACTACAGCCAGCTTCTTCAGGCATCCCAATTAGCAACCCACCCCATCATTTCCGTACTATTACAATACGTACAACTCGTGTAGCTGCATGTGCTCTGCGCCTCCTTGAAGAAAGAACCAGAAATCCAGAGGAAACTTAAAGGGGGAAGAAACCCAGCAGCAAGGGTCTCTAACCACTTTTTCTCCCTTTTGCTTGAACATGGGTGAGGAATATCAGGGTCAATTTCTTCTAACTGCTTTCTTCGACTTGAACGTATATGGCGCACAACTGGTTTAACCACCCATCACCAGATCTGGCTGGATCACATCAAACACTATTGGGTCTTGCTCTCCTCTGCCAAAACCATGTACTTTTCCAAGATTCTCCTGGCATGCAAAGATAACCCCCGGCTACTTTTCTCCACTACCAACCATCTTCCTAAACCCCTCTCCATTGTCCCCTCCACCCTTACCTCCAACAAAAGTGAGAGGAAATCATGGACTTTTTTTAGTCACTAAGATTGAGACTATTCCCTCAGCAAACTCTGCCACTTCCCATCCTTCCCCTTGCCCTCCAAGCCAAAGTTCCCCCATGGATTACTTCTGCCCTAGTGCATGCTGATCTCCCATTCTCCACCCTCCATCAACTTCAGCTCATCCAAAACTCTGCTGCCCATACCCTAAGCCAAACCAAGACCCATTTATCCATTACCCCTGTGTTTGCTGACCTACATTGTCTCCTGGTCCCCCAAAGCCCCCAATTTAAAATTCTCATCCTTGTGTTCAAATTCCTTCCTGGCTTCACCCATCTCGATCTCTGTAACCTCCTCTAGCCCTAAGGCATTCTGAGAACTTAACATTCCTCCAAATCTTGTGCATCCTTCACTTCCTTTGCCCCATCACTGGCGGTCATGTCTAGTGCTAAGCTTAGGAATTCCCTCCCTATACCTCTTCACTTTTAATATGATCCTTAAAACTTATGGGAGAAAAATTGGGTTGGTTTGCGTCTCTAGCGCCTGGGCGCGGCACCGCTAATGCGTCCCGCGAAATTCAGCGGGAGGTTAGCGATGGTAGCCAGTAGTGGCCCGAGCCAGTGTGCTACTGCACCGCCGGCGATGATATTATCACCGTGCGTAGCGCCCCGCATGCGTCCCAGCTGTAAACTTCCCTTGCGCCCCCTGACCTATCACCGGATGATATGTCCGACATAATCAGGAGGTGTTTTTGCAGCGGTGGCAGCACCACTTAAAGGGCAGGTGTTGGGCTGCCATTTTTATTTCGGCCGACTGCCAGCATCTGCCCCCTTTTGTTTTTTATGCAGGGTGCCAGCCGCGATCGCTGAGCCCGGCACTCCTCTTGATTATCACCATGCGTAGCGCCCCGCATGCGTCCCGGCTGTAAACTTCACTTGCGCCCCCTGACCTATCACCGCCCAGGCGCTAGAGGCGCAAACCAACCCAATTTTTCTCCCATAAGTTTTAAGGATCGTATTAAAGGTGAAGAGGTATAGGGAGGGAATTCCTAAGCTTAGCACTAGACATCTTGAGTGCCAGGCTGTATCCACGGCACACTGCTCCTCGGTGGTCCAGCAGGGCCCCGGTGCGTGCAGCGCTAGGCCCCTCCCCTTTAATCAGGGGCGGAGGCCTGCAATGATGCGGCGCTATATGCCGCCTCGTGTGATGCGGCTGTACGTGGCGCCGTAAATTCAGTAGTAGCACCCCAAGCAGGAGGAGGAGCACTTTCCAGTAGCGCCCCACCTCCTGCTTGGGGTGCTACTACTGAATTTACGGCGGAGGGGCGCTAACTTTTTCAGGGCACTAAAATTAGCATCTCAGCGACCCAAAATGAGCACACCCAATTTTTCCCCCACCCCTCCTAATATTTCCATCTTGGCTCGATCTCAATTTTTGTCTGATTATGCTTCTGTGATATTTAGGATGTTTTTCTATATTAAAGGCATGATATAAATGCAAGTTGTTGCTGTTCCAATAATAATCCTAAATTTATGTGGCTTGTTACCAATTCACCAAACAGCAGGAACAATCTTTTACTGCTTATTCTATTAAATCACCCTTAACTTTCTCGATTCGTGTGAAAAAGCTCCAGTTCTTCCAGTCTTTCTTCACAGCTGTAACCGTTATTCCTGATATAATTCTCATGAATCTTCATTGTACTCTTTCTATAGCACTAACATCCTACAATTTGGTGCCCAGAATGTCATGCAATATTCAAACTGTGGCCAAACCAAAGTCTTTTATAAATACCCATCACTTTCTGGTTTTTATATTCAAAATCCTTATGTGTAAAACCTAGGATCCTATTCACCATCTTTATGGCCTTTTCAACCAAAAGTTCTACCAATCACCATACTGTGATCTCTACACTCATCCACTATGTTAAAGAACTTACCATTTAGGGTATATTTCCTTTCCCTGTTCATTTTCCCAAACTATACTGCATATATATGGCTGACTGTTTGCAGCCATTTGTACTGTTTCTCCTGAGGGTCCACTGATCTCCTGCTGTAGTTACAACAGAAAATGAGGTGCACTTCCACAAAAACTCAGGGCCATTGTGTGTGCTGCTCAGGAAGCAGCCATTGACATGCATGATATGGTATTAGCAATCGTTGACCAATTTCACAATGATGGAGTACTACACCGATGGGTTCATGTAGATTATTACATTGTGCCAAAGCGCCTGGAAGGCCTAATGGGGTCTGTATTTGAGAAATCTAGTACAGTGAAATTGGGCAGCCCCAGTTATTAATGTTCAGTGGGAAAAGAGATGAAGATGTTGGACCTGCTGACGCAATGGCTCGGCTGTAGTGTATGTACCCTTCTACCTTTAAGAGAACTATTGTATGTAACCATCCACCTTTAAGAGAACTACTTTAGGTGTTGCACTACTTTGTTGGCTTCTGTATACTGTAATACTGACGGTGACCACACCGGTATATAAGTGCTGTGTCAGGATTTATTGGGCAGATTCGCCCTGACCTTCGAATAGTAAAGTCCTGTTTTAAGTTACTCTGGTAGTCTGTGTATTAATTAACTAAACAACCCACAGACTTTACAGTGGCGACGAGTCCGATCGTACCCTGCGGCAACAATACTTCCGAAGCAGTTAACGAGCGTCGAGAAGAGGCAACCGCCCTCGTCGTTCTGCTGGGAGAAAACTCGAGGCTGCAGAACTAGAAAGGAGGAAGAATTTAGAGACAAAGACTTCCATCAGCAACAGGCACTGACTGTCCCTTCTGCCACGGTGAGGAGTGAGCCGATCAGCACGAGAAGCAAGGCGGCCACGGTGACTGTGAGTAAGGGAAAGTAAAAAGAATAACCGGAGGATAAGGGCGGTGCACTCGACCACGGTCGAGGGGGAAAGGAGCCGGACAGAAGTCGGGTCCAGAGGCGCTGAGACTGGGGCAGCATGGAGCAAGGAAGCCGCGGTACAGACAGGCTGGGGGACGCAACGGCGTCGTGAGACAGCTAGACCGCGACCGGCGAAAAAGGCCGGGCAGCGACCGAAGCCACGAAGCGCTGCGACCGGGAACGTAGGTGCGGGAAGAGATAAACTCAGCCGCAGCCGGGGAGGGAAGCACCGGACTGCGAGAGGGCTGGGAGGCGCGATTGGGAGCCGAGCGAGCGGGAGAGGCAGAGCCGACCAAGGGAGACTGAGCGAGAGCCAGTCCAGTGGCTGAAACTGTTCTCCGTCAACGGGGTGTACCCAGCGCCGGTAGAGCCGAGCGAGCGGGAGAGAGACAGAGCCGGAGCAAGGGGAACTGAGCGAGAGCCAGCCCAGCGGCTGAAACTGTTCGCCGTCAACGGGGTGTACCCAGCGCCGGTTGCCCTGCCGAGAAAAGGGAAAGCACTGAAGCCGACGCGCAGGCTGTGAACCTGAAAGCCAGCGGCCGTCGCCCGTGGGGAAAGTGTACCCCTCCCGCCAGGCAAGAAACGCGGGAAGCCGCCATTAGGCGGGCAAGAAGACAGAAACGGGAAACCGCCATTTTCGTGGGAACCGCCATCTTGAAAAAAAAAAGGAAATTTAAAGAAATAATCCGTGGTGTTATCAGGAAGAGAGGAAGATGCCTAAGCGTGGTAACATCAATGATTTTAATTCCGAGGTAGAAGACTGGGCTACGTATGTGGAACGCATTGAGATCTATGGTGAGGCCAATAAAATAGAAGAAGATGACAAAGCTATAACCTTGCTAAACTCGATGGGCGCGAAGACATACGGGCTCTTGAAGCATCTACTAGCACCAGCTAAACCGGCGGATCAGACTTTCGATGATATTGTTGCTGTCCTGAAGGATCATTTTAACCCCGCACCACTGATGTTAGTGGAACGATCCAAATTTTACGCGAGAACGCAACGGAAAGAGGAAAGCAACGCGGAGTACCTGATTGAACTGCGTAGGCTAGTGAAACACTGTCAGTTTAGGGAAAATCTGGCAGAGGCACTCAGAGACAAATTCGTGTGCGGAATGTCAAAGGAAGAAACACAAAAATGACTGCTCGAAGAGAACGATCTTACACTTGATAAGGTTGTCCTTATTGCTGCATCGAACGAAGCTGCAGCGAACGGAACGGCGGAAATGCAGCTAAAGGCAGCGGCACTCAGGGTGCAGCAAATTACTTTGGGTACAACGAAATGCTATCGTTGTGGGAAGACAACACACGACCAGAACCAATGCTGGTTTAAAAACCAGGAATGTAGGAAATGTGGCAAGCTCGGTCACATAGCTAAGGTATGCCGGTCAGGGAAGAAGACCAACAATAATGAGTCACCACAAAAGAGGTACAGAAAGGCACATGAGGTGACTAGGAAGAGTCCGGAAGAACAGAATTCGGACTCACACTCCAACTGCAAGGAACTGGATAGTCTGAGAGTTCACAATGTGAGTAATGAAGCTGACCGACAAGCTATCTGGATCACACTACAGATTGCAAAAGTCCAAGTGAAAATGGAAGTGGACACCGGATCGGTGTTGACGGTCATGAATAAGCATGATTATAAAAAGTTATTCAAGCATATTCCCCTACGGGATACGGAACTAGTATTGCAGACATACACGGGGCACAAAGTATACCCCATCGGAAAGATAGAAGTCAAGGTGAGATACAAGGACAAAGATCACCAAAGGATGGACCTGTATGTGTTGCCTGAGGGAGGTCCACCACTTCTGGGACGGGAGTGGATCAGGAAAATAAAGATAGACTGGCATTCACTAAACACCATGACGGTAGATTCCGGAAAGGAAGATGTCAAACCTGAACGGTTGTCCAGAATATTGGACGAAGCTAAAGAGGTATTCCAGCAAGGACTGGGAACACTGCGAGGAATTAAAGCAAAGGTTAAGATTGCAGAACATGCAAGCCCAAAATTTTTCAAAGCCAGATCGGTACCTTACGCGATACGACCTGCTGTGGAGGCAGAACTGGAAGAACTTGAACGATCAGGGGTACTGTCAAAAGTGGACTGGAGTGAGTGGGCCACGCCCATTGTTCCCGTCATGAAGTCTTCACCAAGTAACAAGCCAGGGGGACCGGGGAAGGTCCGCATCTGCGGAGACTTCAAGATCACAGTGAATCCGGTGCTTCACACGGTACAATACCCGCTTCCGTGGATTGAAGATATCTTTGCTTCGTTGGCTGGAGGGAAACACTTCACCAAGATAGACCTGGCACAGGCATACTTACAAATGGAAGTCGAGGAAGAGTCGCGTCAGTACCTCACCATCAACACACACAGAGGCTTGTATCGTTATAATAGACTGGTTTTTGGGGTAGCTTCGGCTCCAGCAATTTGGCAGAGGGCCATGGAGCAGGTATTACAAGGAATTCCAAGCACGCAGTGTTACTTAGATGATATCCTGATTACGGGAGAAGACGAGGAAGAACACCTCACAAATTTGAAACTGGTGCTCACTAGGTTGAAGGAATATGGCCTTCGAGTTAATCGCAAGAAATGTGAGTTCTTCCAAAAACGGATCTCGTACTGCGGTCATGTCATTGACCGAGAGGGGCTGCACAAGTCACCTGACAAGATAGAAGCTGTCGTGAAGGCCCCCGCTCCGGAAAACGTATCACAGTTAAGATCATTCTTGGGGTTGATTAATTATTATCACAAGTTTCTGCCGAATCTATCCACGGTGCTGCATCCGCTGAATGCTCTGTTGCGGAAAGAAGTACCATGGAAGTGGAGTGAGGAATGTAAAAAGGCCTTTCGCAGAAGCAAGGCGTTGATTACCTCTGAAGAAGTGTTGGCTCATTTCAACCCAACGTTACCTCTTCGTCTAGCTTGTGATGCTTCCCCCTATGGCATTGGAGCAGTACTTTCACACAAGTTACCAAATGGCTCGGAAAGGCCAGTGGCATTTGCGTCCCGATCATTGACCTCCGCGGAGCGAAATTATGCTCAAATAGATAGGGAGGCCCTCAGCCTTGTGTGGGGCGTAAAGAAATTCAATCATTACCTGCAGGGCAAGAAGTTCACATTACTGACAGACCACCAGCCGTTGGTGTCCATATTCAACCCTAACAAGGCCGTTTCCACCATGACAGCGCAAAGGTTACAGAGGTGGTCCGTGTTACTTGGGGCACACCAATATGACATTGAATACAAAAGGTCCAAACAGCATGGAAATGCTGATGGGTTATCGCGTTTGCCATTGCCGATAGTAGAAGAAGCGACTACAGTGGACCCGGTAGAGATGTTCCACTCATCCATAGTGGAATGTCTACCAGTAACAAATTCGATGATCGAAAGCGAAACAAGAAATGACCCGACTCTCTCACGAGTCTATGATTTAACGGTGGAGGGATGGCCAGCACAGGGCGAACCAACGCTGCCAGCATTTTCGCAGAGAAAAGAACAGCTGTTAGTGTGTCGAGGAACCCTGATGTGTGGATCTAGAGTGGTGATTCCACCCAAACTTCAACAGAAGGTGTTAAAGGAGCTGCACGAGGGACATCTGGGTGGAGTGAAAATGAAGAACCTAGCAAGAGCGTTTGTGTGGTGGCCAGGCATTGATGGGGACATCGAAGAAATCACTAAGAGCTGTCTAGGATGCCAGAAGGTCCAAAACGCACCACCACAGGCTCCTCTGCATCCATGGGAGTGGCCCTCATCTCCTTGGCAAAGGGTACACATCGACTTTGCTGGTCCATTTATGGACTCAATGTTTCTAATAGCGGTGGATGCACACTCCAAGTGGCCGGAGGTAATAAAGATGTCCACCACCACCACGGAAAAAACCATCACAGTGTTAAGGACCATGTTTGCTAGGAATGGGCTGCCGGAACAGATCTGTTCTGATAATGGACTGCAATTTGTGTCCGAAGAATTCAAGAAATTCTTAAAGAGCAATGGGGTTAAGCACTACACGTCAGCCCCATACCATCCCGCCTCCAATGGATTGGCTGAAAGGTTTGTCCAGACCTTCAAGAAGGCCATAAAGGCCATGGGTAATGAAGCCATTAACTTACAACATAAGGTGGATAGCTTCTTGTTGGCGTACAGGAATGCAACACATGCGGTCAGAAATCAAACTCCCGCCATGATGTTTTGTAATAGACGACTAAGATGCCGGCTGGATTTGCTTAAGCCAAACGTCAGAAGGGACGTAGAGAACCGGCAATTCCAGGGCATGAATGAAAGGCCAACTAGATCTTTTCAGATAGGTCAACAAGTTTTGGCCCGGGACTACCGTACCGAGAAATGGCAGCCTGGAACTATTGGAAAAAGGCTAGGGCCGTTGATGTATACGGTGGACATTGGGGACAGTATAATAAGGCGCCATGTTGACCAGATCATAGGGTCAGCCACAAATGGCCAATCTACTCCACCACCTTACACGGTTAATGTTGAGACAGAGATACCCAGAACACCTACCTCCGATCTGGTAATACTGGAATCAGATGAACCTGACACTGTCCTTCAAGCCGAATCGACCTTGCCAGAAGCACCTGCTACCCTGCCGGGAGTTACGACACCACCGAGGCGTTATCCGGACAGAGTCCGGAAACCTCCAGAGAGACTGAATCTGTGAACTGTCTTGCATAAAGTTGTATATATGTTATAATGTATGTTTAATGGGGAATCAGTATGTTGTAAGCTAAAAAGGGAGGATTGTAGTGTATGTACCCGTCTACCTTTAAGAGAACTATTGTATGTAACCGTCCACCTTTAAGAGAACTACTTTAGGTGTTGCACTACTTTGTTGGCTTCTGTATACTGTAATACCGATGGTGACCACACCGGTATATAAGTGCTGTGTCAGGATTTATTGGGCAGATTCGCCCTGACCTTCGAATAGTAAAGTCCTGTTTTAAGTTACTCTGGTAGTCTGTGTATTAATTAACTAAGCAACCCACAGACTTTACATCGGCCACCTATTTGATACATCTGTGGACAACCAGTTGGCTAATACGGCAGATGTCACCTGTGCTTGCCTGGAAAGAGCCAGACGCATACAATTTGAGGCCATGGTCACTTTGACAACAACTGGCAGCACCGGCCTTATGTAGGAAGTTGGCAGCAGGTCTCCTTGAAGCAGACAGTACAGCTTTATAACTGTGTCCGTACTGAACCTGAGCCTGCAGTCATTGTCAGGTGGCTGTCCCTAAAACTGTCGGTAGTGTGGGTGTGGTCAGTTTTTTTCTTGCTGGCTTCTGCAATCTCTGGCAGTACTTCTTTGGCCCTGTTCGTCCTCTTCAATTAAATCAAGTGAAAGTGATGTGTATGTACCTTTAAGGGAATAACTGGTCTCAGACTGCAGTACCGGCAGTGACCACCCCTGTATAAAAGGCGCTAGCAGCCTTCTGTAGTTTCAGTTCCCGATTATAACAAGTCTTTACTGAATGGAGACAATCAACTCCTGCTGTCCGTGTCTCAATTATACACGGACATAATATTGGCGATGAACAGATACAAACTTACCTACAGTCTGCACCACCTCATGGGATCCATCCCTGAAGCGAAGTGAGCAGAGGTCGAGGCCAGAAGGAAGAAAGAAGCAGTAGAAACGGGCGTCGACCGTGGGCATCCGCCCCTGAGTCAGCGGAGTTGAAGATTTGCAGGAGAGGCTATCGAGAGCGGGGCTTGGTTCCTGTCGACAGTGCTTCAGCTAATCGGGCTGGTGGCAGGTAGTACACTGATCCTTCCTGGGCTGCAGCGGTCTAGAACTCGAGCGGGTGGCTTGTAACGGGGCCGAGCAGCGTTGTCGGGAAGAGGAGAGAGAGAGAGGGTGGAGCACACAGGGCGCGGCGGGTGCTACGAAGCCGGGCAGCGTACAGACCCGAGAAGAGGGAGGCAAGAGACCCACAGGGTTGTTCCACGACGGGAAAATAATAAAATTAAAAAATTAAAAAATATTAAACGCGCAGAAAGGCGCGAGGAGCTGCAGGTTGCCACGGAAACCGCGGAAAGCAGCGCTAGCAACAGCGGGGAAGAAGGCAAAGCGCGGGAGGTGCCATCTTAATCCAGCGGGGAAGAAGGCAAAGCACGGGAGGCGCCATTTTGTTAAGTCGGGGAAGAAGGCAAAGCGCGGGAGGCGCCATTTTAGATTTCCATGATGCCGAAGACTGGCTATATCACTGCCTTTGATAATGCAATAGAAGACTGGACCACGTATGTGGAAAGAGTCGAGGTATATTGCGAGGCAAACGAAATAGCCGATGAGAAAAAGGCATCGGTACTGCTAAACTTAATGGGCGCAAGAACGTACGGCCTATTGCGGGACCTGATCACTCCAGCCAAACCGAAGGCGAAGAGTTTTAACGAAATTGGTGCTACCCTACAGGAACACCTAAACCCTGCACCACTGCTGATAGCAGAAAGATTTAAATTCCACAGGAGAACTCAGCATAAAGATGAGAGCAATGCTGATTACCTTACAGAACTACGCAAGCTATCAAAGCACTGCCAGTTCGGAGCAGGACTGGCAGATACCCAACGGGACAAATTTGTCTGTGGACTCCTGAGTGAAGGAACCCTGAAGAAGTTACTCTCAGAGAAAGAGCTGACGCTAGATAAGGCCTTCAGCGTGGCAGTATCGTATGAAGCAGCAGCCAGGGGAGCTGCGGAAATACAACAAAGGCCACAGGAATACGGCACCCACGAAATGACACGGGGATTTGCAAAATGTTATCGCTGCGGCAGAACAACCCATGACCAGAAGGACTGCTGGTCCAAGGTCAAAATATGCAGGCAATGCGGAAAGATGGGACACATTGCACGAGTTTGCAGGTCTGGGAAGAAGACCAACGACAACAAAAAGGCTACTAAGGAACCGTACAAGAAAGTACAAAAGATGACGGACAGTAGTTCCGAAGACCAGATGAGCGATAGTGAATCCGGGAACAAGAGACTAAGCTGTCTCAAACTTCACAATGTAATCGCAAAAGAGGATCACCGAACCATTTGGGTCACCCTCACGATAGCAGGGTCCCAAGTTAAAATGGAATTGGATACAGGATCAGCGCTAACCGTCATGAATCGACGAGACTACGAGTGGCTATTCTCACACATACCCTTGAGAGAGACATCCATCGTCTTGACGACGTATACGGGGCAAAAAGTATACCCCAGAGGAAAAATAAGGGTGCCTGTCGAAAACAACGGCAAGAAAATACGGAAATTGTATCTCTACATACTGCAAGATGGTGGACCACCGTTATTGGGACGTGAATGGATCAGAAAGATAAGCTTAGACTGGCACTCCATTCAGGCAATGACGGTGGCTGGTAAAAAAGATGACGACGTCACTCCTGAACGATTGTCAACAATCTTAGCTAACGCCAAAGAGGTATTTCAACAAGAACTGGGCACTCTTAAAGGCGTAACCGCCTCGATAAAAATAGAAGAGAATGCAATTCCCAAGTTTTTCAAAGCAAGACCGGTACCATATGCAATTCGCCCAGCCGTCGAGGCAGAGCTGGAGAATCTGGAGAATGCAGGCGTGTTGTCTAAGGTAGACTGGAGCGAGTGGGCGACACCCATCATTCCTGTCATGAAGAAAACGTTAAACAATAAGTCTGAGGAGCCAAGGAAGGTTCGCATCTGTGGGGACTTCAAGGTGACGGTGAACCCTGTCCTTCACACAGTACAATATCCTCTTCCAAGGATAGAAGACATCTTCGCCTCACTATCTGGAGGGAAGCGTTTTACAAAAATTGACCTAGCACAAGCGTATTTGCAGATGGAGGTTGAAGAATCCTCTAGCAAGTATCTCACGATAAACACTCACAAAGGTCTTTACCAGTATCATCGATTGGTATTCGGAGTAGCATCAGCTCTGGCGATATGGCAAAGAGCGATGGAACAAGTCCTGCAAGGGATTCCGGGGACTCAGTGTTACTTGGACGACATCCTAGTGACAGGTGAAGATGACAGTGAACACCTTAACAACCTAGAACAGGTGCTCACTAGACTACGTGAACATGGGCTACGATCCAACCGCCCCAAGTGCGAGTTTTTTAAGAAACAGATATCGTATTGTGGCCACGTGATTGATGAAGAGGGGTTGCATAAGTCCCCTGACAAAATTGAAGCGGTTCTTAAAGCCCCAGCGCCTGAAAATGTGTCGCAACTGAGGTCATTCCTCGGATTGGTGAATTACTACCATAAGTTTTTACCGAATTTGTCCACAATTCTGCACCCACTGAACGCCCTACTACGAACAGGAGTAGCATGGAAATGGAGCAATGACTGTAAGCGGGCCTTTCAGAAGAGTAAGGACTTAATCACTTCAAGAGAAGTATTGGCTCACTACAACCCATCACTACCGATAAGACTGGCGTGTGATGCGTCTCCCTGCGGCATTGGGGCGGTACTGTCACATAAATTCCTTGATGGTTTAGAAAGGCCGATAGCTATTGCGTCACGCTCGTTAACTTCAGCCGAGCGTAACTACGCCCAGATTGACAGAGAGGCCCTCAGCCTAGTGTGGGGGGTGAAGAAGTTCAATCACTACCTGCACGGTCAAAAATTTACTCTGCTAACTGATCATCAACCTCTTGTCTCCATTTTCAACCCTCAGAAGGGCGTACCGATAATGGCAGCACAACGGCTACAGAGGTGGTCCCTTTTCCTAGGGGCACACCAATATGACATCGAGTACAAAGGAACTAAACAGCATGGGAATGCTGTTGGATTGTCGCGCCTACCGTTGCCGATGGTGGAAGAAGAACTTGCAGTGGATCCAATGGAGATATTCCACTCGACCATAGTCGAATGTCTCCCTGTGACGAATGCAAACATAGAAAAGGAAACACGAAATGACCCGACACTATCCCGGGTCTATGATTTAACGGTGAAGGGATGGCCAGCACATGGCGAACCACTGCTGCCAGCATTCTCGCCGAGAAGAGAACAGCTGTCAGTGTGCAGAGGAACCTTGATGTGTGGATCCAGAGTAGTAATTCCACCCAAATTGAAGGATAGAGTGCTCAATGAGCTTCATGAGGGTCATCTGGGAGGGGTAAAAATGAAGAACTTAGCCAGAGCATTTGTGTGGTGGCCGGGAATCGATAGAGAAATCGAAGAGATGACCAAGAGCTGTACAGGATGCCAGAAGGTCCAAAACGCCCCACCACAAGCCCCTCTACATCCATGGGAGTGGCCCTCATCTCCATGGCAAAGGGTGCACATTGATTTTGCTGGTCCCTTTATGGACTCGATGTTTTTAATTGCGGCGGATGCACATTCAAAGTGGCCAGAGGTAATAAAAATGTCCTCAACCACCACAGAAAAAACTATCACAGTCTTACGAACCATATTCGCCAGGAGTGGGCTGCCTGAACAGATTTGCTCTGCCAATGGACCACAGTTTGTGTCTGAAGAGTTCCGGAGGTTCTTAAAGAACAATGGTGTTAAGCATTACACATCTGCCCCATATCATCCAGCCACTAATGGATTGGCCGAGCGGTTTGTTCAAACATTCAAGAAGGCTATCAAGGCAATGTGTAATGAAGATATACCCCTACAACACAAGGTGGACAACTTCTTGTTTGCCTACCGGAATGCGACACATGCGGTTACCAACCAAACTCCTGCCATGATGTTCTTCAATCGAAGACTACGATGCCGCTTGGATTTGGTTAAGCCAAACGTCAGAAGAGATGTGGAGAACAGGCAGTTTCAGAATATGAATGAAAGACCGACCAGGAGTTTTAAGATAGGTCAACCAGTGTTGGCCCGGGACTACCGCACAGAGAAATGGCAACCAGGAACGATTTGTACATGGCAAGGACCTCTCATGTATACCGTGGACGTTGGAGAGAACATTGTAAGACGCCATGCTGACCAGATTCTAGAGTCACTGGAAAACGTCAACTCCACACCACGATCTGATACACCTGGCGATGAAACCGACGTACCAATTGCATCTACCGCAGAATCGGTGATATTGGAAGCAGATGAACCAAACAACGACATTGATCCCGACTCAACCTTGCCAGAAGAACCTGATACCCCAAAGAGGCGTTATCCAGACAGAATCAGGAAGCCTCCTCAAAGACTGAACTTATAATTGCTTAACCTCAACCAATGTATCTAGCAACCGTAATTGTGATTGTAATTAGTTATCATTTAGTTGTTAAATGAATGTTATGTACTGTTTATCTAAAAGGGGAGGAATTGTGTATGTACCTTTAAGGGAATAACTGGTCTCAGACTGCAGTACCGGCAGTGACCACCCCTGTATAAAAGGCGCTAGCAGCCTTCTGTAGTTTCAGTTCCCGATTGTCTCCATTCAGTAAAGAATTGTGATAATCAACTCCTGCTGTCCGTGTCTCAATTATACACGGACATAATAGAAAGCAATTGCCATAGTTTACAAGTGTCTGGCAGCCAAAACAAATGAACACTATCATAGAAATTTCATAGAAATTTACGGCACAGAAGGAGGCCATTTGGCCCATTGTGTTTCTCCGGCCGAAAAAGAGCTATCCGGCCTAATCCCACTTTCCACCTTGTAGGTTAGGGCACTTCAAGTGCATATCCAAGTACTTTTTAAATGCGATGAGGGCTTTTGCCTCTACCACCCTTTCAGGCAGTGAGTTCCAGACCCCACCACCCTCTGGGTGAAAAAATTCTCCTCAGCTCCCCTTTAATCCTTCTACCAATTACTTTAAATCTACGCCCCCTGGTTATTGACCCTTCTGCTAAGGGAAATAGGTCCTTCTATCCATTCTATCTAGGCCCCGCATAATTTTATACACCTCAATTAAGTCTCCCCTCAGCCTCCTCTGTTCCAAAGAAAACAACTCCAGTCTGTCCAATCTTTCCTCATAGCTAAAATTCTCCTGTCCTGGCAACATCCTCATAAATATCTTCTGTACCCGCTCTAGTGCAATCACATCTTTCCTGTAATGTGGTGACCAGAACTGTTGCAGTACTCTAGCTGTGGCCTAACTAGTGTTTTGTACAGTTCAAGCATAACCTCCCTGCGCTTATATTCTATGCTTCGGCTAATAAAGAAAAGTATCCCGTATATCTTCTTAACCACCTTATCTACCTGTCCTGCTACCTTCAGGGGTCTGTGGACATACACTCCAAGGTCCCTCTGTTCTTCTACACTTCTCAGTATCCTACCGTCTATTGTGTATTTCCTTACCTTGTTAGCCCTCCCTGTTAGGTCCGTGTATCTTAATGTTGTGTCCTTCAATAATCAGACAACAGACTGCAGGGAACGATTCAACAGGTGTTTACTGAATGAGGGTTACTCTAGAACTAATTGTACAGATCACTACTCAGGGTTTATATACAGGTGTGGTCACTGCCGGTACTACAGTATACAGGAGCTGTAAAAAATTGTACTCTCCCTTAAGGTATATATACATTACAATTCCTCCCCTTTTAGATTAACAGTACCATAATACTCATTTAACAATTAACATTTTTAATATACAATGTTATATGAAAATAGTCCATTCATATATTCAGTCTCTGGGGAGGCTTCCTGATTCTTTCTGGATAACGCCTTTCCCGAGTGTCTCGCTCTTGGTGCGGAGGCGATTCTAGCACCCTGTCATCAGTTGATTCATCAGCTTCCAATGCTATTGTTTCTGAGGTAGATGCGACCTGTACGTCGGGTTCCTCACCAGGTACATATGGCCGAGACATGGGGTTGACTCGTTCCTGTGACTCTAGGATCTGGTCAGCATGGCGTCTCACAATGTTCTCCCCAACATCCACTGTGTACATTAGTGGCCCCTGCCGTGTGCATATTGTTCCTGGTTGCCATTTCTCTGTTCGGTAGTCGCGGGCCAAGACTGGTTGCCCTACATTGAAGCTCCTTGTCGGCTTCTCATTGATGTGCTGGAATTGCTTACTCTCAACATCTCTTCATACATTTGGTCTGAGCAAATCCAGACGAGATCTCAACCTTCGGTTAAAGAACATCATGGCCGGGGCCTGGTTGGTGACTGCATGTGTCGCATTTCTGTAGGCTAACAGGAAATTGTCCACCTTGTGCTGCAGTGGAATGTCGTCATCGCACATGGCCTTTACTGCTTTTTTAAAGGTTTGTACAAACCTCTCAGCCAATCCATTTGTGGCTGGATGATACGGGACGGATGTGTAATGCCTTACCCCATTCCTTTTCATAAATCTTCGAAACTCTTCGGACACAAACTGTGGTCCGTTATCAGAGCAAATCTGCTCTGGCAAGCCGTTCCTGGCAAAAATGGTCCGTAGGACTGCAATAGTTTTCTCCGTGGTGGTGGAGGACATTTTGATCACCTCAGGCCATTTCGAGTGCGCATCCACGGCTATTAAAAACATTGACTCCATGAATGGACCAGCAAAATCAATATGCACCCGTTGCCATAGAGATGAGGGCCACCCCCATGGGTGTAGAGGGGCATGTGGTGGTGCATTTTGGACCTTCTGGCATCCTGAACAGCTCTTTGTCAGGTCCTCGATTTGCTGATCGATCCCCGGCCACCACACATAAGCCCTAGCAAGGCTTTTCATTTTCACCCCTCCCAGATGACCTTCGTGAAGCTCATTGAGCACTCTCTCCCTTAACTTGGGCGGAATTACCACTCGGGATCCACACATCAAGGTCCCCTGGCATACTGACAGCTGTTCTCTTCTGGATGAGAATGCTGGCAACAATGAGTCGCCATGTGCTGGCCATCCCTTCACCGTCAAATCATATACCCGAGACAGTGTTGGGTCATTTCGGGTCTCCTTCTCTATACCAGCGTCAGGTACTGGCAAGCATTCAATTATAGTCGAATGAAATATTTCGACAGCATCCACTGCAGGTGCTTCCTCCGCAGTAGGCAGTGGCAGGCGTGATAGCCCATCAGCGTTTCCATGCTGTTTCGTGCCCTTATACTCGATTTCATATTGGTGCGCCCCTAGAAAAAGGGACCATCTTTGTAGCCGTTGCGCAGTCATCACCGGAACGCCCTTCTTTGGATTAAAGATGGAGACAAGTGGTTGGTGGTCAGTCAGCAAGGTGAATTTCTGCCTGTGCAGATAGTGATTGAACTTTTTCACTCCCCACACTAGGCTGAGGGCCTCCCTGTCAATCTGGGCGTAGTTACGCTCGGCTGAGGTTAGTGATCGTGACGCAAAGGCTATTGGCCTCTCTGAGCCGTCCGAGAATTTGTGCGACAGCACTGCTCCAATGCCGTAGGGTGACACATCACATGCCAACCGAATTGGTAATGCCGGGTAGTAATGGGCCAATACCTCTTTCGATGTGATTAGTGATTTGTTCTTCTGGAAAGCTCGTCTACATTCGTCACTCCACTTCCATGGCACCCCAGTTTGCAGTAGGGTGTTCAGTGGGTGTAGTATTGTAGACAAATTTGGCAAGAACTTATGGTAGTAGTTTACCAGCCCGAGGAACGACCTCAGTTGTGACACATTTTCCGGTGCTGGAGCCTTGACTACTGCCTCAATCTTCTCTGGGGACTTATGTAACCCCTCTTTATCGATAACGTGGCCACAATACGAGATCTGTTTTCTAAAAAACTCGCATTTGGGGCGGTTAGCTCGGAGCCCATATTCCTGCAATCTAGTGAGCACCTGCTCCAGGTTGGCAAGGTGATCACTGTCATTTTCGCCCGTGACCAGGATGTCGTCCAAATAACACTGGGTCCCTGGGATCCCTTGCAGGACTTGTTCCATTGCCCTCTGCCAAATAGCCGGAGCTGATGCTACCCCAAATACCAGCCGGTTGTATTGGTAGAGACCTTTATGGGTGTTGATTGTGAGGTATTTTTTTGATGCTTCCTCTACCTCCATTTGCAGATACGCCTGGGCCAGATCAATCTTAGTGAAGCGTTTCCCTCCAGATAGCGAGGCGAAAATATCTTCAATCCGCAGAAGTGGATATTGTACGGTGTGAAGGACCAGGTTCACTGTTACCTTAAAGTCCCCACAGATGCGAACCTTCCTTGGTTCCCCAGGCGTGCTGCTCAATGACTTTTTCATCACAGGGACGATGGGTGTAGCCCACTCGTTCCAGTCTACCTTGGACAGTACACCTGAACGTTTCAGACTCTCCAGCTTTGCTTCGACGGCTGGGCGGATCGCATAAGGTACTGGTCTGGCCTTAAAAAATTTTGGGCTTGCGTTTTCTTCAATTTTAATCATTGCTGTCATGCCTTTTAGTGTTCCGAGTCCTTGCTGGAACACTTCTTTCGCGTCAGTTAGGATCTTTGACAGTCGCCCAGGTGTGACGTCGTCATCCTTTTTGTCAGCCACAGTCAGTGCCTGTATGGAATGCCAATCTAGCTGTATCTTCCGGATCCATTCACGTCCTAGTAGTGGTGGTCCTCCATCTGGCAATACATATAGGTCCATTTTTGGTGTTTCCTTGCCGTTATATATAACGTTCACCCTTATTTTTCCTTTGGGGTAGACTTTTTGCCCCGTGTACGTCTTCAAGACAATCTTTGTATCTCTCAAGGGTATATGTGAGAATAGCCGCTTGTATTCCCTTCGGTTTATGACTGTTAGGGCTGATCCTGTGTCCAATTCCATTTTCACTTGGACTCCTGCTATCTTGAGCGTGACCCAGATAGTTTGGTGATCCTCCGTTTGGATCACATTATGTAGTATCAGACAACCCAGCTCCTTGCTTCCGGAGTCTGTATCACTCTTCTGTTCGTCTGAACTACTCTCCGTCACCTTATGTACCTTCTTGTACTTCTCCTGTGGAGATTTCTTGCTGCTGGTTTTCTTTCCCGACCTGCAGACTCTTGCTATGTGTCCTACTTTTCCACACTGTCTGCACACTTTGTCCTTGAACCAGCAATCATTATGGTCGTGTGTTGTTCTGCCGCAGCAATAGCACTTCACTGTTCCGTATGACATTTCATTTGTGCCATATTCTTGCGGTCTCTGTTGTATCTCTGCAGCGCCCCGTGCTGCTGCTTCGTGTGATACAGCAATGCTGAAAGCCTTGTCCAGCGTAAGATCCTTTTCTGATAGAAGCCGTTTCTGGGTCCCTTCACTTTGAAGCTCACACACAAACTTGTCCCTTAAAGTATCTGCTAGTCCCGTTCCAAACTGGCAGTGTTTCGATAGCTTGCGCAGTTCCGTTAAATATTCAGCATTACTTTCATCTTTATGCTGATTCCTTTTGTGAAACTTAAATCTTTCTGCTATCAGCAGCGGTGTGGGGTTTAAGTGGTCCTGTAGGATTGACAATATGTTTTCAAAATCCTTTTCTACTGGCTTCTCTGGGGTTACTGTTGTGTCCGTGCATCAATAATACACGGACTGCAGGAGAACAATAATAACAGGTATTTACTGAACAGAGGGTAAGCTTAAATTGAAAGTACAGAAGCCTGCTATGGCTTTATATACAGGTGTGGTCACTGCCGGTACTACAGTATAAAATCAGTTCTCTCTTAAAGGTACATACACAACAATTCCTCCCCTTTTAGATAAACAGTACATGACATTCATTTAACAATTAAATAATAACTAATTACAATTACACTTTTCTCTGTACTATATACATCAACTGAAATAATCATTTATAAGTTCAGTCTTTGAGGAGGCTTCCTGATCCTGACTGGATAGCACCTTTCTCGAGTATCCTGTTCTTGTGGCAGAGTCGATTCTGGCTCATTGTCATTGGTTGGTTCGTTAGCTTCCAATACCACTGATTCCGAGGTAGACGCAATCTGTACTTCGGGTTCATTACCAGGTGCAAATGCTCGTGGTATGGGTTTGGCTTGTTCCTGTGACTCTAGAATCTGGTCAGCATGGCATCTCACGATGCTCTCTCCAACGTCCACTGTGTACATTAGTGGTCCCTGCTGTGTGCATATCGTTCCTGGCTGCCATTTTTCTCTTCAGTAGTTGCGGGCCAAGACTGGTTGCCCTATCTTGAAGCTCCTGGTTGGCTTCTCATTGATGTGCTGGAATTGCTTATCCTCAAACATCTCGTCTTATGTTTGGTTTGAGCAAATCCAGGCGACATCTTAGCCTTCGGTTGAAGAACATTATCGCTGGAGCTTGGTTGGTGACTGCATGTGTCGCATTCCGGTAAGCAAACAAGAAATTATCCACGTTGTGTTGTAGTGGTATGTCGTCGTTATACATCACCTTTATTGCCTTTTTAAAGGTCTGAACAAACCTCTCAGCCAATCCATTTGTGGCTGGATGATGTGGGGCAGATGTGTAATGTTTCACCCCATTATTCCTCAGAAACCTCCGGAAATCCTCGGACACAAACTGTGGTCCATTGTCAGAGCAAATCTGTTCTGGCAAGCCATTCCTGGTGAAGATGGTCCGTAGGACTGCAATAGTTTTCTCCGTGGTGGTGGAGGACATTTTGATGACCTCTGGCCATTTCGAATGGGCATCCACGGCGATTAAAAACATTGAGTCCATAAATGGACCAGCAAAATCAATGTGTACCTGTTGCCATGGAGATGAGGGCCACTCCCATGGGTGTAGCGGGGCCTGTGGTGGAGCGCTTTGGACCTTCTGGCATCCTGTGCATCTCTTGGTCACATCCTCGATTTCTTTATCGATTCCCGGCCACCACACAAACGCCCTGGCTAGGCTCTTCATTTTTACCCCTCCCAGATGACCCTCATGAAGCTCATTGAGCACTCTATCTCTCAATTTGGGTGGAATTACCACTCGGGATCCACACATCAAGGTCCCCCGGCACACTGACAGCTGTTCTCTCCTTGGCGAGAATGCTGGCAACAGTGAGTCACCATATGCTGGCCATCCCTTCACCGTCAAATCATAGACCCAAGAGAGTGTCGGGTCATTTCGGGTTTCCTTCTCTATACTTGAGTTTGTAACAGGTAGACATTCGACTATGGTCGAATGGAATATCTCAACAGGGTCCACTGCAGGTGCTTCCTCCACCATAGGCAACGGTAGGCGCGACAGCCCATCAGCGTTTCCATGCTGTTTCGTACCCTTGTACTCTATGTCGTACTGATGTGCCCCTAGAAAAATTAACCATCTTTGCAGCCGTTGCGCCGTCATCACTGGAACGCCCTTCTTTGGGTTAAAAATGGAGACCAGAGGCTGATGATCAGTCAGTAGGGTGAATTTCTGCCCATGCAGATAGTGATTGAACTTCTTCACCCCCCACACCAGGCTGAGGGCCTCCCTGTCAATCTGGACGTAGTTACGCTCGGCTGAGGTTAACGAGCGTGACGCAAAGGCTATTGGCCTCTCTGAACCGTCAAGGAATTTGTGTGACAGCACCGCTCCAATGCCGTAGGGAGACGCATCACATGCCAACCGAATCGGTAGTGTTGGATTGTACTGGGCCAATACGTCTTTTGAAGTGATTAGGCATTTACATTTCTGAAAGGCACGCTTACACTCATCACTCCATTTCCATATTACTCCAGTTTGCAGCAGGGCGTTCAGTGGGTGCAGAGTTGTAGATAAATTCGGCAAGAACTTATGGTAGTAGTTCACCAACCCGAGGAACGACCTCAGTTGCGACACATTTTCCGGTGCTGGAGCCTTGACTACTGCCTCAATCTTGTCTGGGGACTTATGCAACCCTCCCTCATCAATCATGTGGCCACAATACGAGATTTGCCTCCTGAAGAACTCGCATTTGGGGCGGTTGGCTCGTAGCCCATATTCTTGTAATCTAGTGAGCACCTGCTCCAGGTTGGCAAGGTGTTCACTGTCATTTTCGCCTGTAACCAGGGTGTCGTCCAAATAACACTGGGTCCCCGGAATCCCTTGCAGGACTTGTTCCATCGCCCCCTGCCAAATAGCCGGGGCTGATGCTACCCCGAATACCAGTCGGTTGTACTGGTAAAGACCTTTGTGAGTGTTTATCGTGAGGTATTTCCTAGATGCTTCTTCCACCTCCATTTGTAGATACGCTTGGGCCAGATCAATCTTCGTAAAGCGTTTCCCTCCAGATAGTGAGGCGAAAATATCTTCTATCCGTGGAAATGGATATTGTACTGTGTGCAGGACTGGGTTCACAGTTACCTTGAAGTCCCCACAGATGCGAACCTTCTTCGGCTCCCCAGGCGTGCTGCTCAATGATTTCTTCATTACAGGAAAGATGGGTGTGACCCACTCGCTCCAGCCCACCTTGGACAGTACACCCGAACGCTCCAGACTCTCCAGCTCTGCTTCAACGGCTGGGCGGATTGCGTACGGTACCGGTCTGGCCTTAAATAATTTTGGGTTTGCGTTATCTTCGATTTTTATCGTTGCCGTTACTCCTTTTAGAGTCCCAAGTTCTTATTGGAACACCTCTTTCGCGTCAGTTAGAATTTTTGACAGTCGTCCAGGTGTGATGTCGTCATCCTTTTTGTCAGTCACAGTTAGTGCCTGAATGGAATGCCAATCCAATTGTATTTTTCGGATCCATTCACGTCCTAATAATGGTGGTCCGCCATCTTGTAGTATATGTAGATACAGTTTCTGTGTTTCCTTGCCGTTGTATTTAACTGGCACCCTTATTTTTCCTCTGGGGTAGACTTTTTGCCCCGTGTATGTCTTCAATACAATGGACGTGTCCTTCAAGGGTATGTGTGAAAATAGCCGCTCATAGTCTCGTCGATTCATGACAGTTAGGGCTGATCCTGTGTCCAATTCCATCTTTACTTGGGACCCTGCTATCATGAGGGTGACCCAAATGGTTCGGTGATCCTCCTTTGCGATCACGTTGTGTAATTTTAGACAACTTAGTCTCCTGCTCCCGGAGTCATTATCACTCTCCTGATCTTCTGAACTACTGTCTGTCATTTTTTTTACTTTCTTGTACTTTTCCTTAGTAGTTCTTTTAGTGTTGGTTTTCTTTCCTGACCTGCAGACTCTTGCTATGTGTCCCATTTTCCCACATTGCCTGCATACTTTGTCCTTAAACCAGCAGTCCTGCTGATCATGGGTTGTTCTGCCGCAGCGATAGCACTTTTCTGCTCCATATGCCATTTCGTTAGCGCTGTATTCTTGTGGTTTCTGTTGTATTTCCGCAGCTCCCCGTGCTGCTGCTTTGTCGGATACTGCCACGCTTAAAGCCTGTTCTAGCGTCAGGTCCTTTTCCGAAAGTAGTCGTTTCTGGGTTCCTTCACTCTGGAGCCCGCAGACAACCTTATCCCTTAAGGTGTCTGCCAGTCCTGCTCCGAACTGGCAGTGCTTCGATAACTTGCGCAGTTCCGTAAGATAGTCAGCATTGCTCTCATCTTTGTGCTGGTTTCTTTTATGGAACTTGAATCTTTCTGCTATCAGCAGCGGTGTAGGGTTTAGGTGTTCCTGTAAGATATTAATAATCTCTTCAAAACTTTTCTCCATTGGTTTAGCTGGGTAATTAAATTCCGCAATAGGCCGTACGTTCTCGCACCCATCAAATTTAATAATACCGACGCCTTCTTTCCATCGGCCACCTCATTTGCCTTGCAGTACACTTCAATTCTTTCCACATACGTGGTCCAGTCCTCTACCTCGTTGTCGAAAGCAGTGATACTGCCACTCTTCGGCATCTTGGGTGGTTTAAAATGGCACCTCCCGCGCTTTTTCTTCTTCCCCAATGGATTAAAATGGTGCCTCCCGCGCTTTTCCTTCTTCCCCAATGGAATAAAATGGCGCCTCCCACGCTTTTCCTTCTTCCCCTTGCTGCCACGCTGCTCCTAGCATTCTACAGGGTAATGGCGGTGACCCGCGGCTTCGGCGCGTCTCACTTTTCCTTCCCCTCGTTTATTTTCTCTACGCTGCCCGGTTCTTGAGCACCGACCGCGCCCTGTGCGCTCCACCATCTCTCTCTCTCTTTTCCTCCCGACGACGCTGCACGGCCCCTTTGCAGAGCCGCTCGATCGAGCTCGAGCCCGCCGCAGTCCGGAAGGGTCAGCGCACTACCTGCTACCAGCACGATTTGCTGGAACACCTTGACTGGGGAGCCAAGCCCAGCTCTCCACAGCCTCCCCTGCAATTCTCCGAACTCCGATGGATCCGTGGGCGGTTGCCCGCGGTCGACACCCGTTGCTCTGATTTCGACCTCCAAGAAGCTTCTTTTCAGGGAAAGATCCCCATGAGGTGATGCAGTACTGCAGGTGAGTTCGAACCTGCTCGTCGCCAGTGTAGTGTCCGTGCATCAATAATACACGGACTGCAGGAGAACAATAATAACAGGTATTTACTGAACAGAGGGTAAGCTTAAACTGAATGTACAGAAGCCTGCTATGGCTTTATATACAGGTGTGGGCACTGCCGGTACTACAGTATAAAATCAATTCTCTCTTAAAGGTACATACACAACAGTTACTGTAATGATATCAGCAAATAGTGATGGTATTTGCCTGTTTGATTATTTATGCCTTACCAGCATATTTGCCTGATTGATTATTTATGCCTGACCAGCAGAGGGCATGTGAGAGACAAGCAGTTTCATTTTGGTTTCGCTTTTAGATGGATCACTAGCATGGTGTCTCCTGTAATGCTGTTAAAAAGAGTTGAACAGACTTTAGATTAAAAGACATTCTCTTTCATAAATGTCTCGTCATTGAACCCACAAAGAAATCAATACATGGTGTCAGAAGTGATTGAAAGAGATGAAGAGGAAAAATCTGAAGTTAAATCAACTCTCCACATATTAGCAAGCCAAAAGAGAACATCGTTACTTACCATTGGAGAATAGCTAATGAAGTGAAAAAATGGAAGGATTACGCCCACCGGCGAAGCTTCAGTTGACAGGTAATGTGGCTGAAAATTGGAGGAGGTTCAAACAACGTTTGGAGTTGTATTTAGCGGCAATCGGAGCTGACGAGAAAAGTGATAAAATGAAAGCGTCAGTGTTCTTACATGTCGTGGGTGATGAAGCGCTGGAGGTGTATAATAACTTCACATTCGCTGCTGATGGAGACAAAATGAAGTTGGATAAAATAATGGAACAGTTTGAGGCCTACTGCATACCTAAACGTAACGTGACATTTGAGAGGCACAGATTTTTCACATGTGTGCAGAAAACGGGAGAGACTATTGATCAGTATGTGACTGAACTGAGAAACCGAAGCAAAACATGTGAATTTGGGGGACTGACAGACTCGCTGATAAAAGACAGACTGGTGTGTGGTATTCCAGATAATGGTCTAAGGGAAAGACTGCTAAGAGAGCAAGATCTAGACCTGGGAAAAGCCATAGCACTGTGTAGGGCTACAGAAACTGTGAAGTCGCAGGCAAAGGAGCTGTTCAGTGACAGTAGCTGCAACGTGGATGCAGTGAGAAAGAACGGACACAAACCGTTTAACAAAAAGAGCGCCAATGTGAAAAAAGAGGCGTGGCCAGCGAACAAAAATGAAAGGGGCAATCAAAAGTCATGTACTCGATGCGGTACACAGCATCCACCAAAAAACTGTCCAGCATATGGTAAAAAATGCAATAGTTGCAACAAAAACAACCATTATGCCCGTTGCTGTAAGAACCAAGCGCAACAAAGCAAGGTCCATGCAGTAGATGAAAGCGGGATAGAGGAGTTCCATGTAGATGTTGTGTCTGAAAACAAAGAAGGAAAAAGAGACTGGATGTTGACACTAAAAGTGAATGACATACACATTCCATTTAAATTGGATACTGGAGCACAAGTTAATGTGATATCAGAGACTGATTTTAAGAAAATTAGACCCAGACCAAAGATACATGGAATAAAAGTGAAAGTGACAGGATACTCAGGTACTGGTATACCAGTGAAAGGAAGATGCATTGTCAAAGTGACACACAAGGACAGAGAGCACACGTTAGCATTAATCGTGGTGCCAAAGGATGTGCAAGCCATACTAGGTTTAAAAGCCTGTGAGAGACTGAACCTGGTAAAGAGAGTCCTCGTTGTGGAAAGCGAAGGAGAGACAGTCTATGATGAACTCATGAAAGAGTACAACGACCTATTTAAGGGTCTAGGCTGCCTTCCAGGAGAACACACGATCAGAGTAGATAAAAGTATGCCAACGGTCATACATCCATGCAGAAAAGTTCCGTTTGCTCTTCAAAAGCAACTGAAGGCCGAGTTGGACAGGATGGAAAGCCTGAACGTGATTCAGAAGATAGATGAGCCAACTGAGTGGGTGAGTTCCCTCGTCGTTGTGGACAAAAAGAATGGAAAGCTCAGAATTTGCCTGGATCCAAGAGATCTAAACAGAGCAATAAAGAGAGAGCACTTCAAGCTTCCTACACGTGAGGAAATCATGTCACAGTTTGCAAATGCAAAGTATTTCAGCAAGTTAGATGCATCATCAGGATTTTGGCAGATGAAATTGGACGAGGCAAGTTCAAGACTGTGCACGTTCAACAGTCCATTTGGCAGATACAGATTCCCAAGGTTACCATTTGGCATTGCCTCAACTCCTGAAGTGTATCACAAAACTATCCATATGATCTATGAGCACCTGGAGGGAGTTGCTACATCAATGGATGACATCATAGTATGGGGAACCATGAGAACTGAGCATGATGAGAGACTGAAAAAAGTGCTGGAAGCAACAAGGAAAACAAACCTGAAGCTGAATAGAGAGAAATGCCAGCTCGGGGTGACAGAACTGACATTCGTGGGAGATATCCTTAGCAGTGAGGGCATCAGACCAGATCCCAGAAAGGTGTCCGCCATTGAGAATATGCCAAAGCCACAATGCAAAAAGGACGTGCAGAGGTTTAATGGAATGATCAACTACATGGGTAAATTCATATCCAACCTCTCAGAAAAGATGGCGCCACTGAGACGACTAACTGAAAAGAACATCGAATGGGAATGGAATCATGAGCATGAGAAGTCATGGAGCGATCTAAAGAAACTGCTCACAGAGGAACCAGTTCTGAGGTTTTATGACCCAGCGAGACCCATCAAGATATCATCAGATGCATCACAGAGTGGGCTCGGTGCCGTTCTTCTGCAAAAATATGACTACTGGCAACCTATTGCATATGCATCGCGCTCAATGACAGACGCGGAGACGCGATATGCTCAAATAGAAAAGGAGCTGCTCAGCATCACATATGCCTGTGAAAAATTTCACCAGTTTGTGGCAGGACAAGCAATCAGTGTAGAGACTGACCATAAGCCCTTGATTGCATTGTTCCAAAAGCCACTAAATAGCTGTCCGCTTAGAATACAAAGAATGATGATCAGGCTGCAACGCTATACACTGAATGTTGCGTACACACCGGGTAAGCTGATGTATACAGCAGACACGTTGTCCAGAGCTGTTGACCCAAGTGAGCCCACAAACACCACAATGGATGAAAAAGTGAACACCTACGTGGACATGATCACAAGTGCACTGCCCATAGCAGATGCAAAAATGGAGCTCATAAAGACTGAGACAAACAAAGATGAAACAATGAGACGACTGAGGAAAAGCATCTTGGATGGCTGGCCCAACATGAAGCAAGATTGCTCACCTGACATGGCAGAGTACTGGAACTGCAGGGCGGAACTATCAGTGGTCGAAGACATCATCTACAAAGGAAGTAAAATAGTTATCCCAAAGAGTCTGAGAAAAGAGATGCTAAAAAGGATCCATGGAGGACATCTGGGAATCGAAAAGTGTAAGAAAAGAGCACGAGAGGTGATGTACTGGCCACGAATCAACCAAGATGTGACAAATGAGGTGTCAAACTGCACAATATGCCTGAAATATCGAGCAAGCAATCCGGTAGAACCACTAAAGCCACACCCAGCGCCAGACAGACCTTACCAGAAGGTAGGCGCTGACCTATTCGTATGTCAAGGGAAGGACTATCATGTAGTCACAGACTATTATTCCCTGTATCCAGAGGTTAGTAGACTGTACACCACCACTGCAGATGCTGTGATAACATGTATGAAAGCCATATTCTCCAGACATGGCGTGGCAAGCGAGGTCTTCACAGACAACGGACCCCAGTTTTACAATGCAAGTTTCCGACACTTTGCCAAAGAGTGGGACTTTGTCCACACAACGTCAAGTCCTCACTTTCCACAGTCCAATGGACTAGTGGAAAAAT
Source organism: Somniosus microcephalus (assembly GCF_052327205.1). NCBI lineage: Eukaryota > Metazoa > Chordata > Chondrichthyes > Squaliformes > Somniosidae > Somniosus > Somniosus microcephalus. The sequence continues at coordinate 173,617,280 of NC_140995.1, read as the reverse complement.
CGGTCCAGACAGTGAAAAGACTGATGTACAAGGCAAAAGACAGTGGAACTGACTTCTACCAGAGCATGCTTGTATACCGCACAACGCCGCTCGAGTGTGGTATGTCACCAGCCCAACTCCTTATGGGACGTCTGCTAAGGTCAAACCTACCCATCCCGGAGAAACTCCTGAAAACAAAAGAGGGGGAGAAAGTGAGGAAGTTCAAAGAAAAACAGAAAGAAAAGCAAAAGTACTACTATGACAGAGGAACACAAAACCTACCTGAACTCCACACTGGTGACCAAGTAAGGTTCAAAGACAAAACAAACATATGGACTCAGAAGGGAACTGTCCTGAGTGAAGTACAACCAAGATCATACACCATTCAGACAGATGAGGGTGCTGTTCTGAGAAGAAATCGTCGGGATCTTCTCATGGGACCAGCCACAGCAGGTCAAAAGACTGATACTGTTGAACAACCTGATCACACAGCAGGTCAAAAGACTGATACTGTTGAACAACCTGATCACACAGCTGAGAAATCATCATCTGAGGCAACAACTCAGATTCAAGGACAATCAATCAGAAAATCCTCAAGACGCGTGAAGCCTCCTGAGAGACTCATTGAGCAAATTTAAGGACTCTTGTTATAGAAGGAAGTAATGTTATCTTATTCTTTCTTCAAGTTCTAGTGTATTTACATATTTCATGTGAACACACAAAACAAGGTTAAAAAACCTTGATCGTGATAATGATAATGTAAGTTCATTAATTGTTACAGTTAAAATGCAGATTAATACAAAGAAAACATGTTGTTAGATAAAAGTAAAATACTTTTGTTTTAAGAAAGGGAGATGTAATGATATCAGCAAATAGTGATGGTATTTGCCTGTTTGATTATCTATGCCTTACCAGCAGATTTGCCTGATTGATTATTTATGCCTGACCAGCAGAGGGCATGTGAGAGACAAGCAGTTTAGTTTTGGTTTCGTTTTAGATGGATCTCTAAGATGGTGTCTCCTGTAATGCTGTTAACTGAGTTGAACATACTTTAGATAAAAAGTCATTCTCTTTCATGAATGTGTCGTCTTTGAACCCACATACAAATCAATACAGTTACTAGGTTTCGTAGTAAGCCATATGTTTTTGCATCCATTGAATTCAACAATACCAGCGCTTTCTTGTCATCTGGCACTTCATTCGCCTTGCAGTATACTTCTATGCGTTCGACATATGTCGTCCAATCTTCGACTTCATTGTCAAACGCTGTGATACTGCCACTCTTCGGCATTTTTGGGTGTGGTTAGACTGGCTTAAAATGGCGTTCCCGCACTTTCCTTTCTTCCCCACTGCCGCTTAAAATGGCGTCTCCCACGCTGCTGCCAACGCCGCTCTCGGCGGTCCTCGTGGCAAATGGCGACGCCCTGTGGGTTTCGTGCACTGCTCCTGCGCTGCTGCCAATGCCACTCTCTGCGGTCCTCATGGCAATGGCAGCGCCTCGCATTTTCCTGCGCGCTTCTCCCCCCGTTGACGCTGCTCGGCCCTTGAACACCGGCTGCGCTCTGCTCTCTCTCGTCTCTCTCCCCCGTTGACGCCGCTCAGTCCTGAACACCAGCTGCGCCCTGTGCGCTCTGCCCTCTCTCTTCCTGCTGTTCAGGAAGGGTCTGCGCTGTACCTGTTGCCAGCCAGTTTCGCTGGACCACCGTGACTGGAAAGCCAAGCCTGGCTCTCGACAGCCTCCCCTGCGATGCTCAAATCTCTGCTGGATGACTGGTCGGTTGCCCGTGGTCAACGCCCGTGCTTCTGGACTCGACCTTCTTCCACTGTTCTCCAGGAGCGAATCCCTGGGAGGTGATGCAGAGTTGCAGGTAGGTTCGAATCTGCCTCGTTGCCAATGTTAGGTCCGTGTATCTTAATGTTGTGTCCTTCAATAATCAGACAACAGACTGCAGGGAACATTTCAACAGGTGTTTACTGAATGAGCGTTACTCTGGATCTAACTATACAGATCACTACTCAGGGTTTATATACAGGTGTGGTCACTGCCGGTACTACAGTATACAGGAGCTGTAAAAAGTAGTTCTCTCCCTTAAGGTATATATTATGTCCGTGTATAATTGAGACACGGACTGCAGGAGTTGATTATAACAAGTCTTTACTGAATGGAGACAACCTGGAAACTGAAACTACAGAAGCCTGCTAGGGCCTTTTATACAGGGGTGGTCACTGCCGGTACTGCAGTCTGAGACCAGTTATTCCCTTAAAGGTACATACACAACAATTCCTCCCCTTTTAGATAAACAGTACATAACATTCATTTAACAACTAAATAATAACTAATTACAATTACAATTACGGTTGCTAGATACATTGGTTGAAGTTAAGCAATTATAAGTTCAGTCTTTGAGGAGGTTTCCTGATTCTGTCTGGATAACGCCTCTTTGGGATATCAGGTTCTTCTGGCAAGGTTGAGTCGGGATCAATGTCGTTGTTTGGTTCGTCTGCTTCCAATATCACCGATTCTGCGGTAGATGCAATTGGTACTTCGGTTTCATCGTCAGGTGTATCAGATCGTGGTGTGGAGTTGACGTTTTCCAGTGACTCTAGAATCTGGTCAGCATGGCGTCTTACAATGCTCTCCCCAACGTCCACGGTATACATTAGAGGTCCTTGCCGTGTACAGATCGTTCCTGGCTGCCATTTCTCTGTGCGGTAGTCCCGGGCCAAAACTGGTTGACCTATCTTAAAACTCCTGGTCGGCCTTTCATTCATATTCTGAAACTGCCTGTTCTCCACATCTCTTCTGACGTTTGGCTTAACCAAATACAAGCGGCATCGTAGTCTTCGATTGAAGAACATCATGGCTGGAGTTTGGTTGGTAACCGCATGTGTCGCATTCCGGTAGGCAAACAAGAAGTTATCCACCTTGTGTTGTAGGGGTATATCTTCATTACACAGTGCCTTGATAGCCTTCTTGAATGTTTGAACAAACCTCTCGGCCAATCCATAGTGGCTGGATGATATGGGGCGGATGTGTAATGCTTAACACCATTGTTCTTTAAGAACCTCTGGAACTCTTCAGACACAAACTGTGGTCCATTGTCAGAGCAAATCTGTTCAGGTAGCCCATTCCTGGCGAATATGGTTCGTAAGACTGTGATAGTTTTTTCTGTGGTGGTTGAGGACATTTTTATTACCTCTGGCCACTTTGAATGTGCATCCACCGCAATTAATAACATCGAGTCCATAAAGGGACCAGCAAAATCAATGTGCACCCTTTGCCATGGAGATGAGTGCCACTCCCATGGATGTAGAGGGGCTTGTGGTGGGGCGTTTTGGACCTTCTGGCATCCTGTACAGCTCTTGGTCATCTCTTCGATTTCTCTATCGATTCCCGGCCACCACACAAATGCTCTGGCTAAGTTCTTCATTTTTACCCCTCCCAGATGACCCTCATGAAGCTCATTGAGCACTCTATCCTTCAATTTGGGTGGAATTACTACTCTGGATCCACACATCAAGGTTCCTCTGCACACTAACAGCTGTTCTCTTCTCGGCGAGAATGCTGGCAGCAGTGGTTCGTCATGTGCTGGCCATCCCTTCACCGTTAAATCATAGACCCAGGAGAGTGTCGGGTCATTTCGTGTTTCCTTTTCTATGTTTGCATTCGTCACAGGGAGACATTCGACTATAGTCGAGTGGAATAACTCCACTGGATCCACTGCCAGTTCTTCTTCCACCATCGGCAACGGTAGGCGCGACAATCCATCAGCATTCCCATGCTGTTTAGTTCCTTTGTACTCGATGTCATATTGGTGAGCCCCTAGGAAAAGGGACCACCTCTGTAGCCGTTGTGCCGTCATTATCGGTACGCCCTTCTGAGGGTTGAAAATGGAGACGAGAGGTTGATGATCAGTTAGTTGAGTAAATTTCTGACCGTGCAGGTAGTGATTGAACTTCTTCACCCCCCACACCAGGCTGAGGGCCTCTCTGTCAATCTGGGCATAGTTACGCTCGGCTGAAGTTAACGAGCGTGACGCAAAAGCTATCGGCCTCTCTGAACCATCAAGGAATTTATGTGACAGTACCACCCCAATGCCGTAGGGAGACGCATCACACGCCAGTCTTATCGGCAGTGATGGGTTGTAGTGAGCCAATACTTCTCTTGAAGTGATTAGGTCCTTACTCTTCTGAAAGGCCCGCTTGCATTCATCGCTTCATTTCCATGCTACTCCCGTTCATAGTAGGGCGTTCAGTGGATGCAGAATTGTGGACAATTTCGGCAAAAACTTATGGTAGTAATTCACCAATCCGAGGAATGACCTCAGTTGCGACACATTTTCAGGCGCTGGAGCCTTAACTACCGCTTCAATTTTGTCAGGGGACTTATGCAACCCCTCTTCATCAATCACGTGGCCACAATACGATATCTGTTTCTTAAAAAACTCGCACTTGGGGCGATTGCCTCGTAGCCCATGTTCACGTAGTCTAGTGAGCACCTGCTCTAGGTTGGCAAGGTGTTCACTGTCATCTTCACCTGTCACTAGGATGTCGTCCAACACTGAGTCCCCGGAATCCCTTGCAGGACTTGTTCCATCGCTCTTTGCCATATCGCCGGAGCTGATGCTACTCCGAATACCAGTCGATTATACTGGTAAAGACCTTTGTGAGTGTTTATCGTGAGATACTTGCTAGAGGATTCTTCAACCTCCATCTGCAAATATGCTTGTGCTAGGTCAATTTTTGTAAAACGCTTCCCTCCAGATAGTGAGGCGAAGATATCCTCTATCCTTGGAAGAGGATATTGTACTGTGTGAAGGACTGGGTTCACCGTCACCTTGAAGTCCCCACAGATGCGAACGTTCCTTGGCGCCTCAGACTTATTGTTTAACGTTTTTTTCATGACAGGAACGATGGGTGTCGCCCACTTGCTCCAGTCTACCTTAGATAACACGCCTGCATTCTCCAGATTCTCCAGCTCTGCCTCGATGGCTGGGCGAATTGCATATGGTACCGGTCTTGCTTTTAAAAACTTGGGAATTGCATTCTCCTCTATTTTTATTGAGGCGGTTACGCCTTTAAGAGTGCCTAGTTCTTGTTGAAATACCTCTTTGGCATTAGCTAAGATTGTTGACAATCGTCCAGGAGTGACGTCGTCATCCTTTTTACCAGCCACCGTCAGTGCCTGAATGGAGTGCCAGTCTAAACTTATCTTTCTGATCCATTCACGTCCCAATAACGGTGGTCCACCATCTTGCAGAATGTAAAGGTACAATTTCCGTGTTTTCTTGCCGTTGTATTCGACAGGCACCCTTATTTTTCCTCTGGGGTATACTTTTTGCCCCGTATACATCCTCAAGACAATGGATGTCTCTCTCAAGGGTATGTGTGAGAATAGCCGCTCGTAGTCTCGTCGATTCATGATGGTTAGAGCTGATCCTGTATCCAATTCCATTTTGACTTGGGACCCTGCTATCATGAGGGTGACCCAAATGGTTCGGTGATCCTCTTTTGCGATTACGTTGTGAAGTTTGAGACAGCTTAGTCTCTTGTTCCCGGATTCACTATCGCTCATCTGGTCTTCGGAACTACTGTCCGTCATCTTTTGTACTTTCCTGTATGGTTCCTTAGTAGCCTTTTTGTTGTCGTTGGTCTTCTTCCCAGACCTGCAAACTCGTGCAATGTGTCCCATCTTTCCGCATTGCCTGCATATTTTGTCCTTGGACCAGCAGTCCTTCTGGTCATGGTTTGTTCTGCCACAGCGATAACATTTTGCAAATCCCTGTGTCATTTCGTGGGTGCCGTATTCCTGTGGCTTTTGTTGTATTTCCGCAGCTCCCCTTGCTGCTGCTTCGTACGATACTGCCACGCTGAAAGCCTTATCTAGCGTCAGCTCTTTCTCTGAGAGTAACCTCTTCTGGGTTCCTTCACTCAGGAGTCCACAGACAAATTTGTCCCGTAAGGTATCTGCCAGTCCTGCTCCGAACTGGCAGTGCTTTGATAGCTTGCGTAGTTCCGTAAGGTAATCAGCATTGCTCTCATTTTTATGCTGATTTCTCCTGTGGAATTTAAATCTTTCTGCTATCAGCAGCGGTGTAGGATTTAGGTGTTCCTGTAGGATAGCAACAATTTCGTTAAAACTCTTCGCCTTCGGTTTGGCTGGAGTAATCAGGTCCCGCAATAGGCCGTACGTTCTTGCGCCCATTAAATTTAGCAATACCGATGCCTTTTTCTCATCGGCTATTTCATTTGCCTCGCAATATACCTCGACTCTTTCCACATACGTGGTCCAGTCTTCTATTGCATTATCGAAGGCAGTGATATCGCCAGTCTTTGGCATCTTGAAAATCTAAGATGGCGCCTCCCGCGCTTTTCCTTCTTCCCCGCCGAGTTAAGATGGCGCCTCCCGTGCTTTCCCGCCGCTGCCGCTTCTGCCAATGCTGTTGCTGGCGATTATATTTATTTTACTATCCTGTAATGGTGACGCCCTATGGTCTTCGCGCCTCCCCGATCGCTGCTGCCAACGCCGCTCTCCGCGGTATTTTTATTTTTGTATCGCACTTCAATATTTGCTCCGTTAAATGAAGAACCATTCCTGTCATGGAGCGGACCCTCTGGGACACTTCCCTCCCTCTTCTTAGGTCTGAACGCTGCCCGGCTTCGAAGCACCGGCCGTGCCCTGAGTGCTCCACCCTCTCTCTCTCTCTTTGCTTCCCGACTCGCTGCCCGGCCCCGTTGCAGAGCCACCCGATCGAGCTCTAGCCCGCCGCAGCCCAGGAAGGATCAGTGCACTACCTGCCACCAGCCCGATTAGCTGGGAAACCACAGACTGGAGAACCAAGGCTGGCTCTCTACAGTCTCTCCTGCAATTTTTCAATTCGATGATTTGGAGGGCGGTTGCCCACGGTTGACGCCCGTTTCTCAAATTTCTTTGGATTATTTTTTTTTTCTTTCTTCTGGCTCCGACCTTCAATAACGTCGTCTGAGGTGCTGCCGAGTTGCAGGTAAATTTGTTTCTTACTCGTCGCCAGTATTATGTCCGTGTATAATTGAGACACGGACTGCAGGAGTTGATTATAACAAGTCTTTACTGAATGGAGACAACCTGGAAACTGAAACTACAGAAGCCTGCTAGGGCCTTTTATACAGGGGTGGTCACTGCCGGTACTGCAGTCTGAGACCAGTTATTCCCTTAAAAGGTACATACACAACAGTATATATACATTACATACATTACACTCCCCAAATGCATTACCTCATACTTTATAATATTCAATTTCAGTTCCTGACAAGTGAAAGCCTGGCTGGCCTTTAACATGGGCAAAATTAGCACACTGCGGGCTCGATTTTGCCAGGCCCGAGGAGGCGGGATTGGAGGTGTGTGAGGAGTTAAAATCGCAAAAACTGGCGGGCGGGCCTGATTCCGCCTCCATCCCGCCTCCAAGCAATTTTCCCACATGCGAGTTTTCTGACCCCGTTTCCATCCCGCCTCCAAGAGGCGGGATAGGCCCTTAAGGCCCTTAACAACCAGCTAAGTGCCTCTATAATCCCATTTTGATAGGCCTTTCTAATTTTAACAGATTTCCCATGTGCTGCACGCCTCCTCTGAAACACGCCAGTGAAACCTGGCGGCAGCACAAGTGGATTGCTTACTAACAGCTGCAGCTCCACCATTAAAAAGGAGTTTTCAACAATCTTCATTTGCAGGTGGCAGAACTTTGTTGTCTCAGGTCTGGGGGAACTTTTAACAGGCCTACTCATTGTTGTGGAAGTTTGGAGCCTGACACCCATCTCCAGTGTGACCTCCTGGGAAACCCCTCTCCCCACCTTGAATGAGCGCTTCCTCAACTGAGGTATATACCAGAAGAATGGGAACCATTTATTTCCTTTCCTCCTGGACATCAGATTCGGACGAAGACCAGCCGCGGCAGCAGCAGAACCCTGAACAACAGCAGCACCAGCTGCAGGAGCAACAACAGGAGCTCCCAGCTGCTGCTCACCCACCTGAAGCTGCACAGGCCAGAAGGTGCCAGCGCGCGACCACATTGCTGCCCGGGATGCAAGGGATGCACTCATCTTGGCCAGATTTGCTTAGCCTGCACAATCAAACACTTTTGCCTCGTACATTCTTATCAGACCATCGACAATGGCCAAGAACCTGCGGATTCCTATCACTCTGACCACCATACTGACAATTGCAAGTTGCCCTAAGCCCTCAATGTGGAAGTCCCATTTGCGACTTAATTTGAGAGGGTTAGCTAGCTCGTGCAAGTTCGGTGCACTACAAGATGAGATGGTGCGTGATCAACTAATAGAGCACACAAACAACGTGAGAGTGCGTGAAAGACTGTTACTCGAGTCCGACGATCTGTCGTTGTCACAGGCAGTCAACATTGCCTTTCAAGTGGAGTCTGCAGCTGAATGTGCAGCGAAACTAGCACACACACCCAGTGACAGCGCCCTCGGCCCCGACAGCTCTGACACGGTAATGCTCGCGCGACGGCAGCAACGCGCGCTACCGCGGCAACAGTGTGGAAACTGCGGATCTCGTTCACATGCTACCAGAGCACAGAATTGCCCCACGCGTGGCCAAGCCTGTCGCAATTGTGGAAAACAAAATCACTTTGCCAATGTCTGCCGCTCTGCCCCAGTTGCTACAAATGAACACTCTCAGTCCTTAAGCACTATAATTCATAATGTGAGCTCTGGGCCAGTAGTGGCTTTCAAGTCATGCACAATTAACCTGAATGATGTGTGTATCCCGCTGTTGTTGGATACCGGTGCCAGTGTCTCACTGCTGAATGTGGACACATTCAAACGCTTTTTCAGCTCCCTGCCACTCCCTGCGCCCTCCACTACCCTTTGCGGGTATGGTAATTCGAAAATTGGACTAGTGGGCTCAGTCAACCTCACTGTACGCTATGGAACAAAAGTTTTGCCAGATTTTTATTTTCATGTGGCACGCCAAGGAGCTAACCTGATGGGACTGGATCTTTTCACTGACCTGGGTTTTTCTCTCTTGGACACCGGCGGGTCTGCGATTCTGCACGTCGCCTCACCGTGGCGCCAAACATGGCCAGCACTCTTTGAGGGTCTGGGCTGCCTGACTGCCTTCACCCACCAGCCCATGGTTGACTCCACCATTACCCCTGTCATTCAGCCACTGCGCCGCATCCCGCTTGCTCTCCGTGACGGGGTCACAGCTGAACTAAAGCAGCTACTGGAAGCCGGCATCATCGAACCAGTTGATGCCTCCCCATGGATCTCCAACCTGGTGGGCGCAACGAAAAAGTCAGGTGGTCTACACGTCTGTGTCGATCTTCGAGCAGTGAATAAGGCCATAATCCCTGACAAGTATCCACTGCCCACGTCAGAGGAACTCACAGCGCAGTTCTATGGTTCCATCCTGTTCTCGAAACTGGACCTTCGACAGGGCTATCTACAGGTTCCCCTCCACCCCAGCAGCAGGGACCTCACTGCTTTTGTGACACATGCTGGCGTCTTTCGGTACACCAGGATGCCATTTGGACTTAGCTCTGCACCCAGCTGCTTCCAAAAGGTGATGTCCTCTGTGCTCGCGGGCATTCCTGGGGTGGCCATCTACCTGGATGACATCGTCGTGCATGGGCCCTCGACCTCCACTCACGACGAACGCCTTCACAGAGTTTTCACAGCTCTAGCAAAACGCAAGCTCACGCTGAATGGTGAAAAGTGTGTCTTTGCTGTTTCAGAGATCGAATTTGTGGGGTTTCGGTTGTCGGCTGACGGTATATCCCCACTCCAGTCAAACGTGGATGCCATTCACAGCATCCCAGAACCCAGCTCTGCAGCACAGGTTGCCTCCTTCCTTGGCATGACTGGGTACTACCTGAAGTTTTTGCCCCAGTACTCAGCCACCACAGCCCCACTGCGCCAGCTTCTGTGAAAGGATGAGCCCTGGGTGTGGTCACAAGCCTGTACGGAAGCTGTTCACCTCCTCAAATCGCAGCTCACGTCGCCTCCAGTGTTGGCTCACTTTGACGTCGCCAGCCCCACCCTCGTCACCTGCGACGCGTCCGCTGAAGCTGTGGGGGGGGGGTGTTACCGCAGATACAGAATGGAGTGGAGAAACCAATCGCCTTTGCCTCCCGAGCCCTTAGCCCCACCGAACAGAAGTATTCAGTAGGCGAGCGTGAGGCGCTGGCGTGCGTCTGGGCATGTGAACGGTGGCACTTGTACACGTATGGCCGTGCCTTCGCCCTGCGAACCGATCACCAGGCTCTCACTGCCCTGCTGTCGACATCAGGCACGGGCCACAGACCACTGCGTCTACACCGCTGGTCTGACCGCCTCCGCCAATACAATTTCAGTCTCCAGTTCACACCAGGACGTGACAATGTTGTTGCAGATCTGCTCTCCCGCACTGTCTCTGCCCCAGCCCCACTCGTCGGGTCTGAACATGTGGAACAGGATATCGTCCAGATGCTGTACACGCCTCTCCAAACCACAGTCTCTCTTCAGGAGCTCAAAGAGGGCTCTGAACAGGATCCGGCCCTCTCCCAGCTGTGCACCTTCATCAGAGATGGCTGGCCTCGCAAGGTGCCTGAGGAACTGTCTGCCTACTCCAGAGTTAAAGAGGAGCTCTCCTGCTGGAATTACTCCTGTGATGCACGTGGGCTCTGCACTGTGGTCCCAAGTGCCCTTCATGCGCGTGTTTTATCCATGGCGCATGAGGGCCACTTGGGCATAGTGAAGCTCAAACAACAATGCCGAGACCTAGTGTGGTGGCCGGGTATCGACAGGGAAATCGAGGCCCTGGTCAAGGACTGTGCAGCCTGCCTTGTAAGTGGCAAGACTGGCCATCAAGCTCCCGCACCCCTGCAACCCCTTGCCTGGCCCTCTCAGCCCTGGGAGCACCTGCAGCTGGACGTCTGCAGGGAGATCCATGGTGTCAACGGTTCCTAGTGGTGACCTATGACCTGCACTCAAAATGGCCAGAGGTCACTGCCGTGGGCTCCGTCACCTCTCGGGTCATCATTGATATCCTTGAGTCCCTCTTCTCCCGCTGGGGGCATCCAAAGGCCATCACCACAGACAATGGCCCCCAAATGGTCTCTTCGGAACTCTCCTCTTACCTTGAGAGCAAGGGCATCCGTCATATTCGCACAGCGTACTACCACCCCGAGTCAAATGCGGGGGTGGAGCGTTTTAACCAGACACTGAAAAATGGCCTCAGAACACACCTATCCCAGGGGTGTGCATTTGACAAGGCCCTCCCCTCCTCCACACACTGCTGCACTACAGAGCCTCCCAGCATTCCACTACAGGGGTCTCACCCGCATCCCTCATGCTAGGCTGTGAGCTCATGCTGCCCCTTGGCAGGCTCCGCCCCTCGCTAGCTCAGAGCCCTGCTCCACCGGCTCAAGCCACAGTCGCTAGACAGCAGGAGAAGATGAAACTCCGCTTCGACCAGTCGAAGAGGGCCAAGGCGCCCAACATCTCAGTCTCCGATTGGGTCAGAGTCCGCAGGCCTCACCGCAATAATAAGATGGCGTCATTCTGGTCCTCCCTCTCCAAATCAGCCGCCAATTTGGACCAGCCACTTTCTGCCTCACTGACGGCTCTTGGTGGCATGCCAGCCGCCTTCGGAAGGTGCCAGCACCCCCTGATGCGGGATTATACGGACCTAACCCCCAAGCCTTACCCCCAGAGTGGCGGGATGCACATGTGACTCAGCCAGCCAACCCCCAAGCAGATGTTGTGCCTCAGCCTGCTCCTCAACAGTCCCCACTTCGGCCTGCTCTTCACCAGTCCACACCTCGGCCTGTTCGTACACGTTCTCGCCCTGGCCACCTGTAGTGTATGTACCCGTCTACCTTTAAGGGAATGATTGAGTGTAACCGTGCACCTTTAAGAGAGCTACTTTAGGTGTGGCACTATTTGATTGGCTTCTGTATACGGTAACACCGACAGTGACCACACCAGTATATAAGTGATGTTACAGGATAACTAGGGCAGATTCGCCCTGACCTCTGAATAGTAAAGACCTGTTTGTTTGTACTTCAAAAGTCTGTGTATTTATTTACTGCACAACCCACAGACTTTACAGTGGTGACGAGTCCGATCGTACCCTGCGGCAAGAATAGCAAAGTAACAAAGAGCGTCGAAGAGAGGCAACCGCCCTCGTCGTGCTACCAAAAGAAAACACGAGGCTACAACAACAGAAAGTGTGGTACTTTACAGAAGCTGGAAGACTAGCAACAAAAGCTTCATCAGCAACAGGCACTGATTACCCTGCTACCACGGTGTGGAGTGAGCCGACCAGCAAGAAACAAGGCGGCCGAAGAGACTGTGAGTAGGGGAAGGGGTAGAAGTATCTGGAGGAGAAGGGCAGAGCACTCGACCTCGGTCGAGGGGGAGCTGTACCGGCCAAAAGTCGGGTCCAACGGCGTCGGGTGACAGCCGGACCGCGATCGGCGGGAAAAATCCGGGCAGCGACCGCAGCCACGAAGCGCTGAACCTGCGAGTAGGCGCGGGAGGAGAAACCCAGCCGCAGCCGGGGAGGGAAACACCGGTCTGCGAGAGGGCTGGGGAGGCGAACGGGAACCGTGCGGGTGAGAGCCGGGTGCGGAGTGAGAGACTGCGAGGAGCCAGTCCAGCGGCTGAGCTGTTCTCCACCAACGGGGTACTCAGAGCCAGCAAAACCGAACGTGCAGGAGTGGGAGAGCGAACAGGAGCCGAGAACAGGGAGAGAGACTGCGCGAGAGCCAGTCCAGCGGCTGAACTGTTCTCCACCTACGGAGTACCCAGAGCCGGTAGAACCGAACGTGCGGGAGAGGGAGAGACAGAGCCGAGCACGGGGAGAGAGAGACTGCGCGAGAGCCAGTCCAGCGGCTGAACTGTCCTCCGTTAACGGGGTGTACCCAGCGCCGGTAGAGCCGTGCGGGCGGGAGGAAAAGACAGAGCCGAGTAAGGGGAGCTGTGCGAGAGCCAGCCCAGCGGCTGAACCTGTCCGCTGTGGGGAAAGCGTACCCCTTACACCAGGGAGAAACGCGGAAAGCCGCCATTAGGCGGAGAAGACGACAGAGGCGGGAAACCGCCATTGAAGTGGGCGGGGAGAGAAAGGAAGAGAGGGAAACTGCCATTTTCGCGGGAAAAGAACCGCCATCTTAACTGCCATTGAAATGGGCAGAGAGAGAGAGAGAGAGAGAGAAGGGAAGAGCGGGAAACCGCCATTTTCGCAGGAAAACCGCCATTTTAGAAAAAAAAAGATAATAAATAATACTTAAAGAAATACTGTGCTGCTTCAAAGAAAGAAAGATGCCTAAGCGAGGGAATATTAACGATTTTAATTCTGAAATAGAAGACTGGGCCACGTACGTGGAACGCATAGAGATCTATTGCGAAGCCAACAAAATAGAGGAAGACGACAAGGCGATAACATTGCTAAACTCGATGGGGGCAAAAACATATGGGCTCTTGAAGCATCTAATAGCACCAGCTAAACCAGTGGATCAGACCTTCGAAGAAATTGTGGCTGTGCTGAAGGACCACTTGAACCCCACACCGTTGATGCTGGCTGAGCGATTCAAATTCTACGCAAGAACGCAGAGGAAAGACGAAAGCAATGCGGAATACTTGGTCGAACTGTGTAGGCTAGCGAAATACTGCCAGTTCGGAGGGAATCTGACAGAGGCACTGCGGGACAAGTTCGTATGCGGATTGTCCAAAGAAGGAACGCAGAAGCGACTACTGGAAGAAAACGACCTCACACTGGACAGGGCTGTCCTCATAGCTGCATCACACGAAGCCACAGCGAAAGGAACGGCCGAAATGCAGCTAAAGGCGGCGGCACTCGGGGTGGACCAAATTACTTCGAGCACAACAAAATGCTACCGTTGTGGGAAGACCACGCACGACCAGAATCACTGCTGGTTTAAGAACCAAGAGTGTCGGAAATGTGGCAAACTGGGTCACATCGCGAAGGTATGCAGGTCCGGGAAAAAGACCAACAATCAACGGAAGCCACCACAAGAAAAGTACAACAAGGTACACAAGGTGGCTGAAAAGAGTTCAGACGAACAGAATTCAGACTCAGACCCAAACAACCAGGAGCTGGGTAGTCTGAAGATCCACAATGTGGGGAAAGAAACTGATCTACAAACGATTTGGGTCGTACTAAAAATAGCTGGAGTCCAAGTACGAATGGAGCTGGACACTGGATCAGCTCTATCAGTCATCAACCGAAGGGACTACCACCGGCTGTTCTCTCACATACCTTTGAGAAATACCAAGTTCGTATTACAGACATACACGGGGCATAATGTATACCCCATGGGGAAAATAAGAGTCAAGGTGAGAGATAGAGGGAAAGAACACCCAAGAATTAATTTGTACGTATTACCTGAGGGAGGACCACCACTTCTAGGACGGGAGTGGATTAAGAAAATAGACATGGAATGGCACTACCTAAAAGCCATAATGAAGGAGGATTCGGTGCAAGCTATCAGCTCAGATTCTGAGATGGATGACGATAAGACCAATTCAAATATGCATGACAAGACTAAAGGGGACTTGCTGACGATGGGGAAGGAAACAAAGACATGCAGAAAGACTTATGTCACCAAGAAGAATAAAGTTACAGAGCAGAACTCCAGGTTGACAGAGAATTCTGAGCCTGTTCAAGCTAAGGATTCATCCACGACGGAAGAACACCGAGCTCGGACTCAAACTTATGTCAAAGTACGACAACAATTAGAACAGTGGAGTGACCGTCTCGTACAAGAGATGAAAAATATGGAAAAGTTCTGGGACACTGAATGGGAGAACCTGGAAAGACAACAGAGACAGCTAGCTCGAGAAAAGAGCGACCATAGAGCCATCGTGGCCAAGTACCGATCACATCTCCCTGAAACTGTTCAGGAACTAGACTATTTACAGAACGACCTAAAGGAAGAGGAATCTTCAGGAAGCCAGGATTTTATCCCAGTTCATCTCTACGACTCGTTGCAAGCAGAGTGTAACAAGTTGAAGGAACAGTATGAACGGGCCCAGACTACAATCCTGGAAGGGGTTAACTCGGCAACCTCCGAAAAGCTAGTTTTAGTGAAAGCATGTGAACAACTAAAGTTTGAACATGAGCGAGAATTACAAAGGCTGCAGGAAATGTTTGACGAGCTCCAGGCCAAGACAGATTCATCGGTAGAGATTCCATCCGTAGATGGAAAATTAGAGGTGGAAGACATAGCAGAACGTGAAATTCAAGATGTCCAAGAACTCGTTAAATTATTGAAGGAAACCCAAGACAAATATGAGGCGGCAATGGCAGAGGTCCAACAACTTGAAGAACATATTCAACTAGGAATCCGGGCAGTGGAAGGAAAGGCCAATGGAAGGAACACAGAGACTGTAGGAATGGCCCCTGATCAGGAGTTAGAGAACACCAAGGCGCAATTTCTTCGAGCGCTTAAAACCAAAGGACCGGAGGAAAGGAAGGTGAAAACATTGGAGGGAAAGGTGGATGAAATGGAGAAGGCGCTAATCCACAGTGTCCCCGTAGAAGAGTTAACGGCCAGCCAACTCTTATACACGCTGAGGGACAAGACTCCAAAATGGGAACACGAGTTTCAGGTTTCAAAGGGAAAGAATTCGGAGCTTCCAAAAGTCACGGAGAGAGCTGAGGGGGCAACACAGCTTGCACATGGATGTCAAAAGTATGCTGAATTACGTCAAGGGGAACAGAAGAATGCGGAAACAGCTACTTCAGTAGAAGGATTAAATAGCCTGATAACGGAATCCCCGATGGAAGGGAAGGTATTGAACTCACAAATGAGGCCAGGCGTGAAGGAATGGCAGACATCCCAGGAAGAGCGGGATGAATATGAATGCTTGAAGAAGTCTTTTCAAGAAAGATGGTCAGAGAAGGAACCACCGTCGGCTAACGTCCAGTTGGATAAGAAGGAAGTAGAAGGGCCCCTCACTGGCCTAACTCAGGACGACCCCGAATACTATCATGACCTATTGAGTGACACTGAATATTACGAGGATCTGGTCTGCCCAGTTTGTGATGAAAACTCCCAAAGTACAGAAATCCGCATGAAGCACTTAAGGTCTAAGGAACATAGAGAGTTGGTGGCGCTACAGATGGCCGCAGAGAAAGGAGCTCCGAGAGTTTCAAAAAGGCAGAAAAGAAAAAGAAGAAGCAGGAGCTAATAACTGTCTAAAATACTATCATCTCAGGCGGGACACCATGAAAGGAGCTAAATTAGTTGAAAACCCGAAAATTATCAAGACAGCCAGTTGGTTGTAAAAGTCCGCACTGCTGGTTCAACAGGACGGAAGGTCAAGCTGTTACGTTAAGAAAAAGGCTATGGAGGAGTCACGCTAGCCATGTGAACCGGCTACACCAAAGAGATGCTGTTCGGAATGAGTCAAGATCAGAGACTGAATCTATGAACTGTTTCCGCAGAGACTGAACCTGTGAACTGTTCCCACCGAAAGTATATCTGTAAACTGTTTTATATGACGTTGACTCCACCGGAATTATCTCTGTAAATTGTTTGTTCTCCACCGAGAGTATATCTGTAAATTGTTATGTGAAGTTGAAGATATGTATGTTTAACGGGGACCCTGTAAGTAATAAGCTAAAAAGGGAGGATTGTAGTGTATGTACCCGTCTACCTTTAAGGGAACGATTGAGTGTAACCGTTCACCTTTAAGAGAACTACTTTAGGTGTGGCACTATTTGATTGGCTTCTGTATATGGTAATACCGACAGTGACCACACCAGTATATAAGTGATGTTACAGGATAACTAGGGCAGATTCGCCCTGACCTCTGAATAGTAAAGACCTGTTTGTTTGTACTTCAAAAGTCTGTGTATTTATTTACTGCACAACCCACAGACTTTACACCACCTACAGGACTTTGTCACTACATTTCATGTTTGAAATTCTGTGAGGGGGGGAGGAAATGTTATGTCTGACATTGGTGATAGGTACTCGATTGCCTTGGCCTGAGCACATGGAGTTTGATAGTGTTGTT
Source organism: Somniosus microcephalus (assembly GCF_052327205.1). NCBI lineage: Eukaryota > Metazoa > Chordata > Chondrichthyes > Squaliformes > Somniosidae > Somniosus > Somniosus microcephalus. Next base: position 173,600,279 of record NC_140995.1, on the reverse strand, counting down.
ATCATTGTATTGTGTATAGGTATTTGATTGCTTTTGCCTGGAAGTGTGTGTGTGTGTGTGTGTGTGGCAGCCATTAAAACAGCAACATGAACTGAACTCTGCTTACGGTCTCTGGAGTATCTTTGCAAACGCAACACCCACTTCAGAGCCAGCAAGTGGCTTGACAGCACCTTGCTGCACTTCAGGGGGACCACGAGGACCCGTTTCTGTACTGGAAGTCCTACTCCCGAGGACTTGCATGAATGTCTGGTTTGTATGCTCAATAGCTGACCATCGCTCCTCAAGAGATGTCAGTCTATTGTGAACAATGACCAAGTTTTTATGACCTTGGTGACTAAGCTCCTCCATGGCCATAGCCATCCTCTCCTCTACGGTAGCCATCCTTTCCACGGAGGTTGCCATCCTTTCCGTGGTGATGCGTTCATGCGCCAACGCCTCCACAAAGGCTCTGCTCATGTTAGTGATGGATTCCTCCATTCGTTCCACACTCGCAGCGACCCTGGAGACAAAACCTGCCAGAGACTCCTGCACCTATTCCTGGAGTTCCAGCACCGCTGTCCTTCTGGATGGATCCAGAGGCAGAGGGTCGACATGCAGCGGAGCTGAGCTGGGATCGTCCCGCGCCCTCCGACGAGGACTCTCCACTGCTGTCTCTGTCTCCGCCATCTGCTGATGCTCACTTGTGAGCTGTGATACACCAGGTGACAACTCTACTCTATGTCCCGAAGGTCCCACCGAGGTGTGAGTGTCTGCGCTGGTGCAGGGTGCGCTTAATTCTGCTGTCGGAGCACCCTCAGAGGTTGCAGCTTCCTCTGAGGAGCCTGGAAGCTCAGGCTCTTCCTCCTGGACAGAGGGGACAGGGGCTCTCGATGGTCCTGTGGGGGAGTAAAGGAAAGAGTCAGAGATGTGAGGCCAAGGTTACATGCACATTGAATATTGCAGATGATCAAAAGTCAATCTGTTAGTGCATCAGAATCATTATCAGTGACTCATGCAATGTCAATGAGAGAGATGATAAACTATTCTGTCACCAGCTTGCTCCGATGCACCAGTCTGTCCATCCCCCACTTGCGCATCCTCCTCCACTCCCACGATCTCCAGGGCCGCCTCCTCCCAGGCGGTGAGCTGGGCTACTGAGGGTGGCCCTCCTCCTGTCCTCGATCTTTCCCTCTTATTGTGAGTTCTCTTTTCCTGCAATGAGGGAGACAAGTGGAGTTTGAGTGAGAATGAAGGAGTGAGTGTAGAGAATCCATACCATTGATGGTTAGAAGGAGACAAAGATGGAGTGAGGTGGCAAGACCAAGGGCCTGTGTGTTGTAAGTTGTTTTCATAGCATCACAGCGATAGGGAGTGTGAGGGCTGCATAGTCGAATAGTTAGGTGAATGTGACCATAGAGGGAGACGGAATGGGTAAGGGTGCAGGGATGTCAGTGTCAAGTGGGATGTGGAGGAAGAGGTTGTCAAAGCTTAGTGCTGGTGAGGAGAGGCAATGGGGATCAGATTGAGGGTGATGGGAAAGTCATACTCACTTTTCCAGTGCACAGAAGGTCATGAAACCTCTTCCTGCACTGCAGTCAGGTTCTGCAGCACATAGACAAAGAGTTGACCTCCTGGGCCACTTGCATCCACACAGCTTTCGTCTGCTGGGGAGGCTTCTTCCTCCCTGAGGAAGGGAAGAGCACCTCCTTATTTCCTCTTGCTCCCTCCACCAGAGGTTGCAGGACGGCGACATCGAACCTTGGTGCAGACTTTGGCCTACTGCTGGACATATTGGCTGGAGGAGTCTATCACAGAAAAGGACATAAGGTTTGCAGTCTGCAGAAGAAGCAAGGTTGCTTGCAGGCCTTAAATCCTCCAGCTCTGATGACGTCATCGGAGGCGACTTTCAGGATGGAAAGACTAAGTGGGCCAGGGGTTCCCACATGCTGGAAATCAATTGCCCAATTAGGTGAAAATCGCATATTTTTCTCACATCAAATTGGAGTCGGGTAGCTAACACGAAAAGTGGCTGACAAGCCCCCAGCCCGCCCCAATGGTAAAATCGAGCCCTGCATGTCTGATGAAAACTGGAAAATTGCAGGCTCCTCCCTTAAGTAGGCCTCCTTCTGTGCTGTAAGATTCTAAGTAGTATCCATGAGCATATTTGAATTAATAATGAGGTGAATGCACATGCCTTGTGAGAGGAAAAGTACTCCAGACAAAAAAGAAGTACTTCATTGGCTGAAAAGTGCTTTGGGATGTCCGGTGGTTGTGAAAGGTGCTATATAAATGCAAGTCGTTCTTTCTTTCAGACATGGAGTACTACAGGAATTTTCAGTGCAATGTTCAGCTGGTAGGACGTATGAGAGTTCAGGATCTCACAAAATTGTTACCCTGCCCACATATTTGTCAGCAGTCTAAGCAATTATGCCAACAGTGATTTCCAGGCCAGGATGGCACAAGTCAGCATGAAGATCCGTAAGAGTCGAAGTTGACATGGAAGAGCAGAATGCACGCATGAGGGTATCTGGGGCCACATTCTCTTTGCCAGGTCGATAATGTATGGTGTCGCCAAAGGCGGCCAATTCCATCCTCCAGAGCTGTCTTTTGTTATTCTTGACCTTAGTGTGTTTCCGGTTATCCAGCATAAAGGCCTCAGAGCGCTGATCAGTTATGAGTGTAAAATGGCGACGAGCAAGAAAATGACTCCATTTACGTACTGCTTCGATGATAGCCGTAGCCTCCTTCTCGACAGGAGGATAATGGAGCTCGCTACCCTGCAAAGTTCTGGACAGAAATGCAACGGATCGACCACCTTGATTCAAGATAGCCGAGATCGCCACCTCCGATGCATCACACTCGACCACGAAAGGGAGATTTTCATCGATGGAATGAAGCATGGCTTTTTCCAGTTGTTGCTTGAGGAGGTCGAAAGCTGAAATAGCCATCACGTTCAACGGAAATGACTTCACGTGAAGTAGGGGCTGGATCTTGTCAGAAAAGTGGGGTATCCACTTCGCATAATAGACAAACATGCCGAGGGCCCGACAAAGAGAGCCGAGATTCGTAGGAGGATGGAGCTCCTGAAGCGGACGAAGTGGCTCTGGATCCGGTTTGATGACACCATTGCCCACCCAGTAGCCAAGGATGTTGACCGATGGTACTGATTTCACAAATTTGGACTCATTTAAGGTTAAGTTGCGATGACGGAGAACGTCAAGAAATTTCTGGAGGTTGACATCATGCTCCTTCTGGTCATGACCAGCAATGGTGATATTCTCCAGATATGGAAAAGTGTCCGTTAAGTTCTCCTGTTTAACTAGACTGTCCATTGCCCGTTGAAAGACGGCCACCCCATTGGTGACCCCAAATGTAAGGTGACAAAACTGGTAAAGCCAACCATTGGCCTCAAAGGCTGTATACTTTTTGTCAGAGTCCTTTAACGGTACTTGATGGTATGCGCTCTTTAAGTCAAAAATTGAAAATACCCTGTAGTTGGCAAGGTTATTGATCATGTCATCGATGCGTGGTAGTGGGTAGGCATCCAGGTCAGTATGCAGGTTAATAATTTGCAAGTAATCGATGCAAAGACGTTTCTTGTGTTGCTTCAGAGGATTTTCAACAATGACGACTTGAGCCCGCCAAGAAGATGAACATGGCTCAATGATACCGTCAGCTAGAAGGCGAGAGATTTCTGCCTCGATAAAGGATAGATCATCTTGGCTGAAACATCATGATTTAGTGACTATGGGCTTACATCGGGGGGAAAGATTGGCAAACAAGGAGGGCTTGTCGAGCGAAGCCGCCAAAAGCGCACAAAACAGTACTTTGGAAATAGTAAGCTCCGGCTTTGGCCCTCCAAACTCGAAAGTGAGTCTTTTGTGTTGTTTCTGGAAATCCTGTCCCAGGAGCACATCACTGCATAGGTTTTTGAGCACCCCGAGCCGGGTGGAAAAATAAGTGCGGCCATTGAGAATAAGGTCGACAAGACAAAAGCTGGAAGAGTTGGTGGTCAGTGTCATCAGAGCCATTTAAATTTCTCTGTCTGAGGGGTAAATACGCAGTTTTAACTTACTGACAGCCTGCTCACTGATAAAGCTGTCAGAGCTACATGAGTCGATTAATGCACTCAAAATGTGTCCATTTACCGAAACCCTCATGACTGCATGGGGCAGGCTTTGGGGAAAAACAGCTTTAACACTAGTAGTGGCTCTTGGGGGAGGAGCAGTTTTATAGATAGCAGCTGTAACACTGGTAGTGGCTCTTGGGGGAGGAGCAGTTTTATAGATAGCAGCTGCAACACTAGTTGAGGCTCTTGACTGGCACACTTTAGATAAGTGACCTTTCTTACTGCAATGATTGCAGGTTGCATTATGAGCAGGACAAAATTTCCTATAATGGAATGCACCTCCATAGAAGAAACACTTCTTTTTAGATTGCCAAGATGCCGCTAGGGTAGGGTTGTCCTCAGTGAGAGCTTCCGCCTGAGGCTCACCGGGGGAGCCACTAAAAGTGGTAGCAGCAGTTCGTGCATATGGTAAAAAATAGGCATCTGAATTTTTTTGAGCTAAGTCCAGCGAATATGCCTGGTTATAGGCAGCTTGTAACCCGAGGGTTTTATTTTCCAACAGACGCTGGCGTATGAGGGAAGAAGCAATTCCGTTAATAAAAGAGTCACGAATTAATTCCTCCCGGTACTGCTCAGCTGAGACAGCTTTGAGGTTACAATCTTTGCTGAGCCTGCAAAGCTCTTGAAGGAATTCGTCAAGTGATACTCTGGGTTGTTGTCGAGTTGTGGCCAGAAGGTGCTGAGCAAAAATGTCGCTTGTGGCCTTAACATATAGTTGCTGTAGTGTTTGGATAGCGGAGTCATAGTCTACACAGTCTTCGATATAGTCAAACACATGAGGGGATACATAATTGGCAAGCATTCGTAATTTATTAGGAACATTCTCACCACACTCCTCGAGAAAGTTGCTGAAGGTACAAAACTAGTGTTTCCATACCTTAGCAACTGTAAGTGAATTCAGGTCCAGGTTGAGACGGGCAGGTCTGAGTAGTTTCTCCATGATGGATTGATTACTACGTCCGAGTTCCCTTCTACAGTTTGTATCGTAGCTGTCTGTTCCCAAATCACTCAGAGCGTGGAGCGGGTTCCAGTTGATTAAATTGACGTAAGAAAACTACTCGGCACTTGGTCTGAGTATTAAACAAGGCTTTAATCAACTGTTTTTCAACATGGAGATCTAGTTGTGACCTTCACTAGTCCCTGTTAAAGAATGTCCTGAGCAAGCTGGGCCCATGCCCGAGTATTTATACTCTCCCTGGACAGCGCCACCAGCAGGCTGCCCAGTATTATTTCATAAGTCATTTCCACTTGAATGGCAAGATTCATGTCAAGTAGCACCACTACTGACCGAGCTGGCTGAGTCCTGAAGGACAGAACTGCCAGACTGGGCCTGTGGCAGGTGGTGAGAGAACAAACACGAGGGAAAAACCTACTTGACCTCGTCATCACCAATTTACCTGTAGCAGCTGCATCTGTCCATGACAGCATTGATAGCAGCGACCACCGCACAGTGTGGAGACAAAAACCAGTCTTCAGACTGAGGACATCCTCCATTGTGTTGTGTGTCACTACCACCGTGCTAAATGGGATAGATTCAGAACAGATCTAGCAGCTCAAAACTGGGCATCAATGAGGTACTGTGAGCCAGCAGCAGCAGCAGAATTGTATTCCACCACAATCTGTGACCTCATGACCTGGCATATCCCTCACTCTACCATTATCATCAAGCCAATGGACCAATAATTATTCAATGAGGAGTGCAGAAGAGCATGTCAGGAGCAGCACCAGGCGTACCTATAAATGAGGTGCCGACCAGGGGAAGCTGCAACACAGGACTACATACATGCTAAACAGTGGAAACAGCATGCTATAGACAGGGCTAAGCGATCCCACAATCAATGGATCAGATCAAAGTTCTGCAGTCCTACCACATCCAGTCGTGAATGGTGTTGGACAATTAAGCAACTAACAGGAGGAGGAGTATCCATGAATATCCCCATCCTCAATGATGACCTAGCCCAGCATGGAAGTGCAAAAGACAAGACTGAAGCATTTGTAACCATCTTTGGCCAGAAGTGCCGAGTGAATGATCCATATTAGCCTCCTCCTGAGGTCCCCACCATGACTGATGCCAGTCTTCAGCCAATTTGATTCACTCCACTTGATATCAAGAAACAGCTGAGTGCACTGGATACAGCAGAGGCTATGGGCCCTGACAACATCCCTGTTGTCATGCTGAAGACTTGTGCTCCAGAACTAGCCCTGCCTCCAGCCAAGCTATTCCAGTACAGCTACAACACTGGCATCTACCCGACAATGTGGAAAACTGCCCAGGTATGACCTGTCCACAAAAAGCAGGACAAATCCAATCCGGCCAATTACCGCCCCATCAGCCTACTCTCAATCATCAGCAAAGTTATGGAAGGTGTCGTCGACAGTGCTATCAAGCAGCTCATACTCACCAATAACCCGCTCATCGATGCTCAGTTTGGGTTTCGTCAGGACCACTTGACTCCAGACCTCATTACAGCCTTGGTCCAAACATGGACAAAGGAGCTGAATTCCAGAGGTGAGGTGAGAGTGACTGCCCTTGACATCAAGGCAGCATTTGACTGAGTAAAATTGAAGTCAATAGGAATCAGGGGGAAATATCTCCACGGGCCAACCATCAAGGAGCCCTAGTAAAATTGAAGTCAATAGGAATCAGGGGGAAATATCTCCACGGGCTGGAGTCATACCTAGCACAAAGAAAGATGGTTGTAGTTGTTGGAGGTCAATCATCTCAGCCCCAGGACTTCGCTGCAGGAGTTCCTCAGGGCAGTGTCCTAGGCCCAACCATCTTCAGCTGCTTCATCAATGACCTTCCCTCCATCATAAGGTCAGAAGTGGGGCTATTCACTGATGTTTGCACAGTGTTCAGTTCCATTCGCAACTCCTCAGAAAATGAAGCAGTCCATGCCCGCATACAGCAAGGCCTGGATGACATTCAGGCTTGGGCTGATAAGTGGCAAGTAACATTCGCACCACAAAAGTGCCAGGTAATGACTATCACCTACAAGCGAGAGTCTACCACCGCCCCTTGACATTCAATGGCATTACCATCACCGAATCACCCACCGTCAACATCCTGGGGGTCACCATTGACCAGAAACTTAACTGGACCAGCCACATAAATACTGTGGCTGCAAGAGCAAGTCAGAGGCTGGGTATTCTGCGGCAAGTGTCTCACCTCCTGACTCCCCAAAGCCTTTCCACCTTCTACAAGGCACAAGTCAGGAGTGTGATGGAATACTCTCCATTTGCCTGGATGAGTGCAGCTCCAACAACACTCAAGAAGCTCAACACCATCCAGGACAAAGCAGCCTGCTTGATTGGCACCCCACCCATCATCTTAAACACCGGCTCACCGTGGCTGCAGTGTTTACCATCTACAAGATGCACTGCAGCAACTCACCAAGGCTTCTTCAGCAGCACCTCCCAAACCCGCGACCTCTGTCACCTAGAAGGACAAGGGCCGCACGCGCATGGAAACACCATCACCTGCAAGTTCCCCTCCAAGTTACACACCATTCTGACTTGGAAATATATTGCTGTCCCTTCATCGTCACTGGGTCAAAATCCTGGACCTCCCTCCCTAACAGCACTATGGGAGTACCTTCACCACAAGGACTGCAGCGGTTCAAGAAGGTGGCTCACCACCCCCTTCTCAAGTTCTCAAATTCGATAGACTCTGGAACAGTACCCATGGATTGGCGGGTAGCTAATGTTACCCCACTGTTCAAAAAAGGTGGTAGAGAGAAAACGGGGAATTACAGACCAAGCCTGACATCGGTAGTGGGGAAAATGCTAGAGTCCATTATAAAAGATGTAATAGCAGAGCGCTTGGAAAACAGTGACAGGATCGGAGAAAGTCAACATGGATTTACAAAAGGTAAATCATGCTTGACTAATCTACTGGAATTTTTTGAGGATGTAACTGGTAAAATAGATAAGGGAGAACCAGTGGATGTGGTGTATTTGGACTTTCAAAAGGCTTTCGATGAGGTCCCACATAAGAAATTAGCATATAAGTTTAAGGCACATGGGATTGGGGGCAATGTATTGACTTGGATAGAGAACTGGTTGGCAGACAGAAAGCAAAGAGTTGGAATAAACGGCTCTTTTTCCGAGTGGCAGGCAATGACTAGTGGGGTACCGCAGGGATCGGTCCTTGGCCCCCAGCTATTCACAATATATATTAATGATCTGGACGAGGGAACTAGACGTAATATCTCCAAGTTTGCAGACGACACAAAGCTGGGTGGGCGTGTGTGCTGTGAGGAGGATGCCGAGAAACTCCAGTATGATTTGGACAGGTTGGGTAATTGGGCAGAAGCATGGCAGATGCAATATAACGTGGATAAATGCGAGGTTATCCACTTTGTTGTCAAAAACAGGAAGGCAGATTATTATCTGAATGGCAATAGATTGGGAGAAGGAGAAGTGCAACGAGACCTGGGCGTCCTTGTGCACCAGTCGCTGAAGGTAAGCATGCAGGTGCAGCAGGCGGTTAAGAAGGCAAATGGTATGTTGGCCTTCGTAGTGAGAGGGTTTGAGTACAGGAACAAGGGTGTCTTGCTGCAGTTGTACAGGACCTTGGTGAGACCACATCTTGAGTATTGTATGTGTGATAAATCCATGTAGTGAAACAAGGAACTCGAAGAGGCGAGATATTAGAACTAGTACGAGTACTTTATTAAACTAACAGAGTAACAAACATTATGCCTGCATCCTGGCATTCCACCTTTGCTGAACTTAACAGGAAGCAAACCCCTGACCTTAGCAGCAGCATTGGCTACAGCAGGTGGATAGCCTTAAGGTGGATAACCTTAATCATAACATCCCAGATTACTATATCCCTTCCCCCTTAAGATTTCAGTATGAATTTCTTAACAAACAACCATTCCTAAGGGTCACATAAGAAGTCTCCATTCACCATGTTCCATACTTGATGAATCTAACAGGTCAGTATCAATCTCTCTGGTGGCTTGCGAGTCCTTTGTGAACGTCTAACAGTTAAGTCCCTGATTGTTTGTGGTGAAGCCACCAGCTGCTCCTGAGCAGTGCTCGGAGTATCTGACTCCGCAACGATGGTTTCCTCTTGACGAATGGGTTCCTGTGGAATTGTCTCTGTCCCTGGTGGTGGCACCACAGATGCACTTGGATAACTGGGGGCCAACCTGTCCTCAGCCATTGCATCTGGAACCTTCATTTCAATTTCCCCTTGTCTGGTAAGTATCTGATCTACATGTCTGCGTACTACCCTACCATCACCCAACATGATCTTGTATGATACGGGACCGGTCATTGAGTCTATGAAGCCAGGAATCCACTTGGGTCCATAACTGAAATTCCTGGTAAGGACCGCATCTCCTTCTCCAAAACTTCGGCTCTTTGTTCTTTTGTCATGGTTCTCTTTTTGTTTGTTTTGTCTGTTTTCCATTTTCCTTTTTAGGTCTGGGTGGACAAGGTCAAGAGTGGAGCGTAGTCTACGACCTAATAACATCTCAGCAGGAGAGAGTCCTGTGGTGGATTGAGGTGTTATTCTGTAGCTGAACAGAACCCGTGACACTTTGGCTGCTAAACTCCCTTCTGCACTTTTTTTCATCATCTCTTTAAATGTTTGTACGGCTCTCTCCGCAAGTCCATTTGAGGACGGATGATATGGAGCCGAGGTCACCTGCACTATGCCATTTTTTCTCAAGAACTCTTTTGTCTCTGTACTCACAAAACAAGTGGCATTGTCACTTACCACGATCTCCGGTAGCCCTTGATTACTGAAGCTCCGACGCAGGCAGTCCATAGTAGTAGTAGCGGAAGCAGAATTTACAGGATAAACATCCATCCATTTGGAATGTGCATCAATGATTATGAGGAACATCTTCCCCATGAATGGACCCGCATAATCTAAGTGCAAGTTTATCCGGCCACTCCCAGGGGTGGAGAGGAGCCGCTGCTGGTGCCTTCTGGTGTTCCTGACAAGTGCTGCATGTCTTGACTAGATTTTTTATCTCCTCATCTAGCTTTGGCCACCACAAGTAACTCCTAGCCAAGGCTTTCATACGCGAGACCCCAGGATGACACTGATGTAGTTGCTCTAGGATAGACTGTTGTGCTGGCTGTGGAATAATCACTCGTGCTCCCCACAACACGCAACCATTCTGCACACTCAGCTCTGTTTTCCTGACACTGTAGGGTGTGAAGTCAACCCCTTCCGGATGCTGTGGCCATCCCCTCACCACATATTCTCGAAGTCTAGACAGTACTGGATCTTTACCTGTCCATGTTCTTACTTGCTCTGCAGTCACAAGTGCCGTGTCAGTGTCCTCCAACATCAACACTCTGTCCTCTGGAGCTGCACGGATAGGTGTGCCTGGCAGTGGAAGACGGCTCAAGGCATCTGCATTCCCATGGTACTTGCCCGCCTTGTAGATGATGACATACTCATATGCCCTCAATGTCACTGCCCACCTCTGGATCCGGGGTGACACCATCTGTGGAACTGCTTTCATTTCATTGAAAAGAGAGATAAGAGGTTTATGATCGGTGCATATGGTGAACTTCCTGCCATATATGTACATGTGGAACCTCTGTAACCCAAACATTACTGCTAACCCCTCTTTGTCTAACTGGGAATAGTTTTTTTCCGCTGGTGTTAGAGTTCGGGACATGAACCCTATTGGTCTTTCAGCTCTATCTTCCATGCGGTGTGAAAGAACTGCCCCCACCCCGTAAGGTGAAGCATCATAAGAGAGAATGATGTCTTTCTCTTCATTGTAGTGAACCAGCACATCCGACGACAGCATCAATTTCTTGGACTGTTCAAATGAAACCCCCTGCTCCGCTCCCCACTGCCACTTGTAATGTATGCACCTTTAAGGTGGGAACTACTTTTTACAGCTCATGTATACTGTAGTACCGGCAGTGACCACACCTGTATATAAGGCTGAGTAGTAATCTGTACAGATCAGTTGCAGTCTGAGCCACGTTGAGTAAACACCTATTGTACCGTTCTCCGCAGTTTGTGTCTTCTTATACACGGACATAACATTGGCGACGAGGCAGGTTCGAACCTACCTGCAACTCTGCATCACCTCCCGGGGATTCGTTCCTGGAGATCAGTGGATTGGAGGTCAAGGCCAGAGACTCGGGCGTCGACCACGGGCAAACGCCCAGTCATCCAGCAGAGACTCGAGAATTGCGGGGGAGGCTGTCGAGAGCCAGGCTTGGCTTTCCAGTCGAGGTGGTCCAGCGAAACGGGCTGGCAACAGGTAGTGCGCAGACCCTTCCCGGACAGCGGCGGGCTAGAGCCCGACCGAGCGGCACAGCAAAGGGCCGAGCAGCGTCGACGGGGGAGAGAGAGAGAGGGCAGAGCGCACAGGGCGCAGCCGGTGTTCAGGGGCCGAGCAGCGTCGGAGAGGGGGAGAGAGAGACGCGCAGAAACCCGCGAGGCGCAGCCATTGCCACGAGGACCGCCGAGAGCGGCGTTGGCAGCAGCGCAGGAGAAGCGCGCAAAACCTACAGGGCGCCGCCATTGCCACAAGAACCGCCGGGAGCGGTGTCGGCAGCAGCGGGGGAGGAAGGAAAGCGTGGGAGACGCCATTTTAAGCCATTGGGAGACGCCATTTTAAACCACACCCAAAATGCCGAAGAGTGGCAGTATCACCGCATTTGACAATTAAGTCGAAGATTGGACTACATACGTCGAACGAATAGAAGTGTACTGCAAGGCAAATGGGGTGTCATATGACAAGAAAGCGTCGGTATTGTTAAATTTAATGGGTACAAAGATGTATGGTTTATTACGAAATCTAGTAACCCCAACGAAGCCAATGGAAAAGAGTTTTGAAGACATAGTAACGATACTAAAGGAACATTTAAACCCCACACTGCTGCTGATAGCAGAAAGATTCAAGTTTCACAAACGGAACCAGCATAAGGATGAAAGCAATGCTGATTATTTAACAGAACTGCGCAAACTATCGAAACACTGCCAGTTTGGAGCGGGACTGACAGATGCCTTAAGGGACAAGTTTGTGTGTGGGCTTCAAAGTGAAGGAACCCAGAAACGGTTTTTATCTGAAAAGAACCTTACGCTAGAAAAGGCTTTCAGCATTGCGCTATCATATGAAGCAGCAGCACGGGGCGCTGCAGAGATACAACAGAGACCGCAAGAATATGGCACAAACGAAATGTCATATGGAACATAGAAGTGCTATCGCTGCGGCAGAACAACACACGACCAGAATGATTGCTGGTTCAAAGACAAAGTGTGCAGACAGTGTGGAAAAGTAGGACACATAGCATGAGTCTGCAGGTCGGGAAAGAAAACCAGCAATAAGAAAACTACCAAAGGAAAGTGCCAGAAGGTACATAAGATGACGGAGAATAGTTCAGATGAACAAAAGAGTGATAACGACTCCGAAAGCAGGGAACTGAGTTGTCTGAAGCTACATAATGTGATCACAACGGAGGATCACCGAACCATCTAGGTCACTCTCAAGATAGCAGGAGTCCAGGTAAAGATGTAATTGGACACAGGATCAGCCCTAACAGTCATAAACCGATGGGACTATGAGTGGCTATTCTCACACATACCCTTGAGAGACACAAAAATTATTTTGAAGATGTACACGGGGCAAAAAGTCTGCACGAAAGGAAAAATAAGGGTGACCGTTATATATAACGGTAAGGAAACACCAAAACTAGACCTGTATGTATTGCAAGATGGAGGACCACCATTACTGGGACGTGAATGGATCCGGAAAATACAACTGGATTGGCATTCCATACAGGCACTGACTGTGGCTGACAAAAAGGATGACGACGTCACACCTGGGCGACTGTCAAAGATCCTAACTGACGCGAAAGAAGTGTTCCAGCAAGGACTCGGAACACTAAAAGGCATGACAGCGACCATTAAAATTGAAGAAAACGCATAAGAAACCTTATGCGATCTGCCCAGCCGTCGAAGCAGAGCTGGAGAGTCTGGAACGTTCAGCTGTACTGTCCAAGGTAGACTGGAACGAGTGGGCTACACCCATCGTCCCTGTGATGAAAAAGTCATTGAGCAGCACGCCTGGGGAACCAAGGAAGGTTCGCATCTGTGGGGACTTTAAGGTAACAGTGAACCCGGTCCTTCACACCGTACAATATCCACTTCTGCGGATTGAAGATATTTTCGCCTCGCTATCTGGAGGGAAACGCTTCACTAAGATTGATCTGGCCCAGGCGTATCTGCAAATGGAGGTAGAGGAAGCATCAAAAAAATACCTCACAATCAACACCCATAAAGGTCTCTACCAATACAACCGGCTGGTATTCGGGGTAGCATCAGCTCCGGCTATTTGGCAGAGGGCAATGGAACAAGTCCTGCAAGGGATCCCAGGGACCCAGTGTTATTTGGATGACATTCTGGTCACGGGCGAAAATGACAGTGATCACCTTGCCAACCTGGAGCAGGTGCTCACTAGATTGCAGGAATATGAGCTCCGAGCTAACCACCCCAAAAGCGAGTTTTTTAGAAAACAAATCTCGTATTGTGGCCACGTTATCGATAAAGAGGGGTTACATAAGTCCCCAGAGAAGATTGAGGCAGTAGTCAAGGCTCCAGCACCGGAAAATGTGTCACAACTGAGGTCGTTCCTCGGGCTGGTAAACTGCTACCATAAGTTCTTGCCAAATTTGTCTACAATACTACACCCACTGAACACCCTACTGCAAACTGGGGTGCCATGGAAGTGGAGTGACGAATGTAGACGAGCTTTCTAGAAGAGCAAAACACTAATCACATCGAAAGAGGTATTGGCCCATTACAACCCAGCATTACCAATTCGGTTGGCATGTGATGCATCACCCTACGGCATTGGAGCGGTGCTGTCGCACAAATTCTCGGACGGCTCAGAGAGGCCAATAGCCTTTGCGTCACGATCACTAACCTCAGCCGAGCGTAACTACGCCCAGATTGACAGGGAGGCCCTCAGCCTAGTGTGGAGAGTGAAAAAGTTCAATCACTATCTGCACGGGCAGAAATTCACCTTGCTGACTGATCACCAGCCTCTTGTCTCCATTTTTAATCCAAAGAAGGGCGTTCCGGTGATGACTGCGCAACGACTACAAAGGTGGTCACTTTTTCTAGGGGCGCACCACTATGAGATTGAATATAAGGGCACGAAACAGCATGGAAATGCTGATGGGCTATCACGCCTGCCACTGCCTACTGCGGAGGAAGCACCAGCAGTGGATCCTGTCGAAATATTCCATTCGACTATAGTTGAATACCTACCGGTAACTAACGCTTGTATCGAAAAGGAAACCCGAAATGACCCGACACTGTCTCGGGTATATGATTTGACGGTGAAGGGATGGCCAGCACATGGCGACTCACTGTTGCCAGCATTCTCGACAAGGAGAGAACAGCTGTCAGTGTGCCGGGGGACCTTGATGTGTGGATCCCGAGTGGTAATTCCACCCAAGTTAAGGGATAGAGTGCTCAATGAGCTTCATGAGTGTCATCTGGGAGGGGTAAAAATGAAAAGCCTAGCCAGGGCTTATGTGTGGTGGCCGGGAATCGATAAACGAATCGAGGACCTGACCAAGAGCTGCTCAGGATGCCAGAAAGTCCAAAATGCACCACCACAGGCCCCTCTACACCCATGGGAGTGGCCCTCATCTCCATGGCAACGGGTGCATATTGATTTTGCTGGTCCATTCATGGACTCAATGTTTTTAATAGCCGTGGATGCGCACTCGAAATGGCCTGAGGTCATCAAAATGTCCTCCACCACCATGGAGAAAACTATTGCAGTCCTACGGACCATTTTTGCCTGGAATGGCTTGCCAGAACAGATTTGCTCCAGCAACGGACCACAGTTTGTGTCCGAAGAGTTCCGGAGGTTCTTGAAAAAGAATGGGGTAAGGCATTACACATCCGCCCCGTATCATCCAGCCACAAATGGATTGGCTGAGAGGTTCGTACAAACCTTTAAGAAGGCAATAAAGGCTGTGTACAATGACAACATTCTGCTGCAGCACAAGGTGGACAATTTCCTGTTCGCCTACCGGAATGCGACACATGCAGTCACCAACCAGGCCCCAGCCATGATGTTCTTTAACCGAAGGTTAAGATCTCGCCTGGATTTGCTCAGACCAAACGTATGAAGAGATGTTGAGAGTAAGCAATTCCTGCACATCCATGAGAAGCCAACAAGGAACTTCAATGTAGGGCAACCAGTCTTGGCCCGCGACTACCGAACAGAAAAATGGCAGCCAGGAACGATATGCACACGGCAGGGCCCACTAATGTACACAGTGGACGTTGGGGAGAGCATCGTGAGACGCCATGCTGACCACATCCTGGAGTCACAGGAACAAGTCAACCCCATGCCTCGCCCATATGTACCTGGTGATGAACCCAACGTACAGGTCCCATCTACCCCAGAAACAGTAGCATCGGAAGCTGATGAACCAACCGACGAAAGGGGGCCAGAATCGCCTCCGCACCAAGAGCAAGACACTCGGGAAAGGCGCTATCCAGAAAGGATCAGGAAGCCTCCCCAAAGACTGAATTTATAAATAGACTATTTTCAGCTGATGTTGCATGTTAAAAGTGTTAATTGTAATTAGTTTGATATTTAATTGTTAAATGAGTGTTATGGTACTGTTAATCTAAAAGGGGAGGAATTGTAATGTATGTACCTTTAAGGGGGGAACTACTTTTTACAGCTCATGTATGCTGTAGTACCGGCAGTGACCACACCTGTATATAACGCTGAATAGTAATCTGTACAGATCAGTTGCAGTCTGAGCCACGTTGAGTAAACACCTATTGTACCGTTCTCCGCAGTCTGTGTCTTCTTATACACGGACGTAACACCACTGTGTCTCCTTGCGCAGTAGTTTGTGAAGCGGTGCTAACACTGTTGACAAGTTTGGTAAAAACCTGTTATAATAGTTCAGCAGTCCCAGGTAAGCTTTTAACTCAGCCACATTGGTAGGAGCAGGGGCGTCCTGCAGTGCTTGTACCTTCTCCTTGAGCGGATGGAGCCCGGTGGCATCCACTCTGTGTCCCAGGATCACTGCCTCATTCCCCAGGAAAGTGCACTTACTCCTCTTGAGTTGTAACCCTGCCCTCTCCAATCTCTGTAGTACCTCTCTCAGAGTGCTCAGATGCTCCTGGTCGGTTCTTTCCATCACCAGAATGTCATCCAGATAGATGGAAACATGTGGAATCCCTTGCAGTACACCTTTGATTGTCCTCTGGAAGATAGCTGGACTAGATGAGGCACCAAACGGTAAGCAGTTATATGTAAACAAGCCCTTGTGTGTATTTATGGTGACATACTTCTTTGATTCGTCATCCAGTGTAATCTGCAAGTATGCATGACTCATATCCAACTTTGTGAATTTCTTTCCTCCAGCCAGGTTTGCAAAGAGATCCTCTGTTTTGGGAAT
Organism: Somniosus microcephalus; assembly: GCF_052327205.1. Lineage (NCBI taxonomy): Eukaryota > Metazoa > Chordata > Chondrichthyes > Squaliformes > Somniosidae > Somniosus > Somniosus microcephalus. The sequence continues at coordinate 173,583,739 of NC_140995.1, read as the reverse complement.
AGTATTCTGCTCTAGTTTGGATACCCGATTGACTGTTGTATGAGTACTTTATTAAACTAACAGAGTAACAAACATCAGGCCTGCATCCTGGCATTCCACCTTTGCTGACCTTAACAGGAAGCAAACCCCTGACCTTAACAGGAAGCAAACCCCTGACCTTAGCAGCAGCATTGGCTACAGCACCACCTGGTGGATAACCTTAATCATAACATCCCAGATTACTATAGTGTGCAGTTTTGGTCGCCTTATCTGAGGAAGGATGTTCTTGCCATGGAAGGAGTGCAGCGAAGATTCACCAGGCTGATACCTGGGATGGCAGGAATGACGTATGAGGAGAGATTGGGTCGATTGGGCTTGTACTCGCTAGAGTTTAGAAGAATGAGAGGGGATCTCATTGAAACTTATAAAATTCTAACAGGACTAGACAGATTAGATGCAGGAAGGATGTTCCCGCTGGTCGGGGAGTCCAGAACCAGGGGTCACAGTCTAAGGATAAGGGGTAAGCCATTTAGGACAGGGATGAGGAGGAATTTCTTCACCCAGAGAGTGGTGAACCTGTGGAATACTCTTCCACAGAAGGCAGTAGAGGCCAATTCATTAAATATATTCAAGAAGGAGTTGGATATATTTCTTAAGGCTAAAGGGATCAAGGGATATGGGGAGAAAGCAGGGACAGGGTCCTGAATTTGGATGATCAGCCATGATCGCATTGAATGGCGGAGCAGGCTCGAGGGGTTGAATGGCCTACTCCTGCTCCTATCTTATATGTTTCTATTTTTCTAAGGGCAATTAGGGATGGGCAATGAATGCTGGCCTTGCCAATGATGCCCACATCCCATGAACGAATAAAAAAAAAGTGAAGAAAACAATAGAAGACCACAGGGTTATTACTTTGTTTGGTCGGAAGAGTGATCACACTGTCCATCAAATGACCTCAGCAAGAAGCTCAAGCCATTTTTATGGTCAGGCCTCATTACAATACTTTTGGTGAGTTGACAGCGATCAATAAGCATTGACAGACAGCCCGCCGTTTTAAGTGAGGGTCGAGAAATCAAGTGAGTCCACCATGGAGCCAAGCCGGAAGTATTTACTTGCGGGAGGCTCTCCTTGGTGGGAGGCAGGAGTGGGGTGTGGGGGGGAGGGGGGGCGTGGAAAGATTGGCAGCGGGTAGGAATATTTTTGTGGGGTCAGGAGAAACATCCATGTGGCCCGTGGAGACAATACCTTGGACTCCCCTGTTTTTGCTTCTATAAATTATTTAATTGTAAATACATTTGGCCAGTAGTATTATCTTGTACATACTGACCCCAGAAATTCATATTTATCCTTTTGGATCAATAGAAGACATAGTAGGACCTATGCAAATGCCAGTAAACAATTTACTGTAATCAGGAAGACCTAGGCTGTGTTAATTCACTATGGCAGAGAATAAAAGACATGTGGCGGTCCCATTGGTTGTCCTTTACATTGAGATACATAATTCCCTTTAACTTAACTTACTTATGTATGTATAACTTACTTAATTGTATGTACTTAACTTACTTATTTGTATAACTTACCAGTAGGGGCTGTTGCCCCTTTAACTTACCTGTTGGGCCGTTGCCCCTTTAAGAGGCGACCTAACGCGCTGACATCACGCATCACGTGACGCATGCGCGTCGGCCGCCGGCCCGACTCGGGTTTCCTAGACGGCCGCTGGCACAGCCCGGCCTACCGCGACTTCGGCCGCATCGGCCAGCAGGCGGGAGCGAAGCGATCCTCCACTCCCGCGGCAAATACCAGCACAGTCCAGCTTTGCAAACTTGGCCTCAAAGGCCAGCCTCCGTACCGGGGAGATGTACCGATGCAATGGCGCAGGTCACGTGACCGCCTAAGCGCACGCGAACGTGCTGACGTCACGATGCGGTCACGTGACGCCCAAAGCGCGGGAATATAGAGCAGAGCGTAATGAGGTCATGACGCTCCCCACGGGACTGGGAACTTAGTCCTTGTGGAGTCCCCGCTGGGACAAGACCTACAACATGGTGCTCCTGCAGTCAGCCATCTTACCTGCTACCTTACCTGCTGTAATTATCCTGTTCTGGTAAATAAACAACTTATTTATAGTTCGTCGAAGTTAAACTCTTTCATTTAGTGGCGATTTACTCGAACCGCTACAGACACAGTTTAAGACTGTAAGGAATACGGTCACCTACAGGACTTTTACCAGGTCATTTTCATGAGAAAATGGCTTTGAGAAAAGACTGGACAATAACTGGAAGGCTATTAAAGAGAATCTTTTTCATTTGATTTTTTCATTATTGGACAGGACATCTTAAATGCTAAGACATTTGCAGACTCTGAGGAAATTCACAATTCAATTTTTGAAGGGTTAATTATAATTTTCCCTTCTTTAATTTACAGAAGCTTTATTCCTTTCCATGGGTCATTGTTAATGATTTCAGCAGTCAATTGGCAGCTGTACTGAAAGCTGAATAAGTATCAATGTCTGGTTGCCATGGATTTGTAAATCTTGTATTAAATTATGTAGAGAGCTATGACAAAAGCTGCAGTGCATTAAATTTAATATTATTCAGTTCACATATTGAATCACATTTTGAAAGATCTAAAGAGCATTTCATGTGGGAAAAGTAAAGGAGTGATGGATTAGAAGTAATGAATGATTACCGTGTTTTAATTTGCTCTTAATTCATTTTCTTGCCCTTTTTTGAGTTAGTACACAGTTCATATCATGAAATGTTCATCTTGTTATTCCTACCAACTGGTGAAAAATAATTCTATAACACTGAAAATTAATGATGTACAATCCAAGTACCGTAGCAGGGCACTGAACAGGTATCGCTATTCTCGGAGGAGTTCTGTTTGCAGTTCTGCTTTTTATTCTTCATTGCTTTTAGGCAAATAGAGATAACAGATTGTGAACTCTATGGAAATACTATGTGCTTCCAGCAGTATTGCTTTTATTTGACTCAACAATGCATTCTAGACATTAAAGAGATTTTACTCTTTTTTTTAAGACTGTTCTCTCAAGGCTGTGTACAGAGGTATAAAAATCAAATCCACTGATCATACCTTATCAATTATTCTTGTCCTATCCAATAGTTCTTTACAGATTCTGTTTGAAATTTAACAAAGTAATTTGGACCAGTTGGGGAAAAAAGACAGCCAACTTTAAATTGCATTCCGTGCGCGTATTTCAACACTGCTTTATAAATTCAATATAAGAAGACCACTGGAGTATAAACTTATGTGCACACAAGTAAATCAGAAGAGAACAAAGACTGTCCATCACATTGTAAGGATGAGAAATTTCCTGTGTAAATAGTGGGGGAAGTTGGCATAAGTGGAAGTCTCTCCCAGTCCTAATGCGGGCAGATGTTGGGGTAATTTGTCAACAGATAAGACGGTTTAGAATGAACATACAAAGGAGAGATGTACAGCGTATGCATCCTTTTAACTCATTCTTTATGTTGTACTTCACTTCTTATGAACACTCTATCCACCAGCTATTTCTTCCGAAATGCTAGTGAAGGATGGCTGATTTAGGGCTGTATTTTTCTCTTTTGTCTTTATGTTGTAGAACTTAATAAACCCCAATCAAAATGACAGATGCACATGATTTTGGTCCATATGATTCTTCGTGTTTGAATTCACTAGAGAGCACAATGTACCTGCCCTCGTGCTCCTTTCATGCCTCAGCCTACTGTTGTGGAAAGTGGCATCATATAAAGGTAAGAAAATCGGTGTCACTGACAGTGACCTGGAAGTCCCAATAGTCAGCATTTTAGAAAAACTTGTTGAACTTTTTGGGTGAGGGGAGCAGCCTTGACAGACTGGGATAACTGGGACAAGATTATCATCTGAATTGCAATAGATTGGGAGAAGGGGAAGTGCAATGAGACCTGGGTGTCCTTGTGCACCAGTCGCTGAAGGTAAGCATACAGGTGCAGCAGGCGGTTAAGAAGGCAAATGGTATGTTGGCCTTTGTAGCAAGAGGGTTTGAGTACAGGAACAAGGATGTCTTGCTGCAGTTGTACAGGGCCTTGGTGAGACCACATCTTGAGTATTGTGTGCAGTTTTGGTCGCCTTATCTGAGGAAGGATGTTCTTGCCATGGAAGGAGTTCAGCGAAGATTCACCAGGCTGATACCTGGGATGGCAGGAATGACGTATGAGGAGAGATTGGGTCGATTGGGCTTATACTCGCTGGAGTTTAGAAGAATGAGAGGGGATCTCATTGAAACTTATAAAATTCTGACAGGACTGGACAGACTAGATGCAGGAAGGATGTTCCCGCTGGTCGGGGAGTCCAGAACCAGGGGTCACAGTCTAAGGATAAGAGGTAAGCCATTTAGGACAGAAATGAGGAGGAATTTCTTCACCCAGAGAGTGGTGAACCTGTGGAATTCTCTACCACAGAAGGCAGTAGAGGCCAATTCATTAAAATTATTCAAGAAGGAGTTGGATATTTTTCTTAAGGCTAAAGGGATCAAGGGGTATGGGGAGAAAGCAGGGACAGGGTACTGAATTTGGATGATCAGCCATGATCGCATTGAATGGCGGAGCAGGCTCGAGGGGCTGAATAGCCTACTCCTGCTCCTATCTTCTATGTTTCTATGTAACTCTGGGCTGATTAACTATACTGCTCTGCTTGTTAGACTTGACTTCTACAAATTGTGCAAAAAAGCACTCAAATTACAACTATATCATTTAATCTGTATAATTAAGCCTCCAGGAGATGTGGGCATTTCAAATTAAGCTTCAAAAATGCTCAGCTGTTAAGAATTTCCTGAGAATGCTCTGGGGTGATATTAATTAAAAAAAGCATGAAAAACTATTGAATGTATTCCCGGCGGTAAGTCTATCGGACAGGGAAATAAAAGGTGTAACTGCACAACTGTACAAAGAAGCTGTATGTGTCTATGACATTGATACACAGCTGAAGATATTAGAGCACATTTTATGAACTCATTCTCCCAGTGCAGAAGTTCTCAGGATACGGGGTAGAACATTTAGGACTGAGATGAGGAGAAATTTCTTCACTCAGAGGGTGGTGAACCTGTGGAATTCTCTACCACAGAAGGCTGTGGAGACCAAGTCACTGAATATATTTAAGAAGGAGACATTTAGATTTCTGGACACAAAAGGCATCAAGGTGTATGGGGAGAGAGCGGGAATATGATATTAAGATAGAGGATCAGCCATGATCATATTGAATGGTGGAGCAGGTTCGAAGGGCTGAATGGCCTACTACTGCTCCTATTTTTCTATGTTTCTATGTTTCACACACCAGGTGTGGGTATTGAGAATTTGGGCATGGAGGTGAGCCCACCTTGTGGGATGTTGCGTCTATTAATTTTAATGGATATAAAATCCTCTGTGCCTGCTGAGCACCATGCTCAAATTCCCAATATGCATTCCCAGGGCACAAACCTGGTTGCTGATGTGGACAGAATAAAGTACAGAGGCGGGACCATTCCCTCTGCGATCCCCTTGTTCATTTGTCTACTTCCAGCTGCCCTTCCCCTGCCACTTTCTTGTGGAACTGCAGAAGATGCAACACCTGTTCATTGAATTCTTTCCACACCCTTATCGAGGGCCCTAAACACTCCTTCTGTGTGAGGCACTAATTTACAGTAAGGTTCTCCCATGTCTCCCTCCATATGCTTATGGAGGGAGTCAGAGCATGCAGGGAGGTCCTCTTCCCTTCCGATGGGCGGAAGAGACCTCCCCAGGAGACCAAAACAGCCTGGTTGCACATTGCCGAGGAGGGCACAAGCAGGGATGTGGTCAGGAGGACCTGGGTGCAGTGGTGCAAACCTTTCAATGATTCATTAGATCACAAAACATTAGTACAAAGCCACACTCAACCTCATCCTGTTGTGCCTCTCATCATTCTCTCTTCCCTACCCTACTCCTGCACATCCTTACTCACACCAACTTACCTTGCACCTCCACCCATCCCTCTCTATCTACATTAGTACATCCCCATCTCACTAGTCACTCCTCACACTCGCCCTCATCCTAGTCCAATCATACCAACTAATAACACACAAGGGTTGCCACTTGGGTGTTTTATCCAATGTTTATGTAAAGTTTCTATTAATGTGCTGTCAAACATTGAAATCTTCATTTTCAACACTTTCTGGTCATGGACAAATTTGTGTGCACCTTTGGAAGTGGCTTAGTGAGTTGCAGTGAATGATGAGACATAACCTGGCGCATCATGTGGCAGCCATATGGGCATACAGCATCAAGTTAAGTAAATCTGGCCATGATGAGGCCATCCCTGGCCTCCTGAGCAGCAATGTGCTCGGGTGCAGGTGCCCTGTGTCCTGTGCAGTATCAGGTGTTTGCGGAGAAGGTTGGTGTTGTTGTTGGTGTTGCTGGTGAGCCTGGTGCTGGTGGTATTGGTGGTGGGCCAATTCTGAGGACCAAAGTGAGATAGTATAAACAGCACCCATGCTGATGGAATAGATGGCAGGTGAGGTACAGATGACAGAAGCGATCTGTCAATGGTGAGAGAGGTAATGAGGTGAGACTGGATGGAGACTTGTGGAAAGACTTGCAGCAGGGTGAACCTGTTGTGGAAATGCAGTGAGGAACAGCTTGCAGCTGAGGAAAGTGATGATCTGTCAGGTGGGAGCTTTTACTGTACATTTGAAGCTGTCAAGTAATCAGCTGCAGCAATAGTCACTGAACTCCCGCCTCAGGTTGACAGACGTGGTTTTCATGGCCATGAATTTAAAGTTAAAAAGTATGGTAAAAAAGCCTGTTGAGGGTCTGGTAAGCACCTAATGAGTCGGGTCTGCTCAGTACTGACAGACCCAACATTGGGAACGGTGCTTTGCGGCGGGTTGACAGCGGGTTCCCGACACGCTGTCAAAAAAAAAACACTTTCCCACCCGACCTGCCACCGATCCCGCCCGCTGACACCCCGGAAAATTCCGGCCATTGACTATAAAATTTTTAGCTAAGATTCTGGCCTTGCTCGGGCAAAACGTCAAGGAACACGTTATTCACCCAGATCTGACGCGAGGCAAAATTTTCTGCCTAACTGTATTGGCACCACTGGTGTGATTTGGGTGTGTAAGTAGGAAAAAGTTGGCTCCCACACAGATCCCACTGAAAACTCACCATTTTCATGTTTGCGATTGGGCTTTATGCCTGCATTATTTGTTCTTGTTCTTTTTAAGTGCTAGATCATCTAGCATGTATGCCGTATGCTAATGAATCGTTGAATTTCTTGATGTTTGACAGAAATACTTCCAATGTTTCTCGTGCTCATTCAGACCAAACTTTAAAGGTAAGTTGCACGAGTAATACAAAGTTAAAGGGATGCATGCTTAATTTATTTATGTATGTGGATTTCTGCCTTTTTTTTTTCCTGCTTTCTTATTTAGCATGGATTTTTCAGACCAGACCATGGAGGAAATGTTTCTGTTAGGAGACAAACAGCTGCCAATATCACAGAGAAACCAATTGTAAATAAACTCTTTGCAAGAGTTCAGCAGAAAAAAAGCTTTAAAGAAAAGAAAATGTATAAATTGGGTCCTACAATAAGAAAGTTGACTCTATCTCAAGGTGTAGCACAGCACAGTATCTAGCTAGAAGTTATAGGTTTCACTGCCCTTTGGCAAGTCACTGTTACCTTAGTGCTGGGGGTTGCTTTGAATGCACTTCAAGTACAGTATTTCCTACCGTAAGAAGTACAAGATGAAATAAGGTATGACAGGAAGATTAGCAGGCAGCATAGTCAGACTGTGTGAATCCATCACGATGACGTCATCCATAGCTGCAGCCCCTGGCACATTTACCTGGCAATGACAATGGGGAACTCTCTCCACAGGCTTCGGATTAACAGTAGATCTGTGCCATCCACTGCGAGGACACCTGCAGCCAACCTACATAGGACGATATTGCCAATGGGAGGCAAGGTCATCATCCCATTCAACCTCTTTCCCCGCCTCCTTCTAAGTCAGTATAGGAATCATCTGCACTATCAACCAGCATGTTGCCCACAGGTATACAAACCACCTGATTGATGCATCAGTCAGCATAGCCAACTATTTAATTTACATTCTTACTGGCTCACAACAGAAGCGTGATACAAATACAGAGTGCGGCTTGGTTGCCCAATGGCACTACACTGCTGCATTTCCCAAAGCTCAAGCTTTTCTTCATGGTGACCAATAGGATCCTACTCCTCCTCTGGCACCACCACTTGCTCCTGCTCACTTACACTGTGACTCAAACCATGCTACCTCCTCAAGCTCACTAACTGCATCCTCTAGTATGTGTGTACCTGTGCTGGTGCTTGCAAAAGTTGGTGAAAGGGATGTAGGGTGCTTTGTGGTGCTGTCTTGTTCTAACCCATTTCCAGTACCGACAGGTTGCTGTGACAGAAAAGTGACTAATGTTGCATTGCTGCCACAAAGAGACATCTTCCAACACAGCTCACGTTACAAGATACTAAAAGATGAATTCTCTGTGATTCTGCCTGAAATTAGGAAGCATTGACTCACGATGGTCACTCGAAGAACAAAGGGGGGAATTGCAAGAAATGCTCTGACACAAAGGGTTATTAAAACATGAACATGAAATGCTTCACCAGAAGTGGTTACTGCTGCTGAGACTATAACATCAATTAAAAAGAATGGGATAGTTATTTGAAACAAAATGATTCAGGGAAAGGGTAAGGAAATAGAATTAGAGTAGATAGCTCCAGTTGCCGAGTTAGCATTAGCATAGCAATAGTGGGCCAAATGGCCTCCCTGCAAATGCAAATGTAACTCCATTATCAGGCTGAATATAGAAAGCTCAGAGAGGAAGTGAAAAAGAAAATAACAGGGGCAAAGAGAGAGCATGAGAATAGATTGGCAGCTAACATTAAAGGGAATTCAAAAGTCTTCTATAGGCATATGAATAATAAACTGGTAGTAAGAGGAGGGGTGGAGCCGATTAGGGACCAAATAGGAGACCTACACATGGAGGCAGAGGGTATGGCTGAGGTACTAAATGAGTACTTTGCATCTGTCTTCACCAAGGAAGAAGATGCTGCCAAAGTCATAGTGAAAGAGGAGGTAGTGGAGATATTGGATGAGATAAAAATTTATAAAGAGGAGGTACTAGAAAGGCTGGCTGTACTTAAAATTGATAAGTCACCAGGACCGAATGGGATGCATCCTAGGATGCTGAGGAGGAAATCGCGGAGGTACTGGCTATAATCTTCCAATCCTCCTTAGATACAGGGGTGGTGCCAGAGGACTGGAGAATTGCAAATGTTACACCCTTGTTCAAAAAAGGGTGTAAGGATAAACTCAGCAACTACAGGCCAGTCAGTTTAACCTCGGTAGTGGGAAGCTTTTAAAAATGATAACCAGGGACGAAGTTAACAGTCACTTGGACAAGTCTGGATTAATTAAGGAAAGCCAGCACGGATTTGTTAAAGGCAAATCGTGTTTAACCAACTTGATCGAGTTTTTTGATGAGGTAACAGAGAGGGTTGATGAGGGCAATGTGGTTGATGTGGTACACGGACTTCCAAAAGGCGTTTGATAAAGTGCCACATAATAGGTTTGCCAGCAAAGTTGAAGCCCATGGAATAAAAGGGACAGTGGCAGCATGGATCCGAAATTGGCTAAGTGACAGGAAAGAGAGAGTAGTGGTGAACGGTTGTTTTTCGGACTGGAGGAAGGTATACAGTGGTGTTCCCCAGGGGTCGGTACTAGGACCACTGCTTTACTTGATATATATGAATTACTTGGACTTAGGTGTACAGGGCAGTATTTCAAAATTTGCAGATGACACAAAACTTGGAAGTATTGTGAACAGTGAGGAGGATAGTGATAGACTTCAAGAAGATATAGGCAGGCTGGTGAAATGGGCGGACACGTGGCAAATGAAATTTAATGCAGAAAAGTGCGAAGTGATACATTTTGGTAGGAAGAACGAGGAGAGGCAATATAAACTAAAGGGTACAATCCTAAAGAGAGACCTGGAGGTATATGTGCACAAATCATTGAGGATAGCAGGGCAGGTTGAGAAAGCGGTTAAAAAACATATGGGATCCTGGGCTTCATAAATAGAGGCATAGGCAAGGAAGTTATGATGAACCTTTATAAAGCACTGGTTTGGCCTCAACTGGAGTATTGTGACCAATTCTGGGCACCACACTTTAGGAAGGAAGTGAAGGCCTTAGAGAGGGTGCAGAAAAGATTTACAAGAATGATTCCAGGGATGAGGGACTTCAGTTACATGGAGAAGCTGAGGTTATTCTCTGTAGAGCAGAGAAGGTTGAGAGGAGATTTGATAGAGGTGTTATAGAAAGTAGTGTAGACGAGAGCGTAAAATTACAAAAAAGACAATGATAGTTTAAGTGAGTGGGCGAAACTGTGGCAGATGGATTACAATGCAGCTATGTGTGAGGTCATCCATTTTGGACTAAAAAAGGATAGATCCAAATATTTTTTAAATGGTGAAAAGCTAGAAACAGTGGAGGTCCAAAGAGATTTAGGGGTCCATGTAGACAGATCACTAAAACGTAGTACCTGTACTCAGGTACAAAAAATAATCAAAACGGCTAATGGAATGTTAGCCTTTATAACTAGAGGGCTAGAATATAAAGGGGAAGAAGTTTTGCTACAGCTATACAAAGCCCTGGTTAGACCACATCTGGAGCACTGTGTACAGTTCTGGGCACCGCACTTTGAAAGGATATATTGGCCTTAGAAGGAATGCAGTGCAGATTCACCAGAATGCTACCAGGGCTCCAAGGGTTAGATTATGAGGAAAGATTACACAAACTAGGAGTGTATTCCCTGGAATGTAGAAGGTTAAGGGATGATCTGTTTGAGGTTTTTAGGATTTTGAAAGGAATTGATAGGGTAGATAGAGAGAAACTTCTTCCGCTGGTTGAGGAGTCGGACAAGGGGACATGACCTTAAAACTAGAACCAGGCCATTCAGGAGAGAAGTCAGGAAACATTTCTTCACGCAATGGGTGGTAGAAGTGTGGAACTCTCTCCCACAACAAGCAGTAGATGCTAGCTCAATTAATAATTTTAAATGTGAGATCAATCGATTTTTGCTAGTCAAGGATATAAAAGGATATGGAGCCAAAATAGATAGATGGAGTTCGGATACAGATCAGCCATCATCTCATTGAATGGTGGAACAAGCTCGAGGGGTTGAATGGCCTACTCCTGTTCCTATGTTCCTCTCTCTACTATAATTTTAGTCACATATTAATGATGGGCCAGCATATGATAACAGTGAAATATCAAACACAGGAACATCATGTATTTTTATGTTTATTCTGATGATGAATGACCAGTGCTGGCAATTAAGAAATGTGAAACAATGATTGTCAGCTGTCGATGATGTTGAGCATCTTACACCTGACAGAATCAGAGAAACTTCAGCTAAAGATAGCAAATATAGTGATTATTTCCCCCAAAAGTCTTGGTTGTTTGCCTGGAGAACATAGCATTGGATTGTTAGAAAAAATCACAGCCAGTAGTTGAACATTGTAGAAAGGTTATATTTGGGCTGAAAAATAAACACAAACCAAAACTGGAGCACACGGGATCACTTGGTGTGATTACAAGGTTTTGTGAGCCCACTGAATGAATTAACTTCCAAATGACTGTGCACTAATTAAATGGACAGATACGAGCGTCTTCATCCATGTAATCTGAACAAGGGTGTACAGAAATAATCACCTACATAAGAAGAAATTGTGTCACAGTTTGCTGCAATTGAAGTGCTTTCCAAATCAGATGCATCCAGTGGATTTTGGCAAATCTTCTTTGATGTTTGTGCCTGTGCACCTTCCACACAGCCTTTGGAACATATTGCTATCTCTGTGTTCCATGTGGAACGTATCACTACTTCTTTGTTCCAGTTAGAACCTCCTGTGCCTCTGAAGTGTCTTATCATATCATATCATGTCATATCATTCATTCATTTGTTGTTGAGCACATGGCACTGGCACCAGCCTAGACAACATCACGGAACACGCTAGGAACATAGGACCAGGAGTAGGCCAGTCAGCTGCTCGAGACTGTTCTGCCATTCCATCAGATCTATACCTCAACTCCATTTACCCACCTTTGATTTATAGCTCTTGATCCCCTTACCCAACAAAAATCTATCGATCTCAGTCTTGAAAATGTAAATTGTCCCAGCATCCACAACCTTCTGAGGAGAGAGTTCCAGATTTCCACTACTCTTTGTGTGAAAAAGTGCTTCCTGATTTCACTCCTGAGTGGGCAATCACTAATTTTAAGATTTTGCCCCCTTGTTCTGGATTCCCCCACCAGAGGAAATAGTTTCTCTGTATCTACCCTATTGAATCGTTTTGTCATTTCAAACGCCTCGATTAAATCACCCCTCAACCTACAACACTCCAGGGAATATAAGCCAATTTCAATGCAACCTGTCCTCATAATTTAATCCTTTAAGCCCCGGTATCATTCTGGTGAATCAGTGTTGTACATCCACTAAGGGCAATATATCCTTCCTGAGGTTTGGTGCCCAGAATTGAACACAGTACTCCAGATGGGGTCTGACCAAGGCTCTGTACAACTGAAGCATCTCTTCCTCCCCTTTGTATTCCAGCCCCTTGAGATAAAGGCCAACATTCGTTAGTCTTTTTGTTGACTCTTTGTACCTTTCCACTAGCTTTTATTGATCTGTGCACAAGGACACCTAAATCCCATCGCTTCTCCAGAGTTCCTAGCTTCTCACCATTAAGAAGATACTCCCGATTCTTGGATCCAAGGTGGTTGACTTCACACAATGACAGATTCAGGCAAATGCTTGGAAAAGCCAGCAAGCTCAATTTGGGGTTCAACGAAGAAAAGTATGTGTTCAGTATGAATTACCTCACTTTCATAAGGAGACTATCACAGCTCATGAAATTTGACAGCACGAAATCTGAGGCTATAATTAATATGGACAGACTCGCCATGAAAAATGGAACTGCAACAATTCCTCAAAATGGTAAATTACCTCGGAAAGCAGCAGCCTATGCATCTCACTCAGTAAAAGACACCAAACACAAATATGTCAAATAAAGAAGGAAACACTGCCAATCGCACTTGCTTCTCAGCATTTCCGCCAATATATATGGTCAGATCACATCAAGATTGATATATGCCTTTGGTCAATATTTTAAGTGATCACCTAATGACTGGCTACCAAAAATGCAAAGGTTACTGTTAAAATGTGGAAATAAGATTTATATACAATAAAGGCCCTGGAAAATGAGCATATGCAGCTGATACCTTGTTGTGTAGGCCTAGTAATGATAGTCACAGTTCCAGTGATGATGAAGTAACAGTATTTGTGCACAGCTTGATAGTGAATGTTTGAACAAAGAATTGAGAAAATCAGACAGGGGATGGGGATGTCACTGCACTGCTGCATTTCTCAAAGTTCAGGGACTTCTCGAGGAGGTGATTCAAAATGAATGGCCAGAGGAAAAACAGTCATACTTCAAAAATATTGAGTATTACTGGATTATGGAAACAGGGGCAGATTTTCCTGTTGGGCGTATTGGATCGCCTGGGCACAGGGAAATCAGGCAGGCTCTGCTACCAGCATGATTTTTCCCCACCTAACCCAGACACAAGAACAGGAAATTCTGTCGCCTTACACACTTGGGGGTAGAATTTCTGCAAGTGTTCGCCCAATTGTAACTTCAGTGGTAGATCGGTAGAAAACCCAGAGAAATGACAGTAACAGCTGTTTATGCGTTTCCGCTGATCTTCTACTAAAGTTATGGTGGGCAGTCAGGAGAACCTCCGTGGAAATTCCAGGTGCCAGTGCACTGGCCAGGATATAAACAATCCAGTGAAAGATTAGCTTCACGGTTCTGAAAAATCTGCAGGCTGTGATTCCTGCAGTTATGTTTGAGAGTACACTCGCCAATCCCCTCCACCGTTGACTCCACCGTAGTTTGCAGGGTCAATGGGCAAAGACTTCAATTTCACATAAATGCCATGGCTGTTAGAGAAGGTCAGAGGCTGGGTATTCTGTGGCGAATAGCTTACCTCCTGACTCCCCAAAGCCTCTCTAACACCTACATGGCACAAGTCAGGAGTATGATGCAATACTCTCCACTTGCCTGGATAGGTGCAATAACACTCAAGAAACTCAACACCGTCCAGGACAAAGCTTTATCACCTAGAAGGACAAAGGCAGCAGGTGCATGAGAACACCAAGTTCCCCTGCAAGTCACATACCATCCCAATGTCAAAATATATCTCCAGTCCTTTATTGCCGCAGGGTCAAAATCCTAGAACTCGCTTCCTAACAGCACTGTGGGAGTACCTTCACCACATGGACTGCAGTGATTCAAGAAGAATGCTCACCACCACCTTCTCAAGGGCAACGAGGGATGGGCACTAAATTGTTGGATTTGCCAGCAAGGCCCATATCCCAAGAATGAAATAAAAAGAATATTTAAATGTAATTTCAGGTCCAATCTTTATTTTTAAAGAAGAGGAAATGTAATGATATTGATATTTGTTGCTGGAGTTCAAAAGGACACGGCATCTATTAAACTATTTATATAGCCAGTAGAAACTGGTTATTTGCTAGATGCACAGTTGTAGCTGCTCTTTATCAAAACAGGCAGAACTGAACGATTCTAGCAAGGCATTCCTGAGTCCTATATCGAAAGGATATCAAAACAATGAAAAAGATGGTATGTAGATTCTATGAAACATCATCAGGGATAAGCAGTTACAATATGGAGAGAGGCTTGAGAAGTTGTGTAATTTTTTTGCTAGTGGTGCCTAGGTTGACCTGATGGAGGTCTTCAAGCATATGAAGGGTAAATAATGATGGATTGTTTCCACTGGTCAGCGAGATGGTAACACATTTAAGATACATCGTAGGCTACAAAATATTTCTTTACATAGCGGATGATTAGAATATGAAATTCTCTACCACAAACTTGCTGAAGCAGGGCCCATAAAGATAGCTGCTATAAAAAGGGAAATATGGGATTTGAGCAGAAGTGTTGGATTGGACCAGTTGGCTCATGTGGTGAAAAACACTGGCACAGACTTGATGGACTCAATTTTCCAAGCCCCAAGGAGGCGGGCATGGAGGCGGAACAGCACGTAAAATTGGAGAAATTGGGGGCGGGTGGCAAACCCACCCCCATCCTGCCTCCGTGCCCTTTTGCCAGGAGGCGGGAGGATGTGCAGCTTTGGGTCCCGTCTCCTGGAGGCGGGAAAGGCTTTTAATCCTTTTAACTGCTTGTTAACAGGTAGTTAACAGGCAGAAAAAGGGATTAGTGCCATTTTACCTTCACAGGTGAAGGCTTCCCGACCTCAGAGAACCCCGCCGGGTTGGAGGAGGTCTATGGCAGTCGGAGGCACCTGGATGTAAGGTGTAGAGGTGAGTGATGGGTGCAAGTGTGGAGTGGTAAGTATGCAAGATGAGTGATAAGTTTAAAAAGTGTTCACTTACCTTTTTTTACTTCTATAGCCTTTAGCCGTGCTGGATCGGGAGAGCGGACATCCACCTTGTCAATTTCAGGTAATGGCTGATGGACCCTCCGATCCATCAGACATCTGAAATTTACTTTTTTACAATGTTTTTTCAGTCCTCACCACAAAAACTAATCAAACTAAAGAGAATGTCAATGTTTGACAGCTTCACAGAGCTGTCAAACGCTGTCATTTCTTCTTTCAAGAAGTCTTGACAGATAGCACGTCTGACGTTGACATGATCTGTCAGTGATTTCTTCCCTAATTGGCCTACTGAGCCCGCCGGGCTCAATCAGAGGAAAATCCTTCTGAATAGTCAGGCGAGGATGGAGGCGGGACATTGACACGACAAGCAGCAGTCCCGCCTCCAAGTTGCCTCCATTGACAAAATCCAGCCCGATGAGTCGAATGGCCTATTTCTGCACGATAGAACTTTATGATATTATGTGCTTTCAGAACTACTGTAGAAACCCTTTGAGTAGACTTGAGAAGTCGGTCTCAAACATGGAGCTGAGAAAGTAATGTAATCACATTAATTGGTTGTAAAAAAAGGGCAGGTCAAACAGCAGACCAGCAGTGGAAAATGTATACATGAGCTGAATGTATATGTAGATGTTAAATATATTCTATATATACTAGGAGTTAAATATATTCTATATATACTAGGAGTTAAATATATTCCGACTAGGAGTTAAATATATTCTATATATACTAGGAGTAAAAGGGATGTATCAAAGGATGGAGTTCCATGTATAAGTAGTGAAACTAGAGCAATAATAATCTTTAAAAAGAGGCATAGAATAAGGTTAGAGAGGAATAATATAGGAGGAGACTGAAAAATATAAATGGAGCTAAAAAAGAAAAGGACAGGAGGGGGAGAACAGAGACCTACACTGGCAGGTTAGTTGGGGTATTACTGTTAGGCCCCTGGTTATGCTTTTGTATGATTGGATAATAAGTAATACAGATACGTCATCCGTCTGAATGTAAGACGTGCGGATCACTAATGGGAATGACCAGAGCCGCTGAAGTTGAGAGACCATCTAAGGAAAGACCCAAAATTTGTAAGACTCACCAATATTGTATTATCAATGAGCCTTACTTTAATTAAGCTGATTTAAATAATCAAATAAAGGCAAGCAGAACTACTTAGGAAATCAAAGAATCTAAGAGGAGATGAAGACCACAAAAATCTGTGGGGTGCAATCCTAGCGATTACTCATAGAGTCATAGAGTTATACAGCACGGATAGAGGCCCTTCGGCCCATCGTGTCCGCGCCGGCCATCAAGCCCTGTCTAATCTAATCCCATATTCCAGCATTTGGTCCGTAGCCTTGTATGCTATGGCATTTCAAGTGCTCATCCAAATGCTTCTTAAATGCTGTGAGGGTTCCTGCCTCCACAACCCTTTCAGGCAGTGAGTTCCAGACTCCAACCACCCTCTGGGTGAAAAAGTTCTTTCTCAAATCCCCTCTAAACCTCCCGCCCTTTACCTTGAATCTATGCCCCCTAGTTATTGACCCTTCTACTAAGGGAAAAAGCTCCTCAGTATCCATCCTATCTATGCCCCTCATAATTTTGTACACCTCAATCATGTCCCCCCTCAGCCTCCTCTGCTCCAAGGAAAACAAACCCAATCTGCCCAGTCTCTCTTCATAGCTGAAGCGCTCCAGCCCTGGTAACATCCTGGTGAATCTCCTCTGCACCCTCTCCAAAGCGTTCACATCCTTCCTGTAGTGTGGCGACCAGAACTGCACACAGTATTCCAGCTGTGGTCTAACCAGTGTTTTATACAGCTCCATCATAACCTCCTTGCTCTTATATTCTATGCCTCGGCTAATGAAGGCAAGTATCCCATATGCCTTTTTTACCACCTTATCCACCTGTTCCGCCGCCTTCAGGGATCTGTGTACTTGCACACCCAGATCCCTCTGACCCTCCGTCTTGCCTAGGGTCTTACCATTCATTGTGTATTCCCTTGCCTTGTTAGTCCCCCCAAAGTGCATCACCTCACACTTTTCCGGGTTAAACTCCATTTGCCACTGTTCCGCCCATCTGACCAACCCATCTATATCGTCCTGCAGACTGAGGCTACCCTCCTCGCTATTTACCACCCTACCAATTTTTGTATCATCCGCGAACTTACTGATCATACCTTTTACATTCATATCCAAGTCATTAATGTAGACCACAAACAGCAAGGGACCCAGCACCGATCCCTGTGGTACCCCACTGGCCACAGGCTTCCAGTCACAAATACTCTGGGATGTTGCCTGCTAGAAGGTAAGCATGCAGGTGCAGCAGGCAGTTAAGAAGGCAAATGGTATGTTGGCCTTCATAGCGAGAGGATTCGAGTACAGGAGCAAGGATGTCTTGCTGCAGTTGTACAGGGCCTTGGTGAGACCACACCTTAAGTATTGTGTGCAGTTTTGGTCACCTTATCTGAGGAAGGATGTTCTTGCCATGGAGGGAGTGCAGCGAAGATTCACCAGACTGATACCTGGGATGGCAGGAATGACATATGAGGAGAGATTGGGTCGATTAGGCTTATATTCGCTAGAGTTTAGAAGAATGAAAGGGGATCTCATTGAAACTTATAAAATTCTAACAGGACTAGACAGACTAGATGCAGGAAGGATGTTCCTGATGGCGGGGGAGTCCAGAACCAGGGGTCACAGTCTAAGGATAAGGGGTAAGCCATTTAGGACTGAGATGAGGAGGAATTTCTTCACCTAGAGAGTGCTGAACCTGTGGAATTCTCTACCACAGAAGGCAGTAGACACCAATTCATTAAATATATTCAAGAAGGAGTTAGATATATTTCTTAAGGCTAAAGGGATTAAGGGATATGGGGAGAAAGCAGGGACAGGGTACTGAATTTGGATGATCAGCCATGATCTCATTAAAAGGCGGAACAGGCTCGAGGGGCCGAATGGCCTACTCCTGCTCCTATCTTCTATGTTTCTGAGTTTATGGGGTGTGGTGATTATTCTTGTTTTATAAGAAGCATTGTAATTGGTTGCCTGTTTTCCTGCCTTGAGATATATGCTGTAAATCTATTGGTTAGTTGATGTCATGTGACCTGTGGTGGCCATCTTAAATTCAGTTCTCCACAGTCTGGTTGAGACTGGGAGCTTAAGATGTACTGCTGGTTTTAAAGTTAATAAAGCCTAGCTTTTGAAAGGCAACTTACTTTTCATTTCAATTTATTAACCTTTTGCTATAATGGAACAATATCTTCGATTTCTTCGACCGGAACGATTTAATGCTGACCCTAAGTCTGCAGGAGTGGATGATCAATGGAAACATTGGTATCGTACATTTAAAAACTTTTTGGGTGTGTTGGATCAGCAATCTCTGAAGTTGGATATACTAATCAACTACATTGCTCCGGATGTGTACAAGTATATTTTGGACTGTGAAACTTATGAATTGGCTATTGCTACGTTGGAAAAGATTTTTGTTAAACCCAAAAATGAGGTATTTGCACGTCACCTTTTATCTGCCCGTAGGCAGCAGGCGGGAGAATCCTTGGATGCCTATTTACAGGCACTCCGGCGCCTTGGTGCTGACTGTAATTATAGGGCCGTGTCTGCAGAAGAATATAGGGAAGAGTCGGTACGGGATGCATTTATTAATGGATTACTGTCTAGATCAATTTGTCAGCGATTATTAGAAAATAAGACCTTGGATCTTAAGAGTGCTTTTGAGCAAGCCTCTACATTGGATTTGGCTCAGAGAAGTTCGGATTCTTATGCTCCCTTTGATCAGCCTGCGACCGTGGTTTCGGCAGTTCCGGATGAAAGGGAATTATGTGGATTTAATAGGAGTGGTTTACCAGATTCCGAAACAGTTTCTACTTCGGCAGCTGTTGCCTCTAGGATTCAGAAGTGTTATTTCTGCGGGAACGCCCGGCACCCCCGTTTGAAGTGCCCTGCCCGGGAGGCTGTGTGTAGTAAATGCGGCAAGGGAGGTCATTACGCACGTGTTTGTAAATCGGTTACCTCCTCTGCGACCATTCAGCCTTTAGATAGGGCGTGTATTGCATCAGTTTCTGCCGCCTTTTCCCATGGCCTAAACAAAGCTATAGTTATGGCCCAAGTTAATGGGTTAGAAGTGAAGGCCCTTATAGATACGGGCAGTACTGAGAGCTTTATAAGTCTTCAGTTTGTGAGGGAGAAGCGTTTGAAAATTTCGCCTGTTTCTTATCAGGTGTGTATGGCTCAGACGACTCTCACCTCACAAGTAGCTGGTTGTTGCCTTGTGAAATTAATTCTTTTAGGTAATACGTATACTGATATACGCCTATTTGTTCTGCCTAATCTCTGTGCGGATATTTTGATTGGTCATGATGTGCTTCAATTACATGAGTCCCTCAGTCTTTCTTTCGGAGGAACTAAGCCACCTTTGTCTATTTGTGGATCAACTTCTTTATCCATTTCTCCATTATCATCTTTTACCAATTTGATGTCGGACTGTAAGCCAATTGTTACCAAGTCAAGAAGGTATAGCAGTCAGGATAAAGAATTTATTAATCTTCATAATGCTTTGTGCCATCCTGGTGTTACGAGGATGATACACTTCGTACGCAGTAAGAAATTGCCCTTTTCAGTTGAAGACGTCAAGCGGATGACTTCGTCATGCTCTGTTTGTGCCCGGTGTAAACCAAATTTCTCTAAGCTTCAACGAGTTCATCTTATAAAGGCTACTTTTCCCTTTGAACGCTTGAGCATTGATTTTAAGGGGCCCCTTCCTTCAACAACTCAGAATCGATATATATTTACTGTTGTGGATGAGTTTTCAAGGTTCCCTTTTGCTTTTCCTTGTGCAGATGTATTAGCTGCTACAGTTATTAAATGTCTGACTCAACTTTTTGTCATCTTTGGGATGCCTGTGTATATCCATTCGGATCAGGGAAGTTCTTTTATGTCTTCCCAGTTGAGGGAATACTTCCAGAGTCGGGGAATTTCTACTAGCAGAACTACCTCGTATAATCCCCAGGGTAATGGACAGTGCGAACAATACAATGGGGTGATCTGGAAGGCAGTTATGTTGGCTTTGACATCTCGGAACCTTGAGAATACACAATGGGAAATGGTATTGCCTGATGCCCTGCATTCCATTAGATCATTGCTTTCAACGGCTACTTATGTGACTCCCCATGAAAGGCTCTTCAACTATCCGCGGAGATTCACTACGGGATATTCGGTACCTTCATGGCTTACTATGCAGGGACCTGTGCTGCTACGACGCCATGTTAGACTGTCAAAGTATGATCCTTTAGTGGAGGAGGTGGAGCTATTGGAGGCAAATTCCCAATATGCTCACATTCGATTCCAAGATGGGAAAGAAAGTATGGTTTCAGTTAAAGACTTAGCTCCTTGTGGTGGCCAGCCCTCTTCTGAGGATATTAACAATAGTCATAATTTAGATAATGTTGATGTCGTCACAGATACTACGAATATTTCCAATCCTATTGCAGACATTTACAATTCTCATAGTCTGCCCTCGATGGATGTTCATGACCCTCCCAGTTTACCTTCTAATGGGACTTCCAATTCAGGAACTGTTGATAATCAGGATATTGATAGCCTCCCTGCAGAAGATATTTCTGTGTCTCCTGGTGTGGGAGGGCAAGGAACTTTACCAAGGTTAAGAAGGTCGACACGAACAAGATATCCGGTTGACTGATTAAAAATGGACTTTTAAAATAATTTGATAGTAAAATTTTAAAATTGTTCTAATATTATACATGTATTGTTTTAGTCATAAATAATTAATTGTAAATTGTAAAGGCTACCTGGGTTGAAGTATATTTTAAAAGGAGGGGTGAATGTGGTGATTATTCTTGTTTTATAAGAAGCATTGTAATTGGTTGCCTGTTTTCCTGCCTTGAGATATATGCTGTAAACCTATTGGCTAGTTGATGTCATGTGACCTGTGGTGGCCATCTTAAATTCAGTTCTCCACAGTCTGGTTGAGACTGGGAGCTTAAGATGTACTGCTGGTTTTTAAGGTTAATAAAGCCTAGCTTTTGAAAGGCAACTTACTTTTCATTTCATGGGGTTAGTGGGATAGGTGTCAGCTGTGGCTCAGTGGTACCACTCTGACCTCTGAGGCTATAAGGTTGACGGTTCAAATCCCACTCCAGCAATTTAGAATCATAAAATGATATAGCACAGAAGAAGCCCATTGTGCCTGTGCTGGCTCTTTGGTAGAGTTATCCAGTTAGTCCCACTCCCCTGACCTTTCCCCATAGCCCTGTAAATGTTTTCCCTTGAATTATTTATCGATTTCTCTTTTTAATGTTACTCGTGAATCTGCTTCCACCACCCTTTCAGGCAGTGCATTCCAGATCACAACAACCTGTTGTGTTAGATAACGTTGCCTCATGTCACTTTTGGTTCTTTTGCCAATCACCTTAAATCGTTGTCCTCTGATTACCACTGGAAACAGTTTCTCCTTATTCACTCTATCAAAACCCTTCATGATTTTGAACACCTCTGTCAAATCTCCTCTTAACCTTCACTGCTCTAAGGAGCTGTGTCAGCCGTGGCTCAGTTGGTAGCCCTCTTGCCTCTGAGTCAGAAGGTTGTGGGTTCAGAGTCCCACTCCAAGAGACGTGAGCACAAAAATCTAGGCTGACCCTCCAGTGCCAGTACTGAGGGCGTGCTGCACTGTCAGAGGTGCTGTCTTTCAGCTGAGATGTTAAACCGAGGCCCCGTCTGCTCTCTCAGGTGGATGTAAAAGATCCCACGGCACGATTTTGAAGGAGGGCAGGGGAGCTATCCCTGGTGTCCTGGCCAATGCTTATCCCTCAATCAACATCAGTAAAGCATTGCTGTTTGTGGGACCTGGCTGTGTGCAAATTGGGTGCTGCCTTTCACAGCACTTCAGAAGTACCTCATTGGCTGTAAAGTGCGTTGGGCTGTCCTGAGGTTGTGAAAGGCGCTATATAAATGCAAATATTTCTTTTATCAGTTGGAGGATACCTTATTTCCACCACCACCAGAGATACATTATCAACACCCATGTACCCCATGCTGCTGGAAACTCCAGTGCCTTCTGCCCATCAGTGGAAGGGAGGTATGCCCAGTTCCCCACCCCCCCGCATCCGGGGCCACATGCAACTCCCCCCTCAGCATTATTTTTAATGGAGCTGGCACAGATTTTTCTTTTAAATCAATTTCCTTTCTTTGAGGATCCAGACCATTTTCCCCCAAGATGAGGCCCATTTGTGCCCTTCTGGATTCTAGCACCCCTCACTGTCCTCAGCGTACCAGCTTCCAGTGTTATGTCTGGTGCCTTCTGAGCCAGGGAAGCGGAAACACTCAGTGTAGGGAGGCTCTGCCCCTGGCCCCGCCCCCTTGTCATCATTGCCCTTGTAAGAAGCGGGCAGAGGTATCGCCTCCCAGAACGCACCGAGTCAGAGGGGACCCGGCGTATCTGGGTCCCTGCCTTTTCCCAGTACGTTCCGCCAGACTCCCACCGAGTGAGGGCAGGAGTCTGGTGGAACGCTTGAGGATGTTCAGGGCTGAGTTGTGCTATTGGAAAGTTAAACCAAATAGAAAAGGTAGTCAAAATGTTGTAAAACAGATGTAGCAGGATTAAAGGATTAGATCAATATGCATCATTAGTCACATGGTAGTGCATTACTGTGTGAATGTAAGTCTATGCTAAGTATAATAAGCCTGTTTACATATTACAAAGTATAAACAGCTAAAATAGGATAAATTGTAGCAAAACTAACAAGAAAAACATTTTTAAAACTTTGCATTCTTTTGTTTTTTCCTTCAACTAAATGAAGCACGTTAGGTTATTAAAATGCTTATAATATAAAAATGGTTAGTTTGAAATTCCACGATAATTCTGTGAAATAATACACCAAGAAATAAATGTCACTGTCAAACTTTTCTAGCATTGCAATTGACCCAAATTACATCCTGTTAGCATAAAGCAGATTGAATTCACTGTGGGTCTTGTTTCAGAGTTTGAACAGTGCCCAGGACACAGCGTATTCAGGCATGAGTCTATTGATTTTCTTCCAATCCCTTTCTATTGCACATAATATCAAAGTGATGGTACATGAGGCAAATACTTACTCATCCTTCCCTCTGAAGATGAAGTAAGAATATATTTTTCTCTACCCCTTCCCTCACAGTTCTCAGTGGTTCTACTTAATTGCTGCTCCTCATAAACGTTTTAAGCTCTGAATCTTGCAAAAACTAAGAACTCATATTAAAGCATCTAGCAGGTTTCGAAACAGTACCAACCCTATGAACCCCACTGTTGTACGCAAAGCTTACTGAAACCATGCCAAGCTTTTCATGTTAGAACCTCAGGGCCTCTTGCAACTACACTATTCAAATATGTCCAAAACCACGACTGTGCTCAGAAGATAACAATAAATTTTAACTAGACATTGGTACGCATGAAAAAAAGAATGTTGCATTAAAAATAGCTGGAGCCTTCTGCATATTAAACAAAGACATACCAGGGTAATAATAACATGGCTATACTGATACAAAAGCAAAATACTGCAGATGCTGGAAATCTGAAATAAAAACAGAAAATGCTGGAAATACTCAGTTGGTCAGGCAGCATCGGTGGAGAGAGTGGACAGAGTTAACGTTTCAGGTTGATGACCTTTCGTCAGAACTGACTGGTCGCTTTCATTGGGCGGGCAGCAGGCGGCGGGCTCTCTCCATCCACCTCCCGCCTGATAGAAGCAGTCACTTGAACATCGACCCTACGTCTGCCCCAAACCCCAGGGGGATTTGGGACAAATGTATGCTATAGATAAGCACATAAAGAAGTATGACAGTTCTGACGAAAGCTCATCGAACTGAAATGTTAACTCTGCTTCTCTCTCCACAGATGCTGCCTGACCTGTTGAGTATTTCCAGCATTTTCTATACTGATACAAATCTGGGTCTCTGCCATTTTTATGGTGTCTTGAACTGGGACCCACCGGAAACATGCAAGAGCCTCATTAAGCCCTGGAAATCGGAGACCTGCGACATCAATAGGACCCCGATGTTGTGTATGTACCTTTAAGAGAATAACTGGTCTCAGACTGCAGTACCGGCAGTGACCACCCTTGTATAAAAGGCGCTAGAGAGCCTCTGTTTGTTAGTTTTCACTATTGACTTCCACCAGTAAAGACTTGTTTGTTTTCACTCCTGCTGGTCCGTGTCTCAATCATTCACGGACTTAACACTGGTGACGAGTAAGAAACAAATTTACCTGCAACTCGGCAGCACCTCAGATGACGTTGTTGAAGGTCGGAGCCAGAAGAAAGAAAAAAAAAAGTCCAAAGAAACTCGGGAAACAGGCGTCGACCGTCAATCATCGGTTTGAAAACTTGCAGGAGAGACTGTCCAGAGCCAGGCTGGGTTCCTCGGTCTGTGGTTTACCAGCTAATCGGGCTGGTGGCAGGTAGTGCTCTGATCCTTCCTGGGCTGCGGCGGGCTGAAGCTCGATCGGGTGGCTTTTCAACGGGGCCGGGCAGCGAGTCGGGAAGCAAAGAGAGAGAGAGAGGGTGGAGCACACAGGGCGCGGCCGGTGCTTCGAAGCCGGGCAGTGTTCGGACCTAAGAAGAGGGAGGGAAGTGTCCCAGAGGGTCCGCTCCACGACGGGAAAATAATAAAAGAAAAAGAATCAATATTTAACACGCAAGAAATCGTGGAAAGCAGCGCTAACAACAGCGGGGAAGAAGGCAAAGCGCGGGAGGCGCCATTTTGTTAAATCGGGGAAGAAGGCAAAGCGCGGGAGGCGCCATTTTAGATTTGCAAGATGCCGAAGACTGGCTGTATCACTGCTTTTGATAATACATTAGAGGACTGGACCACGTATGTGGAAAGAGTCGAGGTATATTTCGAGGCAAACGAAATAGCGGAGGGGAAAAAGGCATCGATATTGCTAAACTTAATGGGCGCTAGAACGTACGGCCTATTGCGGGACCTGATTACTCCAGCCAAACCGAAGGCGAAGAGTTTTAACGAAATTGTTGCTGTCCTACAGGAACACTTAAACCCTGCACTGCTGTTGATAGCAGAAAGATTTAAATTCCACAGGAGAACTCAGCACAAAGATGAGAGCAATGCTGAGTATCTTACGGAACTACGCAAGCTATCAAAGCACTGCCAGTTCGGAGCAGGACTGGCAGATACCCTACGGGACAAATTTGTCTGTGGACTCCTGAGTGAAGGAACACAGAAGAAGTTACTCTCAGAAAAAGAGCTGACGCTAGATAAGGCTTTCAGCGTGGCAGTATCGTACGAAGCAGCAGCCAGGGGAGCTGCAGAAATTCAACAAAAACCACAGGAATACGGCACCCACGAAATGACACGGGGATTTGCAAAATGTTATCGCTGCGGCAGAACTAACCATGACCAGAAGGACTGCTGGTCCAAAGACAAAATATGCAGACAATGCGGGAAGATTGGACACATTGCACGAGTTTGCAGGTCTGGGAAGAAGAC
Source organism: Somniosus microcephalus (assembly GCF_052327205.1). Taxonomy (NCBI): domain Eukaryota; kingdom Metazoa; phylum Chordata; class Chondrichthyes; order Squaliformes; family Somniosidae; genus Somniosus; species Somniosus microcephalus. The sequence goes on along the minus strand of NC_140995.1, from coordinate 173,557,751 downwards.
CAGCGACAACAAAAAGGCTACTAAGGAACCGTACAAGAAAGTACAAAAGATGACGGACAGTAGTTCCGAAGACCAGATGAGCGATAGTGAATCCGGAAACAGGAGACTAAGCTGTCTCAAACTTCACAATGTAATCGCAAAAGAGGATCACCGAACCATTTGGGTCACCCTCGCGATAGCAGGGTCCCAAGTTAAAATGGAATTGGATACAGGATCAGCGCTAGCCGTCATGAATCGACGAGACTACGAACGGCTATTTTCACACATACCCTTGAGAGAGACATCCATCGTCTTGACGACGTATACGGGGCATAAAGTATACCCCAGAGGAAAAATAAGGGTGCCTGTCGAATACAATGGCAAGAAAATACGGAAATTGTATCTCTACATACTGCCAAATGGTGGACCACCGTTATTGGGACGGGAATGGATCAGAAAGATAAAGTTAGATTGGCATTCCATTCATGCAATGATGGTGGACGGTAAAAAAGATGAAGACGTCACTCCTGGACGATTGTCAACAATCTTAGCTAACGCCAAAGAGGTATTTCAACAAGAACTGGGCACGCTTAAAGACGTAACCGCCTCGATAAAAATAGAAGAGAACGCAGTTCCCAAGTTTTTCAAAGTGAGACCGGTACCATATGCAATTCGCCCAGCCGTCGAGGCAGAGCTGGAGAATCTGGAGAAGGCAGGCATGTTGTCTAAGGTCGACTGGAGCGAGTGGGCGACACCCATCGTTCCTGTCATGAAGAAAATGTTAAGCAATAAGTCCGGAGAGCCAAGGAAGATTCGCATCTGTGGGGATTTCAAGGTGACGGTGAACCCTGTCCTTCACACAGTACAATATCCTCTTCCAAGGATAGAAGACATCTTCGCCTCACTGTCTGGAGGGAAGCGTTTTACAAAAATTGACCTAGCACAAGCATATTTGCAGATGGAGGTTGAAGAGTCCTCTAGGAAGTATCTCACGATAAACACTCACAAAGGTAGTATCATCGATTGGTATTCGGAGTAGCATCGGCTCCGGCGATATGGCAAAGAGCGATGGAACAAGTCCTGCAAGGGATTCCGGGGACTCAGTGTTACTTGGACGACATCCTTGTAACAGGTGAAGATGACAGTGAACACCTTAACAACCTAGAACAGGTGCTCACTAGACTACGGGAACATGGGCTGCGAGCCAACCGCCCCAAGTGCGAATTTTTTAAGAAACAGATATCGTATTGTGGCCACGTGATTGATGAAGAGGGGTTACATAAGTCCCCTGACAAAATTGAAGTGGTTGTTAAGGCCCCAGCACCTGAAAATGTGTCGCAACTGAGGTCATTCCTCGGATTGGTGAATTACTATGATAAGTTTTTGCCGAATTTGTCGACAATTCTGCACCCACTGAACGCCCTGCTACGAACGGGGGTAGCATGGAAATGGAACGATGATTGTAAGCGTGCTTTTCAGAAGAGTAAGGACTTAATCACTTCAAGGGAAGTATTGGCTCACTACAACCCAGCACTGCCAATCAGGCTGGCGTGTGATGCGTCTCCCTACGGCATTGGGGCGGTACTGTCACATAAATTCCTTGATGGTTTAGAGAGGCCAATAGCTTTTGCGTCACGCTCGTTAACTTCTGCCAAGCGTAACTACGCCCAGATTGACAGAGAGGCCCTCAGCCTAGTGTGGGGGGTGAAGAAGTTCAATCACTATCTACACGGTCAAAAATTTACTCTACTAACCGATCATCAACCTCTTGTCTCCATTTTCAACCCTCAGAAGGGCGTACCGATAATGACGGCACAACGGCTGCAGAGATGGTCCCTTTTCCTAGGGGCATACCAATATGACATCGAGTACAAAGGAACTAAACAGCATGGAAATGCTGATGGATTGTCACGCCTACCGTTGCCGACGGCGGAAGAAGAAGACCTTGCAGTGGATCCAATGGAGTTATTCCACTCGACCATAGTCGAATGTCTCCCTGTGACGCATGCAAACATAGAAAAGGAAACACGGAATGACCCGACACTATCACGGGTCTATGATTTAACGGTGAATGGATGGCCAGCACATGGCGAACCACTGCTGCCAGCATTCTCGCCGAGAAGAGAACAGCTGTCAGTGTGCAGAGGAACCTTGATGTGTGGATCCAGAGTAGTAATTCCACCTAAGTTGACGGATAGAGTGCTCAATGAGCTTCATGAGGGTCATCTGGGTGGGGTAAAAATGAAGAACTTAGCCAGAGCGTTTGTGTGGTGGCCGGGAATCGATAGAGAAATTGAAGAGATGACCAAGAGCTGTGCAGGATGCCAGAAGGTCCAAAACGCCCCATCACAAGCTCCTCTGCATCCATGGAGGTGGCCCTCATCTCCATGGCAAAGGGTGCACATTGATTTTGCTGGTCCCTTCATGGACTTGATGTTTTTAATTGCGGTGGATGCACAATGTGGCCAGAGGTAATAAAAATGTCCTCAACCACCACGGAAAAAACTATCACAGTTTTGCGAACCATATTCGCCAGGAATGGGCTGCCTGAACAGATTTGCTCTGACAATGGACCACAGTTTGTGTCTGAAGAGTTCCGGAGGTTCTTAAAGAACAATGGCGTTAAGCATTACACATCTGCCCCATATCATCCAGCCACTAATGGATTGGCCGAGAGGCTTGTCCAAACATTCAAGAAGGCTATCAAGGCAATGTGTAATGAAGATATACCCCTACAACACAAGGTGGACAACTTCTTGTTTGCCTACCGGAATGCGACACATGCGGTTACCAACCAAACCCCAGCCATGATGTTCTTCAATCGAAGACTATGATGCCGCTTGGATTTGGTTAAGCCAAACGTCCGAAGAGATGTGGAGAACAGGCAGTTTCAGAATATGAATGAAAGGCCGACCAGGAGTTTTAAGATAGGTCAACCAGTTTTGGCCCGGGACTACCGCACTGAGAAATGGCAGCCAGGAACGATTTGTACACGGCAAGGACCTCTCATGTATACCGTGGATGTTGGAGAGAGCATCGTAAGACGCCATGCTGACCAGATTCCAGAGTCACTGGAAAACGTCAACTCCACACCACGATCTGATACACCTGGCAATGAAATCGACGTACCAATTGCAGCTACCGCAGAATCGGTGACATTGGAAGCAGATGAACCAAACAACGACATTGATCTCGACTCAACATTGCCAGAAGAACCTGATACCCCAAAGAGGCGTTATCCAGACAGAATCAGGAAGCCTCCTCAAAGACTGAACTTATAATTGCTTAAACTTAACCAATGTATCTAGCAACCGTAATTGTGATTGTAATTAGTTATCATTTAGTTGTTAAATGAATGTTATGTACTGTTTATCTAAAAGGGGAGGAATTGTTGTGTATGTACCTTTAAGGGAATAACTGGTCTCAGACTGCAGTACCGGCAGTGACCACCCCTGTATAAAAGGCGCTAGAGAGCCTCTGTTTGTTAGTTTTCACTATTGACTTCCACCAGTAAAGACTTGTTTGTTTTCACTCCTGCTGGTCCGTGTCTCAATCATTCACGGACTTAACACCCGATACAATTTTTGAAGTGCCACCGCTACTTAACGCTGAGCATCCTAACCGTGTTCCGTAAAGAGATTTTTGCAGCTGCTCAAAAAATGTTGAAAAAAAGATTTTAAAATGCTTGATGATGCTAGCCCTACAAGAATCGACATCACCAATAACGTGACCTTCCGTGGCCATTCCCCCAAGATTGCCTCCTCGCGTTTATCTTATCTGCACTAGCTGAGCTCTGCAGGTACGACCAGCTCGCTGATGGAATGCAAGTGAGGCCCTGTAAATGGCTCAGGCCTCAGCTCACTTTCACTGGGCGGGCAGCAGGCAGCAGGCGGCAGGCGGCAAGCTCTCTCCATCCACCTCCCAGTCACTTGAACATCAACCCTATGTCTGCCCCAAGCCCCAGAAAAATTTGGGACAAATGTACGCTATAGATAAGTACATAAGGAAGTATGGGACTAGAAAAAGGCTGTTCGAAGCTCATTCCTTCAATCGCCTGTGTAAAATTTGCTTCACTAGGGACTCTACCCAACTTTCTGCCCCCAAAGCTACTTGAGGGGATATCCAAAATATCAGTCCAGCCTTACAACCCAGACTATTGGGCCTAGAAATTCAGCGTTACCTACCTGCTTTCTTGCAGGGCTGGTTTCTCAGAGCGCAGGTGGTGCTGGCAAACTATTCTTGGAGAGTGGACCTCAATCAGGTGTTACGCCCCTTGTTTGCATATGCAAAGGGCCTAACGCCTGCTTCAGGCGTTGATAAAGGACGCTTCTTGTTTGTCTTTACCCAATATGGTGGACGGCACACATCTGGTCGGAAATATGCACATGCTTTCTGCCTGTCATTTTGCGGACTTAGTAGTCCAAGTAGCGCCCGGCAAGCGGGCGCTGCACGGACCAATTTCCAGGCCTAAAAGTTTTATGTATATGTTAATGCCCTGATCATATCTAATTCAATTAGAACCTAGAAAACAGCTCCTATATCTGTTAGATCAACCTGGTCTAGTCCCACAGACAGCCCAAATCCCAACCTTTTTAAAAAATATATTTGTGGGATGTGGGCGACACTGTCATGGCTGCATTTATTGCGTTAGTTGACTTGAGAAAGTAGTGGTGGGCCTTCTTCTTGAACCATTGCAGTCCTTATGGTGATATAGCAGTTTTTTACAATTAAGTGGTCTGCTAGGCTATTTCAGAAGACATTGGTGGTATCCACATAATGTGGATTAAATGGCGTAGAAATTTATTTAGGCCCATTTTCAAGCCCAAAAGAGACGATGAGCTGCAAGCACTCACCAGAAGCCAAAGGCCCAAAATCCACCTCGGGCCTCATTTTAATAATAGAGGCGTGCTGCCGGTGCCTATTATGCATCTAGAGGCGGCTTGACTAATATCGGGGCTCGCATTTGGGCCTACTATGTCACTGGCGGCGACCCTCAGGTAGGTGCTGAGGGGGGATGGGGTGGTGGAGGAAAACAGAGGGGGTTGAGCGCGGGCTGGCAGCAGCCCACAGTAGTGCTGTGAAGGCAGTAGGAGCAGGAATGCTAACCCCCGGCTCCACAAGAGGGGAACTTTAAAAAACATTTCTCTGCCATTTCTTCGGTGGCCTCCAGCGGTTCCTTAACGGACCGCTGGTTAGGCAGCTATCGAACTGAAAAAATTAGTCGCCGCATGCTCTGCCTAGTTTTTCATAAAATGGCCGGAAGGGTCCTGAAACAGGCACAGGACTCTTCTTTGCATATTTAAATTGGGCCAACAGTGATCTTAAGGGGGCCGCCAGGGATATCTAAAAACAGCGAGGCCCAATATGGTGGCAGTCAGGCTGTCGGCGCAGATTATGTGCAGGCCCTTACGCCCAGAAATTGGTATTCCTTATGCCCTTTTTACACCCAAAAGGCATACCAATTTCTGCTCCTATATATTTTGATAAGGGAGGAGAGCTTCCATTTTAACTCTTCGCTAATTCAAAACTGTATGAAATAAAATAAAGAAATCTTCCTACTTTGTCACATAAAATCAGTGCCGAATGTCCAGCTTTCTTGGTCTCCACATCATATGGTTTACACTCCCTCACGTGCCTAATTGTGCCCTTAAAATGACTGACTCGGCAGCAGAATTAAATGGCCATAAATGATCTACAATTTCATGCAATTTGTTCTCAGACTTGTAAAACTATCATGTGGGTTGTCTGAGAAAACAGATAGGAAAACTGTAAATCCAATATGTACTTCATTATTGTTTATTTTGGGAGCTTATATGAGAGTTCAAAATCCAACAGGCTTTTTATAACTATACACTTTGTTCTTGTAAGACAGGGTTCTCACGCTTTGAAAAGTGTCCTCCCACCCACTGAAAAAAACATGATGCCTCTCCAGTTGTTAATGAACAAAGCAAAAGAAGGAAATATAAAAATACTGCGTTGTCAGGGGATACCAGACACCATAACAACATAAAAATGGTTTACCACATGTTAATAATAATCTAAAACCAAAAAATAGTAGCATATTGGTGCACTAATGGCCCTACTAAATGCTTGTCAAAGTGTTACATACTTTTCTTTAAAATCTAAATGTTGGTATTCTTACATGTAACCGACTTTTATATTGCGTCGGCAAACATGGGTTTCCCAGTTGCCAGCCGTGGCAAGTTTTCTTCTGGTCAGAGCCAGCTGCACAAGGCGTACGCATCAAAAGCCGACGTCACTAACATGGATCTTAGCTCAATATAAAAGCAGCTTTTCTCAAACTCTCTCTCACAATAGCACAGTGTCAGTCACACACCACAACAACTTGCATTTATATAGCACCTTTAACATAGTAAAACGTACAATCCTGTTGCATACTTTCTTACTGTACTTCACAAATACTTTCTTGCACTTGCAGATTCTTACAAATATTGTCTAACTCTCTCTTTTTAATCTGTGTCTCTCAAAAATAAACATACACACATGTGATAACTCTCACTCTAGTGTATGTCCCAAGAGTGAGCAGGAGATTTGTTAACTGGGCTGAGGAGTTCTGCAGCACAGTGCTTCTGACCCCTGAGCTGTATTTGCCAGTGGCCGCGTTGTGTCTTAAGGCAGGAGGGCCAGAGTTTTTGTTGTAGCTCTGGGCAGCCTTATTAAGGGAGCCCTGTTACCTCCTGGCTTAGGGTGGGTTGATGTAGGTTGATCCAATTTCTGATGGGTGGGGTGGGGAGTAGCTGTTCTGATGCTGGCCTCTTTATGCTTGGGAGGCAGAGGAGTGTTGCTCATGTCTGAATGTTTGAATCTCTCCAAGCTGGTTTCTGACCCTGCCACAGCACTGAACCAGCAAATAAAAGTCACAAAAGCCAGTCTTGACAAAGGGTTTGACCCGAAACGTAGACTCTATTTTCTCTCCACGGATGTTGCCTGGCCTGCTGAGTTTTTCCAGCATTTTCTGTGTTATTTCACAAATGACATCCTCTGTGATGTGACCATGGTGCATTGTATCTCCGCATCCTCCTTGACGACTCTACAGCCTTTTATATGGTTGACAGCACTACATACCTCCAACGCTTCTCCTCTGTTATCCATCTCTCAGTTGGTTCACTCTTACCTATCCAATCATAGCCAGAGTATCTCCAGCAATGGCTTAGCTTCTCGCGCCTGCACCATTACCTCTGGAGTCCCCCGAGGATCTACCCTTGTCCTTCTCCTCCTCCTTGTCTACATGCTGCCCCTCGGTGACACCATCTGTAGACATGGGATGTGCTTTCACATATAGGGCTGGTGATGCCAGCTTTACCTCTCCATCACCCGTTGCCAGACTGTTTATCCAACATCCAATTTTGGATGAGCCACAATTTCCTCAATTAAACATTGGGATAACCAAAGCCAATGGCCGAAATTTTCCCTACCAAGTCAGGTCAGGTGCATGTGGGCCGCATAGCGGGTCGGTACTGTGATGTATTGATCAGCCCACTCTTCATAGCGACTTTAGCATAATGGCCCCTATTAAGGCAGACATGTGTGTTTCCCAGTCCTATTAAAGGGTGCGGGTCTGATGACATCATGAGTGACTCATTTCCAGCGGGGATATTTAAAGCAGCCTTGGCCACATCGCATATGAAGGTTGATGTAGGAGTGTGGAGGGAGGATTGAAGAGGAGTGTCTTGTTGCAAAGAAATAGAAAAATGACATCACAAAGACAGAGGACTACACCCCGGTTTTCGGATGAATCCCTACATATTCTTGTGGAGGGAGTCAGAGCACACAGGGAGGTCCTCTTCCCTGCTGATGGCCAAAAGAAACATCCCCAAGAGACAAAACGAGCCTGGCTCCAAATTGCTGAAGAGGTCAACAGCAGTGATGTCGTCAGGAGGACCTGGGTGCCGGCAGGAAGAGCTTCAATGATGTGATGAGATCATTGCAAGGTCACACTCACCTTCATCCTGATGTGCCTGCCACCACATCCCCATCACTCTGCCTTCCCAAGCCTGCTCCGACACATCATTCCTCACACCAACATACCCTGCATATCCACCGATCCCTCTCTCTCTGTGTACATACTCGCATCCGCATCTAACTAATCACCCCTCACACTCACCCTCATCCCAATGTAATCATACCAAGTAACACCACAGAAAGAGGCCATTTGGCATTGGCACCACACTCCCTCATAGTCACCCTCTACAGATGTAACCCACACATTCTTCACACTCATTCCATCACTCTCACTCAAACTTCTCTTCTTTCCCTCCTTGCAGGAGAAGAGAGCCCACAACAACAGGGAGAGGGAGAGAACCAGAGGTACTCTGACTGCAGCAGAGGAGGTGTCAAGAGTTGCAGAGCTGCTGGCAGTGGGAGATGGAGAGAGGGGGACCTCTTAGCAACCTGGTGACTGAATTACATCTCATACAGCCACATGGCATACAACAGTCACTCATCTGGTGACTGATGTCAGCAACCAGTGAATATTCATCATGTGCATAATGGTATCGTTACCCATTCTTAATATAACATTTCTAAATCATCCCTTTACTCTCCCACTGGTCCACCAAGAGTGTCCCTCTGTCCCCACCCACTGTCCAGCTGGAGGAGGAAGACGACTCCTCAGAGGAACCTCCAGCCTCTGAGGGTGCACCGTCAGCAGACCCAAGCGCACCCAGCACCAGCGCAGATACGCACACCTCGTGGGTCCTGTGTGAGATTGTCAACTGGTGTCTCACACATCACAAGTGAGCAAGAGCAGATTATGTTGACAGGAACAGCAGTGGAGACTCCTCGCCAGAGGGCGCAGGACACTCCAAGCTCTGCTCAGCTGCAGGCAGACGCTGAGCCTCGGGGGCCATCAAGAAAGAGGGTGATCCTGGAGGGGCAGCAAGAATTGCAGGAGGCTCTGGCAGGTTTTGCAGCCGTGATGTCTGTAAATGTGCAGGGAATGGAGGAGTCCATTTCGACCATGAGCAACACCATGTCGCAGGTGATGGCGACGATGTGCTCTTCCATGGAAAGGGTGGCCACTTGCAGGGAGCAGCAAATGCGCCACTCACATGAGCACATGCTAGCTATGGAGAACAGATGGCAGAGGTTCATAGGCCTCCTCTCTAGGAGGGATCTAAATGTAGATGTGGGTCCTCATGGCCCCACTGCTGTGCAGCAAGGTGCTCTCCAGCTCCTTGCTAGCAGGGAAGTGCGGGTGACCCATGAGAGGGATGATGGTGAGAGGGGTCATGGAAGTTGGGGCTCCTCTCAAAGCGCTCCCATTTCTCCCCCGTTGCCCCCTCCTCAGTCAGAGCCCCACATGCTTCCTCAGATTGTGATGCCCGAGTCTGCCCCTGCAAGGTCGCAGGAGGAGCAGACTTTGGCAGGGCCCTCACAGGCTCCAAAACCCAGAGGACATCCGCCAAAAGTATGCAGTTGCAGCAGGGAAGTGAGCAGGCTGCCTCTACCTCTGCTGAAGCCACAGGGGGTGTACGTCATAGAAGCACAAGTAAGAGAAAGATGAAACACCAGTAGATTCACAAGGGTAAGCACATGGGTGTCATGACCATTTCCAGTCATGACCATTTTTGCCTGCTACATTGGAAGTGGCTTAGTGAGTTGGAGTGAACGATGAGACATAACGTTACATCCAGCAATGGGGGTCAGTGTGAAAGGAATGGCTTGTTTGTTGTAGGGATGCTTTATGGTATTGTTGAGGGGGGGAATTTGGCACAGCATGTGACAGGTATATGGGTGCAATGCAGGAAGTTAAGTAAATCTGACCATGATGAGGCCATCTCTGGCCTCCCGAGCAGCAATGTGCTCCGGTGCTGATGCCATTTGGGCTTCAGGTTCCTCCTGCTGCCCCTCCTCGTCTTCCAGCTGATGCTCCTCCGCCTGTTCCTCCTCCTCTGAAGAGGCTGTGCACTCTCCGCCTTCCTCCTCCTGCAGCTCCAATTCTCGCTGCTGCGCTATGTTGTGCAGCGCGTAGCATACAGCGATGCTTCTGGAGACCTTCTGGAGACCCTGGCTGGTGCAAACTGAAGGGCTCCTCCAGATCTGGCATGTGCATCTTCAGCATGCTTATTGTTTGCTCTAAGACACATCTGGTGGACATGAGGCTTTCATCACGGAAGACCTCTCCTGGTCCCTCAATACCTCCTCTCTGGTGAAGAAGGCCCAGCAGCGCCTATATTTCCTAAGGAGGCTGAAGGGATGTAACCTGTCACCCCTGATCCTCTCTAACTTTTACCACTGCATAATAGAGAGCATCCTGACGAACTGTATCACAGTATGGTATGGCAGCTGTAGCTACTATGACCGGAAAGCCCTGCAGCGGGTAGTCAAAACTGCCCAACGCATTACCGGCACCCGGCTACCGACCATAGAGCACATATACCAGAAACGCTGTTTACGGCGGTCACGGACCATCATCAAAGACCCTACCCACCCCAGCCACAGTCTGTTCGCCCTCCTGCCATCTGGGAGACGCTACAGATGCATTCGCACCCGAACGACCAGATTTAGGAAAAGTTTCTTTCCCAGGGCTGTCATCCTACTGAACTCTACAAATAAACTCTAAAGCTTGCACATCTGCCAATGCACTTTATTATGGTTATGTTTATGTTAATGTATGATGCGCTATCAATTACTCATAAAAGACTGAGAGTTAGAAGAGTAACTAAAGGCTTTTATTAACAACAGAATGGAGGTCTGCCTCGAGTGGTCGACCGGTCCAGGATACGAAGGGCTGGGGAGCAGTCACCTTTATACTAGGACCTGTGGGAGGAGTCAGCCGAGGCATGTCCAGGCATGTACACAGTGGAATACAAACAGGACAAACAGGAATACAAACAGTGGTTTACCACAATGTAAAACAAGCCAAATGAATGTTGAATGTTTAAATGTCTTAATCTAAATGTACACTCTCGGGAGCCGCAAGCCTACATTTCGTTGTACTGCACTTGTGCACTAACAATGACAATAAAGCTGATTATGATTATGATTATGATTATATTGCTCCTCAGCCTCATTGCTTGGCCGCCTCAAGGGTGTCATGAGCCATGTCTTTAGTGGATAGCTTTGTCTCCAAGCAGTGAGCCATTAAGTGTGTTTGGTGGTGCGAAGAGCTGAGGGAGGGTGGACTGGTGCAGGATGAAAGAGTCATGACAGCTGCCAGGGAATTTGATGCACGCATGCATGATGATCTTCCTATGGTTGCAGACGAGCTGCACATTGAGAGAGTGGAAGCCCTTGCGGTTCACAAACACTCCTGGATGTTGGTGGGGGTGCCCTGATGGCCACATGTGTGCAGCCAATGATGCCCTGCACCCATGAGAAGCCTGCCAGAGCAGCAAAGCAGAGCGCACGTTGACTAACACTGGCTTCCTCAGTGTCAAAGTTGACATAGTTAGCTGACTTGTTAAACATGGCATCGGTCACCTGGGTGATGCATCTGTGGGTGGCTGACTGCGAGATGCCACAATTGTCTGCAGCAGATCCCTGGAAGGAGCCTGAATTAATAAGACATGTCATAGAAACATAGAAAATAGGAGCAGGAGTAGGCCATTCGGCCCGTCGAGCCTGCTCTGCCATTCAATGAGATCATGGCTGATCATCCAAATTCAGTACCCGGTCCCTGCCTTCTCCCCATATCCCTTGATCCCTTTAGCCTTAAGAAATATATCCAACTCTTTCTTGAATATACTTAATGAACTGGCCTCCACCGCCCTCTGTGGCAGAGAATTCCACAGGTTCACCACTCTCTGGGTGAAGACATTCCTCCTCATTTCAGTCCTAAATGGCTTACCCCTTATCCTTAGACTATGACCCCTGGTTCTGGACTCCCCGGCCATCAGAAACATCCTTCCTGCATCTAGTCTGTCCAGGCCTGACAGAATTTTATAGGTTTCGATGAGATCCCCTCTCAATCTTCTAAACTCCAGTGAGTATAAGCCCAATCGACACAATCTCTCCTCATACGTCATTCCTGCCATCCCAGGTATCAGCCAACAGATCCACTTGGCTGCAGGTCTTGCTGCAGCAAGCTGCAAATGTCTGCGACGACCTGGCGCAATAGGCTTAGCTTCCTTTGGCACTGCTGCTCAATCATGTTGAGGAAGCTCATCCTCTGCCTGTATACCCCGTGTCTAAGTCCTCACAAGCTTTGTCACCAAGTAGTGAATCAAGTCCTTCAGCCACAACAGAAAACATGAGATGATGCACTTTGTCTTTGACTGTCACTTTAAGTGTGCATACACCTAAGCTATCTATTTTCTGTCCATTATAGTTCTTCAGTAGTACTGACTTTTTCTGTATTTTGGGCTTTTCTTTCATATTTTTAATGTCACTCATACTGATTAAGTTTGCTTTTGCCCCAGTGTCTAGTTTCAATGTAACTAATGCTCCATTTACCTGCAGTGGCATCATCCATTTGTCCTCTTTTACTGCATTAACTTTATGTTCAGCATTGTCCATTCCTGAGGGCTGCACATTTTCTGTATCCTTTTCTATATTGTCACATGACACCATTCCTACAAAAAATGTCTCACTTAAATCAGTGTCCTCAATCACATTGACTTGTTGCCCTTTCTTTGTTTTTACTTTTGAAAAGCATTGTTTGGTAAAGTGATTCTTTCCATTACATTTTGCGCACATTTTCCCAAACGCTGGGCATTGTCTTGACTGGTGCTGGTAACCACAGCGTTTACAATTAAAAGTTCCATCCTCCGATTGCTTTGCATTTCTGTTCTGCCCACGTTTCTTCCCCTTGTAGGACACAGCACCGACAGCAGCACTGTCCATTCCTACAGTCGCACCACAATTAATTTCACTGAAAGTCTTTGCATGCTGCCGAGCTAGCTCACTGGCATGGCATATTTTCACAGCATCCTCCAATATTAGTTTGGTTTCTGTCAACAAACGTTCCCTGACTTTCTTATCATGAATACCAAACACAATCTGGTCACAAATCATGGATGATTTCAGTTCAGAGAAATTACATGTCTGCTTTCAGTTTCAGATCGGTCACAAAGCTATCAAAAGTCTCATTTTGCTGCTGTGTCCGTGAACGGAACACATACCTCTCATAGGTCTCATTCTTTTTTGGAGAACAATGTGTATCAAACTTCTTTAGCTCATCGTCTATTTTTTCTCTGTCCTCCTCTTGATCAAATACAAACATATTAAATACCTCTATCACCTGTGGGCCTGCAACCGTGAGCAGCAACGCTATTTTCCTTGCATCTGGCCTCATACCGAAACCGATGGCGACAATGTAGAGTTCGAATTGTTGTTTGAAAGTCCGCCAATTGCAGTCGACATTCCCCATGAGTTTCAAACCCTCCGGTGGCTTCAAATTCTCCATGTCGTGTTTCGCAATATTCAGCAGATATGACCACTTCTGGTACCATGTTATGTTCATAAATAAATAGACAATTTCATTATGAACAGCTAGCTTGAGCTAGTCATTTATTCAGCCATGTGAACTAGTGTACAGGCTTCCATCTTGACTACTGCCTTGTGGGTAGCCCACTACTAAACATACAGCTCCACCTAGTGTACCATTCTAGAATGACATGTTACTGATCATTACAGTTGTTGAGGAGAAGATTGGTGGTGTTGTTGCTGCTGCTGCTGGTGTGCCTGCTGCTGCTTGTATTGGGGCTCATCCTAGTCCGATTGTGATGACCAAGATGAAACAGTATAAGTGGCATCCATGCTGATGTAATAGATAGCAGGTTAAGTGGAGATCAGAGGAGCAATCTGTCAATGTTGTAATAGATACTAGCAATGTGGTGAGAGTGGCTTCCGAGGGTGCAGAAAAGACGTGCAATCTCTAGACACCTAAAGCTGCACTCAAAATGGAGTCAGCAAACACCTTTCCCTTAGGCAAGTAATGAGGTGTCATGTGGGAGTATTTATTTGGATTTCCATGCTCTCCAGTAATGGCCTCGCTCAATGACCACTGAGCTTCCACCTCAGGTAGACTGACGTGGTTCTCGAGCTGCGTGATTCCCGTAGTCATCCAGTGAAAATCAAAAGGTCTGGTTAAAATCTCTCTTAAGGGTCTCATAACAAGGATTTAATGAGTTTAATTAGGTCGCCCGGCTCTGCCGTTCGGGTCCGTGGGGCGCTGGCAAACATGCCCGAGTTAAAGGCGCAAGGAGGCGGGATGACAACGCGTTCCCGACGTGCTCGCATTTTCTGCAACTTTTACCACCGACCCACCTCCAAACCCATACACACAGCAGTGGGAAAATTCTGGCCATTGTCTTTGGTTTCCGTATCCTCACCATTGATTCCATTTCCTACCCCAACCACTGTCTCAGGCTGAACCAGATTGTTCACAAACTCAGTATCCCATTCAACTGTGAGCTCAACTTCCAACCCCATATCCTATCTATCAGAAAGACTGCTTACTTCCACCTTTGTAACATTACTTGTCTCTGACTGTGCCTCAATCCATCTGTTTCTGAAACCCTCATCCATGCCTCTGTCACCTCCAGACTCGACTATTCCAATGCTCTCCTGACCAGCCTCCCATTCTCCACCCTCCATAAGCTTCATCTTATCCAAACTGCTGCCCATACCCTGCAGCAAGTCCTGCTCACCCATCACCCCTGTCTTTGCTGATCTACATTGGCTCCCGATTAAACCACCTCCAATTTGTTCAACTTTTCAGAATCTCAAAATCGTTGAGTTTCACATTTTATCTGCAGTGTTTCGGCTTCCTGTGCCTATTTGTTGTTGGAGATGCTTAGCTACCAGCCTTTTATAGATTACTAGCTGGAGTGCCCGGCGGTGCCGAGGCTTTTTCGAGGGCATGTTGTTGTTGGAAGAGAGAGAGAGAGAGAGAGAGCGACTGGGGGGAAGAGAGAGAGTGACTGGGGGGAAGAGAGAGCGCGACTGGGGGGAAGAGAGAGAGCGGCGGGGGGGAAGAGAGGGCGGGGGGGAAGAGAGGGCGGGGGGGAAGAGAGGGCGGGGGGAGGGGAGGGAGGGCGGGGGGGGAGGGAGGGGAGGGCGGGGGGGGAGGGAGGGGAGGGCGAGGGGGGAGGGAGGGGAGGGAGGGCGAGGGGGGAGGGAGGGGAGGGAGGGCGGGGGGAGGGGAGGGAGGGAGGGAGGGAGGAGGGGAAGGAGAGGAGGGAGGGGGAGGGGAGGGGGGAGGGGAGGGGAAGGGGGGAGAGGAGGGAGAGGGGAGGGGGAGGGGAGGGGAAGGGGGAGAGTCCCCGAGCCCCCTGATCCCCGTCCCCCCTGATCCCCATCCCCCCAAACTCCCGAGCCCCCTGATCCCCACCCCCCCCCGAATTCCCGAGGTTGGCCCGCACCCCCCCCGCCCGAGGCTCACCCCCCCCCCAACCAAGCACCGAACTCCGGAGGCCCGATCTTCCGAGCTGGCTTCAAGACCGCCGATTGCGGCTGTGCGAGACGGCCGGCGGGCCCGGTTGCCGGGGTAACCCTTCACGCTCAGCAAGCCCTGGCCGAGATCCGCACTCCGAGAGCCCCAACCCCCTGCCCCGCCCCCCCCGCCCCGCCCTGCAGTCCCGAGAGCCCCGCCCCCCCCCGCCCCGCAGTCCCGAGAGCCCCACCCCCCCGGCCGAGCCGGCTTGAAGTCCACCGATTGCGGCTGAGAGAGACGGCCGGCGGGCCCGGTTGCCGGGGTAACCCACGCAGTCTGTGAAACCAAGAGAAATTTTTTTTTTTTAAAGCTGCCACGGAGAAGGAACGCGCAGTCTGTGAAAGCAACAGAAATTTAAAAATTTTTTTTTTTAATAAACGGGTGTTAAGAAGATGGGAGGCCATCTTGAAAGTTTTTAAATGTTTTTAAAAAGCTGCCACGGAGAAGGAACGCACATTCTTGCTGAAAACACCAAAAGTTATTTTTTTTTAAACGGCTGTTAAGAAGATGGGACACCATCTTCATTGTGTTTTAATGTTTTAGACATTGTGTTTTGAAGTTTTACACATTAAAAAAAAATCGCTCCTAACAAATAAACACACAGAAGGTGAGAATAAAGATGGCGGCCACTCATCTCAGTTCAGAACGATAAGGCCCGTCCACACATGCACCGATTGGTCGACCGTCAGGTGACCAAAGCGTAGGATTGGTCAATCGTCCCGTCACTCGACCGTAGGAGGGCCCGGCCGCACGCGGCAGCAACCCGGCGTACGATTGGTCGACCTCGAGGTCACTCTGTCGCTAATGAGTGGATAATGAGATGCTAATGAGCGGAATGTTGAAGGTTTTTCGGATACCGCGGGCACGATTTTAGCCCGGCCGAAACGTAAATACGCTTAAGACCGTTTTGGAAAGGTAAGCTTTCTTTCGACGTAACGCACGCGTAGGTACGCTCTGTAACTTTCGAGCGCATAGCCCGACAGACGCACACATGAGGACAGACAGACAGAAGGACAGACAGAAGGACAGACAGAAGGACAGACAGACAGACAGAAGGACAGACAGATCGACCGATTTATATATATAGATTACAGTACTATGTTGTGCTAATATCCCTCACTGTGCTGCTCATTGCTCCCAACCATGCTGCTTTAAATCGACTTATCATAGACTACCCAACCCAAATAACCTCCTGTCTGTGGATCATATTCTTTACATGCGCACATCTCTTCATTACTATTCTCATTGTTGGTTACCAATACTCTTAGAAAGGTTCAGTCAGTCAGAGACATGATGATGCCAACGGAATGATCTGAGAAAAATCAGATCTTTATATACAGCAGCACAGGTCTGCCAGATACCCTATTGTATGTTCAAACCCATAAAGAAATAGTTTGCTCTAGTTTTAGCTTACCCTGCCCAACTTTATACTTACACATTATCAATCAATTGTGTTGGGTTCTATTTTTTTTATACAAACTGCACTTAGATCACAAATAATATTTGGACCCTAGGTCCCTTCATTATGTGCTTTCTTTTCATTCCCAATTTTTCATTTTTAACAGCAAACAAAAGTGGACTTTAATTGTGACTTGGTCCCAATGCTGCTTTACAATTTAATTTGACTTTACCAAATTGCACCTATCTGTTATCTATTTGTCCAAAGACATGAAAATGGCTACATACCACAGCGAGTGCCAGCATTTCTTAAAATATTTGACAATTTTGTTAAGATAACAATGATGTGCCGATTTATAATTGCTGTATTTTGATCTTTAGGAGACTAAATTTTGTGCCAACATGGAAAACTAGTTTCAATCCTGCTTCTCCACTCTAATAGAACAATAACACATAAATGAATAATATAAGAAAGCAATTGTGTGAAGTCCACTTCCTTGCCAATACACAGCAAGACTATTGCCTCCTGAAGTGTGTCCCAACAGATCTGTCGAAATACTTTTATTTCCTCACAGCTTAGTACCCAAGCATGTGAAATAATTAAGGTCTCTAATCTGACATTGAATATTTGACCTTAAATTTGATGAGTGATGGATATTGGCTGGTGTACAACTATCTATCAAGAATTGTCATAAAGGTTTTGTTTTTTCCCCCCATAGAGGGAATGTGCGTTAGAAAATCATCTTACATAAGCTTTGCCAATACTGCAACAAGAGGTGGTTTAAAACAGATTGAATCCTTTGGATGAAGATAGTGGGAACAGCAAATCTTTCAAGATTTGAATGTCGGCAATCCGTTTGATGATTATTATTTGCTTGCTGAAGAAGATTGCTTCCATCTGCCAACCTAACCTAAAATTTGTATCACTAAACCACCACTAAACTATGACACTTCAATATTTGGTCTTTGGGATAAATGTTTGGAACAAAGCATGCCATCTGTTCAAAAGCAAGGTTTTATTGATATGCACCCTCCACGTACATCACACCATTGTACAAAATATGATGTACGCAGAGGGTGAACATCAAGAACATATGAGGTGAAATCACTGCAATAGTAATGCTTAACACAGTCATATGAAATTTGGCTTCAATTTTAGTAAGAGTTAACCCATTTAACATAAATAGATTATCACTTCTGTTACAATTGTAGACAGAGATTTCATAAAAGTGAAAGAGCATCCACATGCTAATATCAGACAGCATGATTCACCTCAATAAAGAAGGGAACAAAAAAGCCTATTTAGCCTAACAGGCCTGCTCCTTCTAACAGACAAAATCAAATTTGCAGTTCCCAATTTATTTCAACTTCTGAGTGAAGTACCAAATCATTGGTAATACTTCCAAGATAAAATCTGAACTTTCTCCCGGACTTTCCCTCTCCCTAAAGTAAATGAGCGAAACTCCATATCAAACTTTTATTCCAATATAAATCATGATGAGGTATCAGCCGCGGCTCAGTGGTAGCACTCTCCCCCGAGTCAGAACGTTTTGGATTCAGACCCAATTCCGGAGACTTGAGCTCAAAATTCAGGCTGACACTCCAGTGCATAGAAACATAGAAGACAGGAGCAGGAGTAGGCCATTCAGCCCCTCGAGCCTGCTCCGCCATTCAATGTGATCATGGCTGATCATCCAAATTCAGTACCCGGTCCCTGCTTTCTCCCCATACCCCCTGATCCCTTTAGCCTTAAGAAATATATCCAACTCCTTCTTGAATATATTTAATGAATTGGCCTCTACTGCCTTCTGTGGTAGAGAATTCCACAGGTTCACCACTCTCTGGGTGAAGAAATTCCTCCTCATTTCTGTCCTAAATGGCTTACCCCTTATCCTTAGACTGTGACCCCTGGTTCTGGACTCCCCCGCCATCGGGAACATCCTTCCTGCATCTAGTCTGTCCAGTCCTGTCAGAATTTCATAAGTTTCAATGAGAACCCCTCTCATTCTTCTAAACTCCAGTGAGTATAAGCCCAATCGACCCAATCTCTCCTCATACGTCATTCCTGCCATCCCAGGTATCAGCCTGATGAATCTTCACTGAACTCCCTCCATGACAAGAACATCCTTCCTCAGATAAGGTGACCAAAACTGCACACAATGCTCAGATGTGGTCTCACCAAGGCCCTGTACAACTGCAGCAAGACATCCTTGTTCCTGTATTCAAACCCTCTCACTACGAAGGCCAACATGCAGTGCTGAGGGAGTGCTGCACTGTAGGAGGTGCCATCTTTCAGATGAGACATTAAACCAAAGCCCTGTCTGCCCTTTCAGGTGGACATAAAAAAATCCCATGGCACTATTTTGAAAAAGAGCAGGGAAGTTATGGCCAATATTTATCTCCCAACCAGCATCACTAAAGCAGATTATTTGGCCATTATCACATTGCTGTTTGTGGGACCTTGCTGTGTGCAAAATAGCTGCTGCATTTCCTACATTACAATAGTGACTACACATCAAAATACCTAATTGGATATAAAGTGCTTTGGGACATCCTGAGGTCACGAAAGGCGCTTTGGAAATGTAAGTTCTTTCTTTCTTTCTTACTATTCACAGAAAGGTTCCAAGTGGATCAAAGGGCTGCAATGATAGGAGGTTTACATTCATGAAATACAGTCAATGGTAATAGAATCATAGAACCATAGGGTCATACAGCACAGAAGGAGGCCATTCAGCCCATCGTGCCTGTGCTGGCTCTCTGAAAGAGCTACCAATTAATTCCACTCACCTGCTCTTTCCCCATAGCCTTGTAATTTTTTCCTTTTTAAGTATCTATTTAATTGCCTTTTGAAAGTTACTATTGAATCTGCTTCCACCACCCTTTCAGGCAATGCATTCCAGGTCATAACAACTCGCTGAGTAAAAATTTCTCCTCCTCTCTCCCCTGGCTTTTTTTGCCAATTATCTTAAATCTGTGTCCTCTGGTTACCGACCTTCCTGCCAGCAGAAACAGTTTCTCCCTATCTACTCTATCAAAACATCTCATAATTTTGAACACCTCTATCAAATCTCCCCTTAGCCTTCTCTGCTCTAAGGAGAACAATCCCAACTTTTCTAGTCTCTCCATATAACTGAATTCACTCACCCCTGGTACCATTTTGACAAATCTTCTCTGCACCCTCTCCAAGGTCTTGACATCCTTTCTAAAGTGTGGTGTCCAGAATTGGACACAATACTCCAGCTGAGGTCTAACCAGTGATTTATAAAGGTTTGCCAGCTTTGATATAAATGACCCAATACCTAAGAGAATCAAGGCATAGAGTTGAATATCTTGCCTTGTGGCAATTGGAATCACAAGTCTCCAGCCTTGATTAGAAGCAACAGCAGGAAGAAAAGTTAATAGAGAAGAATAGCACATATCTAGGACAATTTTATAATGTACAAGGGATATATAGTGCACAGGAGATTATTTAATCAGTTGACTGTTTAGTCCTTTAGTACATAACTAGATAATAAAGTTGAAAGCATTGAAAGCATAGTGTTGTCCTATGAGGAGAGATTGAGTAGATTGGGCCTATACTCTCTGGAATTTAGAAGAATGAGAGGTGATCTCATTGAAACATATAAGATTCTGAGGGGGATTGATAGGGTAGATGCTGACAGGTTGTTTCCCCTGGCTGGAGAGTCTAGAACTAGGGGGCATAGTCTCAGTATAAGGGGTCGGTCATTTAAGACTGAGCTGAGGAGGAATTTCTTCACTCAGAGGGTTGTGAATCTTTGGAATTCTCTGCCCCAAAGGGCTGTGGATGCTGAGTCACTGTGTATATTCAAGGCTGAGATCACTAGATTTTTGGACTCTAGGGGAATCAAGGGATATGGGGATCGGGCAGGAAAGTGGAGTTGAGGTCGATGATCAGCCATGATCTTATTGAATGGCGGAGCAGGCTCGAGGGGCCAAATGGCATACTCCTGCACTTAATCCTTATGTTCTTTTGACTTACCTTACACTGGAGAACAAATTCTTCCAATCTCTAGTCTCACTGCAGACTTGCCAATATTGTAATTTACTACTTAATTATAGATCACAGCTGGTAAATTTAGGAAGCCAATAGGTCACTTTGCACGTGCCAATAAATTCCAATTTCCCCCAGCATTAAATTAGATTTTGGGGCAGAAGTTGATTATTTGGCTTATTTTCTACCAGCCCAGGTTTTCTCCTTTTTGCTTATTTAGGTGGAAAATGTTTTACAAACAGGGTATAAACCATCAATGTAGCCAATTACTGAGGTGTGGGGTGGGGTGGGTGGTGGAATCCAATTGATTTTAGATTTGTTGTAATTTCCTATTGTTACTGACTGAGTGGAATTAAGGATCACTGACACCAACTTTAAAAATGTCAAAGCCTAATCATAAAGGAAAAATATTTCCCCTTGAAATTGAACATTAGATTCATAACAGAATTAAGGTTCCGCGTTTCACTTTTACTGATGTTCCACTCAGCTCATTCATTTTTTTTTCACCTGATTTTTCACTCGTTGTTTGGCATTCCTCCAACCTGTGATTTAAAACCCATTTTCTCTTTCATTGTATCTAGATTTGAACTGCAGATGTTGATTTTGCCTTTCTTCTCCTGCTCTGCAGTCCAATTAAGATTATGGGGGCGAAATTGGGCTCCGCAGCGTGTGTTTTTTGAGCACTAAACCGCGAAAATGGCATCCGCGATGCATGTGCACACTTCCAATGGGAAGTGCGGCGGACGCCATATTTGTAAAGGGGTTTACGCGCGCACACCCAACGACCGTCGGCAGCATGCATAGCAAGCACATCATGATGTTATATGTTGATTTGCCATTTTGAAGCTCCACACTCCAGCCTGTGCCCTCTCTTAACCTCGCACAACTAAACACGATGTTAAACAGCATGAAGGACCCCCCACCAGCGCTATTTAAAGGGATCATCAATTACTTACAGGTTAGTTGCTGGATTATTTCATCTGGTTGTTGCTGGATTATTTCGTCTGGTTGTTGCTGCAATTCTACGCATTTTGGGTGCTTTTCCATACTTGTTAAAAATGTCAATAGTCCACAGGGAGTGGTCCTGATGGTGCTGAAGTACTTTTTTGGTGACTTAAAGGCTTGTGCACAAATCAATTGCTTCCAGACATGAGTGGCCTAGTACAGCTTCCTCTTGGCATTGAGCATGACTGGGTGAATGAGCAGAGGTCACACAGAGCAGGACAAGCTGCTAGAAGAGGGAGGAGGGGATGAAGGGCTCTCAGCAGGAGGTCATATCCACAGAGGGTGTTTAGGGAGCAATGCTCCTACCTGAACTTCAGCGACAACCAATGTTTGAGACGTCTGCACTTCACTAAAGAGGTCACGACTGAAATCTGCCAACTGCTGCAGCTAGAACTCAGAGCAGGGCAAGGACCGCATTGCCTGTGAACTTTTATGCTACTGGAGGTATAAGCAACATCTCTCAGTCTGCAGTGCACTGCTGCATAAGGGAGGTTACTGAGACTCTCTATGCAAATAGAGACAACCTCATCTCATTCCCTCTTGCCAGAGACAAGCAGGCAGAGCGACCACAAGGGTTTGCAAGAATTACAGGCTTCCCCATTGTGCCATATGACTGCACGCAGATTGCTTTGTGCCTCATGTGAACTCGGTCATGTACCTGAACCAAAAGGGATTCCTCTCCCTCAATGAGCAGCTGGTGTGTGACCATGGGCAGCGCATCAATCAAATCAATGCCCAGTATCCTGGCAGCAATCAGGATGCATTCTTTCTGCAGCAGTCCTCTCTGCCAGCTGTATTTTAACCAACATGGTAAAGCAAAGGGCGGCTACTGGGCGACAAGGGTTATCCGCTCATAACATGGCTCATGTCTCCGGTCTGGAGCCCACGCACACGCAGGCATACAACGAGAGTCATGATGCCTCAAGGAATCTTATAGAGCAGACCATTGGTGTCCTTAAACAACACTTCCATTGCCTGGACTGCTCTGGAGGAGTCTTGCAGTACTCAGCTGAGTGGATCTCAAGATTTGTCATGGTATGTTGCATGCTACACAACCTCTCCATCATGAGGGAACAGCACTTTCCACCACCTATCAGACGAGAAGCTGAGGAGCAAGAGCACGAGCAGGAGGCGGAGGAGGAGATAGAGGAGGAAGTGGTGGAAGAGGAGGTGACGGAAGAGAAGGAAGAGGAAGGGAGGCCCCTTTCTGCACGGGCTCTGCGTGAACAAATGATCTATGTGTGTTACCAGTAACCTCAACCCCAATTCCCCATTCACCAACAGTCCCACACTCCTTACCTTCCCTCTGTCACTGACCATCACATTGTCCTCTTTCCCACAATACAAAAATAAAAGCCAACAAAAAATACATATTCCAATCCAAAATTTATAAACTAAATCATCCCTTAGTGCATACAAAATAAACTAATTACCTTTGTGCATTCCCTCAGTGCATCTTCCGTGTGCCTTCACCTGTCCTAGTGCTCCTACAAGGTACTCTGCTAGTGCTACAGCATGGCTGGTTGTCAGTGGAGAAGACTCCAGCTAGCCTTGGAGGGCAACCTCGAGCAGCTCTGGGCCTAGAACGCCTGGCTGCAGACTTTACCATCTCGGCATGGGTGGCAGCAGTCTGCACTGGCTGGCTGACAGGCAACAGCAAGGGCACTGGCGGAGTGACAGATGTGGAAGGATGAATGCTGTCACCCTGAGAGAGGATAGCAGGTTCGTACTCCATGGAGCCACTGCCACTCTCCCAGAGCAGCCCCTCAGCAATCCGAGTAATCTGCTGGAGAGCAGATTGCTGGAGTGCTGTGACGCCCTGGAAGCCCCTTTGCACACTGTATCCAGAGCCATGATGGCAGCAGTCTGAGCTTCCATTCCAGCAAGCTGAGATTGCATGACAGCAATCTGAGCTTCTACTGCAGCACTCAGACATTGGGTGGCTGCTGCTTGTGTTGCAATGGAAGCTGGGACATCAGCCATCAGCCGCTGCATCATGGTTGGTTCCACAGGTGTGTTGATGGAGGTTGCTGTGTCCGTCAGTAGTAAGACACATGACTGCAGGAGAACGGTACAACAGGTGTTTACTCAACGTGGCTCACTCTGGAACTGAACTGTACAGATTACTACTCAGTGCTATATACAGGTGTGGTCACTGCCGGTACTACAGTATACATGAGCTGTAAAAAGTAGTTCCCCCCTTAAAGGTATATACATTACAATTCCTCCCCTTTTAGATTAACAGTACCATAACACTCATTTAACAATTAAATATCAAACTAATTACAATTAACACTTTTAACATACAACGTTAGCTGAAAATAGTCCATTTATATATTCAGTCTTTGGGGAGGCTTCCTGATCCTTTCTGGATAGCGCCTTTCCCGAGTGTCTCGCTCTTGGTGCGGAGGCGATTCTGGCACCCTGTCATCGGTTGGGTCATCAGCTTCCGATGCTACTGTTTCTGGGGTAGATGCGACCTGTACGTTGGGTTCCTCACCGGGTACGTATGGGCGAGGCATGGGGTTGACTTGTTCCTGTGACTCTAGGATCTGGTCAGCATGGCGTCTCACGATGTTCTCCCCAACGTCCACTGTGTATATTAGTGGGCCCTGCCGTGTGCATATCATTCCTGGCTGCCATTTTTCTGTTCAGTAGTCGCGGGCCAAGACTGGTTGCCCTACATTGAAGCTCCTTGTTGGCTTCTCATGGATGTGCTGGAATTGCTTATTCTCAACATCTCTTCGTACGTTTGGTCTGAGCAAATCCAGGCGAGATCTTAACCTTCGGTTAAAGAACATCATGGCCGGGGCCTGGTTGGTGACTGAATGTGTCGCATTCCGGTAGGCGAACAGGAAATTGTCCACCTTATGCTGCAGCGGAATGTTGTCATTGTACATAGCCTTTATTGCCTTCTTAAAGGTTTGTACGAACCTCTCAGCCAATCCATTTGTGGCTGGATGATACGGGGCGGATGTGTAAACCTCCGGAACTCTTCGGACACAAACTGTGGTCCGTTATCGGAGCAAATCTGTTCTGGCAAGTCGTTCCTGGCAAAAATGGTCCGTAGGACTGCAATAGTTTTCTCCATGGTGGTGGAGGACATTTTGATGACCTCAGGCCAATTCGAGTGCGCATCCACGGCTATTAAAAACATTGAGTCCATGAATGGACCAGCAAAATCAATATGCACCCATTGCCATGGAGATGAGGGCCACTCCCATGGGTGTAGAGGGGCATGTGGTGGTGCATTTTGGACTTTCTGGCATCCTGAGCAGCTCTTGGTCAGGTCCTCGATTTGTTTATCGATTCCCGGCCACCACACATAAGCCCTGGCAAGGATTTTCATTTTTACCCCTCCCAGATGACCCTCATGAAGCTCATTGAGCACTCTATCCCTTAACTTGGGTGGAATTACCACTCAGGATCCACACATCAAGGTCCCCCGGCACACTGACAGCTGTTCTCTTCTTGACGAGAATGCTGGCAACAGTGAGTCGCCATGTGCTGGCCATCCCTTCACCGTCAAATCATATACCCGAGACAGTGTCGAGTCATTTCGGGTCTCCTTTTCTATACGAGCGTTAGTTACCGGTAGGTATTCAACTATAGTCGAATGAAATATTTCAACAGGATCCACTGCTGGTGCTTCCTCCGCAGTAGGCAGTGGCAGGCGTGATAGCCCATCAGCATTTCCATGCTGTTTCGTGCCCTTATATTCAATCTCATAGTGGTGCGCCCCTAGAAAGAGTGACCATCTTTGTAGTCGTTGCGCAGTCATCACCGGAACGCCCTTCTTCGGATTAAAAATGGAGACAAGAGGCTGGTGGTCAGTCAGCAAGGTGAATTTCTGCCCGTGCAGATAGTGATTGAACTTTTTCACTCCCCACACTAGGCTGAGGGCCTCCCTGTCAATCTGGGCGTAGTTACGCTCGGCTGAGGTTAGTGATCGTGACGCAAAGGCTATTGGCCTCTCTGAGCCGTCCGAGAATTTGTGCGACAGCACTGCTCCAATGCCGTAGGGTGACGCATCACACGCCAACCGAATTGGTAGTGCTGGGTTGAAATGGGCCAATACCTCTTTTGATGTGATTAGTGTTTTGCTCTTCTGGAAAGCTCATTTACATTCGTCACTCCACTTCCATGGCACTCCAGTTTGCAGTAGGGTGTTCAGTGGGTGTAGTATTGTAGACAAATTTGGCAAGAACTTATGGTAGTGTTGTAGGAAAAATGATTCCTCGGAAACTAGACTTTGAGTAAGAGAGACAACTTTATTAAATGACAGAGCTCTGGGAGAAGAGTCTGCAACCACGCGGTCTGCGAGAGCACCTTCTCCCTGATTGTAGTACGTGCCGAGCTTATATACAATTCCAAGAAGTTGGTTTTAGATCATTTACTTTCATCCAATCAATTTGTTTATTAGCGCATATCGTTATTTTCCTCCAGTCAGGAGTTTACACACTTGTGTTGCCAATTCTGCCTCTTCATGTCTTCGTTCCGTCTTGTTCCCCGGCGGAATGTGATTAGTTCGATAATAGGATACAAGTGATTAGTTCGATGATAGGATACCAGTGAACCTTGTTAGTCCTCAGTGATTCAATTAGTCCCAGTCAGGACACGAGATGAACTTTGTTCCAGCCATGCGTAAGCGTGGCATGTCTCACTGTGCAGTGATTCAATTAGTCCCAGTCAGCAAATTTGTTGTTTATGTCTTTTCTAGCAAAATCTTGTCCAGCAATCTTGTCCAGCAAAATTTTATTCTAACAATCCCTCCTCTTGGTCCTGGAGCACGATTCATTTGCTCCCAGATGACCATCCTCGGTCCCCCTTTCGTCGGTGCTTACAGCCACTGGCTTATGTCCGGGGGTTCGGTTGTTCCTTCGACAGTGTTGTATTGGTGTTCTTCGTCCCTTGGTAGCAGGTTGGTGTGTTCCTCCTCGATAGAGGCGATTGGCATCACGGTTTTCATAGCAGTTTGGCAACACAACTTTATAAGGCTCAGCGCACAGCACATCAATATACAAATTACAACTATTATTATTATCCCTTGCATCATCCACACTCCCCACCCGGTTTTCCCTAGCAACCAATCAAGCCACCCTGTGCTTGTGGGTTGATGGAGCTTCTTTATTTCTTCTTGGATATGATTTGCTAGGCTCGTGATATCCTCGGAGCTATCTGGGACATATGTACAGCAGTCTGTCCCGATCAGGGCACAGGTGCCTCCTTGCGCCGCCAACAGATAATCTAGGGCTATCCTATTCTGTAAGGCAGTGGTCTGGATCGCCACCATTTCGGCACTCATTTCTCTCAGGGACTCAGCCGTATCGTTGGCTATTTGTTTGAGCACTGCTGCCATGTTTATGGATTCCCTTGCTATTTTTCCTGTTCCGTACCAGGGGAATGCTATAGCCCAGAATCTTTCGGTTTCTGTAATAGCTCTCTTAACACGCTTGGCTGGTTGCCATAACGACTGGTACCCATAGTGGTGGGTTAGGGAGGATAAATAATGGATGTATGGTACTACGTATCCTATATAGCATGACCCAGTCCAGGTTCGTGGAAGCCATGGATACGCCTTATATCCGCAAATGAAATAGGTATTATTGTAGGCCTCAAATTAGTTCCAAAGTTGGTACATGATCCCAGGTATTCCCCTCCAGGGTAGATTGCTAGTCCGGTTTAGCACTTCGGATAAATTAAACGTTCCCACGTAGGGCCATTCTAGGGCACCTGGTGGTTTAGTACTGGTTTTGGTTAAAGTGTAATTATACTTGCACTTACTCCATCCAACCACTAACCCTGTCTCATCATAGTTTACCAAGCAGACTTCCCCCTCTGCATTGTTTAGTTTTCCCCCTGTGCTGACTAATAGCTCTTCTGGATACCTTCGATTATCGTACTGGGGATGAAACCATCCTTTAAAGTTCATGGGGTTATACCCTGCCTGTTTCCACTCATGTTCCAGCTGACCTGGATTCAAGCTATTTTGGGTTTGTATGGTATCCTCCTTATTCCAGGTGGTATTAGAGTATAATAACCACCCTACCATCTCCTCTACCTTAAAGGGGATAGGCCTTAATGGGATTCCTCCCCCCGTATGGGTGGGCACATGGGCGCACACCCAGCAGGAGCTTTGGCCCATTTTTTTCGCAGACATATGACATATACAGAAAGGTATTTACATGCAATCCTCTCTCTTTACGTAAATGGGGTACCGCGCTTCCCGTGACAATATGAAACAACGCCATTACCCATAATACTCTAAACATGATTAATATATCACTGCAGTCCAGTCTTTACAGGAATTTTATGACAAAGGGTATGCAGATCACCTGTAAAACAGATTCAGAAAGTAGCCAGTCAGTTGTCTTTATATACTTTCAATTGTGTCCAATGCTTCCATACTCCTTTACCCCTTATGTCTAGACAGGCACAGGTATCCCCACTGATTATGATTTCATATGGCCCACTCCATTTTGGGGCGAACCCTGGTTTGCTGGGCAGAGTTTTCACCATGACTTTACTACCCGCTGAGGGAACATAAGCCGCCATTGTGAGCTCTTGTGCCCGATCCTTGTCCTCCTGATTATCGCGGACATTCTTTCTCATCTCCTTTAATTGAGTGCTAAGTTCCAGAACGTATCGTTTTAGTCTATCTTTTAAAGGGCCTACATCAGCCCCACCTGTTATGATGCCTTCTGGCAATTGCATTGCCCTTCCTGTCATCAATTCATAAGGGGTCAAGCCTGTCGTTCGGTTTTCAGTGGCTTGCAGCTTCATTAGGATAATGGGCAATACTTCAGTCCAGGTTTTCCCCGACGTCTGCATTGCCTTTGCCAATGCATTTTTAAGGGTTCGGTTCATTTGTTCCACCATGCCCGAACTTTGAGGGTGGTATGGGATGTGGAATTTTTGTTTAATTCCCATTAATTGGCATACCGTTTTTATGACACTCCCGGTAAAGTGGGTACCTTGATCAGAGTCCATTTGAATTGGTATTCCCCACCTGGGGATTACTTCTTCAGCTAAGACTCTGGCAACCATCAAAGCGGTGCAATTTCGCATGGGGAAAGCCTCTACCCAGCGGGTGAATTGGTCTATGACCACGAGGCAGTATGTTTTTGACCTTTATGGGTCGCCCGGGGTTATACTGCGCACAGGTGATACATCGATGGCAGTATCTCGCGATATCTCTTCCCATCCCCTTCCACCACCATTCTTTGCTGAGGCTTCCCATCATCGCTTCTCTCCCTGAGTGTACAAGCCCATGGTGGAGTTCTAATAGCGTATTTTGAATGCACTTGGGGGCCGTTACCCTGTTATCCTTTCGCCAGACATTATCGCTTCCCCGCTTTGCGCCTTGTTCTTCCCACGTACCTTTTTCGACGTTGGGGGTGTCCTCATGGAGTTCGTCAAAACTTATCTCATCCTCGGAGCTGCTCACAGCGGCTATTGGTACTTCTTCGATCCTTTCTTGCTCTAGCGCCCTTTGTGCTGCTTGGTCCACAGCCTGGTTCCCCTGGTGATTTAACCAGTCCGGGCTAGTCCGGTCCGGTTCCCTCTGATGTGCCTTAATCTTAATTACTGCTACCTGTTGGGGTTTGTCGCTAGCTTCTAGGAGGGCTTCTATCCTCAGCTGGTGTTTTATGGGATTGCCTCCCGTAGTAATGAATCCCCTCCTACCCCATGCAGTCATATAATCGTGGACCACCCCAAAGGCATACCTACTATCTGTGTAAATGTTCACGATTTTATTCTCTGACAACTCTAGTGCCCTGGTGAGAGCCACTAGCTCTGCCACTTGGGCCGATAGGCCTCCATCAATCCGTCCTGACTCTACGGTTTTTAATTTGCCATTAACCACCACCCACCCCGTTCGGGGCAGCCCATCTATATACTTGCGTGAACCATCTACGTACGACGTCTCTTCCGCTGTCGCTAAAGGGGTGTCTTTTATCCTATCTTCTTCCAGGTTCATATCTACGTCCCCACAGTTGTGGGGCTCCTCAGTTCCCAGTATTCCTTCTGCCGGGTTCTCCCCCGTGTCTCTAACAATGGTTACTGCTTTACTCGGAGGGAGGAGGACGGCCTCCCACTTGACACGTCTCATGTTCGAGACGGATCTTAATTTCCCGGTATTCAGCATCTCTACCAGAGTGTGTTTAGTGTGCAATATAATGTTTCCTGTCATTACTATTGGCTCACTAACCTTTACTGCCCAAGCCGCACAATCCAATGCAGCTATGCACCGAGAGAGCCCTGTGACTACCGGTCCCTCCGCTGTGGAATAGTAGGCGACGGGCCTTCTTTTATCCCCATGATCCTGTGTAACTACTGCTGTGTAAAACCCTTCTTCATTGTTGCAATGTATGTGGAAGTCCTTACTCATATCTGGCAGTCCTAGCCCTGGGGCTGATACTAGCTCAGACTTTAGTTGAGTATAAGCTTCCTCTTGTTCCAGTCCCCAATCTATCGGTTCCAACGCGGGTTTACCCCCTTTCACTAATCTTTGCATAGGTTCTGCTAATTTAGCAAACCCCGGGATAAAAGTTCGACTGTAATGAAAGAGCCCCAGTACCTTCCTGACTCCGCGTACTGTTACGGGTCTCGGCATGCCCTGGACAGCGTGTTTCCTGTCCTGTGGCATTTCTTTAAGTCCTTGGGAGATTAGATGTCCCAGGTATAGGACCTGAGTTTTTCCTATCTGTGCTTTTTTAGGGCTTACCTTGAGGCCAGCCGTCTCTAGGGCCCTTAGTACTAAATATAGTGTTGCCAGATGGTCTGCCTTCGTTTCCGAGGCTATTAGTATGTCGTCGACGTACTGCAAAATAGTGCTTCCTTTAGGCACTTCTATCTGTTTTAGGATATCACTCATGACGCGGTGAAAAATAGCTGGGCTATTATGGAATCCCTGTGGCAATCGGGTCCACGTATATTGTTTATCCCCTACTGTGACTGCAAATTTCTCTTGTGATTCCGGATCTAATGGGAGTGCCCAGAATCCGTTAGCTATGTCTAAAACGGTGAATATCTTCTGTTCAGGGGATAGCCCATTCAAAATTGTTGAGGGGCTGGCAACGATGGGGTGTAATTTAGGAGTGACCCTGTTGAGGGCCGTATAGTCTATAGTCAACCTATAGCTCCCATCAGGTTTCTCTACTGGCCATGTGGGGGAATTAGTAGTGCTCGTGGTTTCCCTCAGGATACCCCTTTCTACTAGCCCCTTCACTATGTCCACGACTGCCTTCCTGGCCTCCGCCTTTATTGGGTACTGGCGGTGGGATTAGCCAATGTCCCGCCCCGACTCACAGGAGCCATCTCGACTATTTCAACGTCCCCCTCGCCTGCAGGGGCTGTTGGTTCTGCACTGTAATATGGGGGAAGGGAGGTGGTGTCTGGACAAGTCCCCATTCGCCCCCCGTCATATACCTTACACTCTAATTCCTTTATAATCTTTGCTTGACATTTCGCCTTTGTCTCTAGTTCCGTAACCATCTGTACTTTGTCTTGTACAACTTTCTTTATTACGTTTACTTGTTCAATGAGTCCTGCTAGTTGGTGTACTAATAACACGCCTGCCTTCTTGGTTTTATCCTTTGTCTGTTTAGTCAACCAGCTTCTCTGGAGTTCTAAAGTCTGTGACACATCCCACCCATCTTTCTGCATCTTCTTAATTAACGACTGTCGGTTTGTCATATAAGAATATGTGAGGGAGCCCGAAGGTCCCCTCTTAACTTCATCACCTGACATCGCCGCTGCTTCACCGATCGTTCCTTCGTGTCTGGAGATCTGTTCCTTAGAGAGCCCCCCTATTCTTTCCTTCCGAGAATACCTGAGCTTCTTGTCGCATTCTATGCCAGCGTTCTCAGAGGTCCGGGTTTGTCTTTCTCTCAAAACTGCCCGGACGTGTAACGCTTGCTTGTTGGACGGGGTTTCTACCCCTCCCCGGTGTCTGTTTACCTGATCAGGGTCCTACAACACCGACACTAATAATCTCCTAGTTCACTTAGCAACATGATATAATGCAGAAAAATGTTAACCGTACTCGACTAGTATCACGACTTTAGAACACCTTGGAGTCTCGGCATCTACTTCATGGTCCTGGCCTTCGCGTGGGGCATTTGCCCTCTTAACAACCGGCCTGAGGCTAGGTGTCTGAGACAAGTGTCCTCCTGATCTGAGGTTTTTCTTAGTTACTTAGTTACTATTACACAAATACAAATACACACATACAAATCAAGTAGTGTCTCTTACCCACTCAGTCTGTGTTCCAGATTCGTTTTGGTGCCGCTTCGCCGTTCAGTCGCCTTGTCGAGTGTCTCTGATTTATGGGCGGTCAAAAATCTGACTACTCACCCTGGTCACTGATTTGAACGACTGTTCAGCTCCGTGGCACCCTGCTCGCAGCGTCAATTTGTTGTAGGAAAAATGATTCCTCGGAAACTAGACTTTGAGTAAGAGAGACAACTTTATTAAATGACAGAGCTCTGGGAGAAGAGTCTGCAACCACGCGGTCTGCGAGAGCACCTTCTCCCTGATTGTAGTACGTGCCGAGCTTATATACAATTCCAAGAAGTTGGTTTTAGATCATTTACATTCATCCAATCAATTCGTTTATTAGCGCATATCGTTATTTTCCTCCAGTCAGGAGTTTACACACTTGTGTTGCCAATTCTGCCTCTTCAGGTCTTCATTCCGTCTTGTTCCCCGGCGGAATGTGATTAGTTCGATGATAGGATATCAGTGAACCTTGTTAGTCCTCAGTGATTCAATTAGTCCCAGTCAGGACACGAGATGAACTTTGTTCCAGGCATGCGTAAGCGTGGCATGTCTCACTGTGCAGTGATTCAATTAGTCCCAGTCAGCGAATTTGTTGTTTGTGTCTTTTCCAGCAAAATCTTGTCCAGCAATCTTGTCCAGCAAAATTTTATTCTAATAGTAGTAGTTTACCAGCCCGAGGAACGACCTCAGTTGTGACACGTTTTCCGGTGCTGGAGCCTTGACTACTGCCTCAATCTTTTCTGGGGACTTATGTAACCCCTCTTTATCGATAACGTGGCCACAATACGAGATCTATTTTTTTTAAAACTCGCATTTGGGGCGGTTAGCTCGGAGCCCATATTCCTTCAATCTAGTGAGCACCTGCTCCAGGTTGGCGAGGTGATCACTGTCATTTTCGCCCGTGACCAGGATTTCGTCCAAATAACACTGGGTCCCTGGGATCCCTTGCAGGACTTGTTCCATTGCCCTTTGCCAAATAGCCGGAGCTGATGCTACCCCGAATACCAGCCGGTTGTATTGGTAGAGACCTTTATGGGTGTTGATTGTGAGGTATTTTTTTGATGCTTCTTCTACCTCCATTTGCTGATACGCCTGGGCCAGATCAATCGTAGTGAAGCATTTCCCTCCAGATAGCGAGGCGAAAATATCTTCAATCCGCGGAAGTGGATATTGCACGGTGTGAAGGACTGGGTTCACTGCTACCTTAAAGTCCCCACAGATGCGAACCTTCCTTGGTTCCCCAGGCGTGCTGCTCAATGACTTTTTCATCACAGGGACGATGGGTGTAGCCCACTCGCTCCAGTCTACCTTGGACAGTACTCCTGAACATTCCAAACTCTCCAGCTCTGCTTTGACGGCTGGGCGGATCGCATAAGGTCGCATCTGGCCTTAAAAGATTTTGGGCTTGCGTTTTCTTCGATTTTAATTGTTGCTGTCATGCCTTTTAGTGTTCCGAGTCCTTGCTGGAACACTTCTTGCGCATCGGTTAGGATCTTTGACAGTCGCCCAGGTGTGACGTCGTCATCCTTTTTGGCAGCCACAGTCAGTGCTTGTATGGAATGCCAATCCAGTTGTATTTTCCGGATCCATTCACGTCCCAGTAATGGTGGTCCTCCATCTTGCAATACATACAGGTCTAGTTTTGGTGTTTCCTTACCGTTATATATAACGGTCACCCTTATTTTTCCTTTGGGGTAGACTTTTTGCCCCGTGTACGTCTTCAAAATAATTTTTGTGTCTCTCAAGGGTATGTGTGAGAATAGTCACTCGTAGTCCCATCGGTTTATGACTGTTAGGGCTGATCCTGTGTTCAATTCCATTTTTACCTGGACTCCTGCTATCTTGAGGGTGACCCAAATGGTTCGGTGATCCTCCGTTTTGATCACATTATGTAGTTTCAGACAACTCAGCTCCCTGCTTTCGGAGTCGGTATCACTCTTTTGTTCGTCTGAACTATTCTCCGTCACCTTATGTACCTTCTTGTACTTTTCTTTTGGAGATTTCTTATTGCTGGTTTTCTTTCCCGACCTGCAGACTCGTGCTATGTGTCCTACTTTTCCACACTGTCTGCACACTTTGTCTTTAAACCAGCAATCATTGTGGTCGTGTGTTGTTCTGCCGCAGTGATAGCACTTCTCTGTTCTGTATGACATTTCATTTGTGCCATATTCTTGCGGTCTCTGTTGTATCTCTGCAGCGCCCCGTGCTGCTGCTTCATATGATACCGCAATGCTGAAAGCCTTGTCCAGCGTAAGGTCCTTTTCAGATAAAAGCCGTTTCTGGGTTCCTTCACTTTGAAGCCCACACACAAACTTGTCCCTTAAGGTATCTGCCAGTCCCGTTCCAAACTGGCAGTGTTTCGATAGTTTGCGCAGTTCTGTTAAATATTCAGCATTGCTTTCATCCTGATGCTGGTGCCGTTTGTGAAACTTGAATCTTTCTGCTATCAGCAGCGGTGTGGGGTTTAAATGTTCCTGTAGTATCGTCACTATGTCTCCAAAACTCTTTTCCACTGGCTTCGCTGGGGTTACTAGATTTCGTAATAAGCCATACGTCTTTGCATCCATTAAATTTAACAATACCAGCGCTTTCTTGTCATCTGACACCTCATTTGCCTTGCAGTATACCTCTATTCGTTCGACATATGTAGTCCAATTTTCGACTTCATTGTCAAATGCGGTGATACTGCCACTCTTCGGCATTTTGGGTGTGGTTTGAAATGGCCTAAAATGGCGTCTCCCGCGCTTTCCTTCCTCCCCCGCTGCTGCCAACGCCGTTCTCGGCGGTCCTCGTGGCAATGGCGGTGCCCTGTAGGTTTCGCGTGCTTCTCCTGCGCTGCTGCCAACGCTGCTCTCGGCGGTCCTCGTGGCAATGGCGGCGCCTCGCGGGTTTCTGCGCGTCTCTCTCCCTCTCCTTGACGCT
Source organism: Somniosus microcephalus (assembly GCF_052327205.1). Classification (NCBI taxonomy): domain Eukaryota; kingdom Metazoa; phylum Chordata; class Chondrichthyes; order Squaliformes; family Somniosidae; genus Somniosus; species Somniosus microcephalus. The sequence continues at coordinate 173,522,751 of NC_140995.1, read as the reverse complement.
GCTCGGCCCTTTTCTGTGCCGCTCGGTCGGGCTCTAGCCCGCCGCTGTCCGGGAAGGGTCTGCGCACTACCTGTTGCCAGCCCGTTTCACTGGACCACCGCAACTGGAAAGCCAAGCCTGGCTCTCAACAGCCTCCTCCGCAATTCTCGAGTCTCTGCTGGATGACTGGGTGGTTGCCCGTGGTCGACGCCCGTGTCTCTGGCCTTGACCTCCAATCTACTGGTCTCCAGGAACGAATCCCTGGGAGGTGATGCAGAGTTGCAGGTAGGATCGAATTTGCCTCATCGCCAATGTTGTGTCCGTCAGTAGTAAGACACAAGACTGCAGGAGAACGGTACAACAGGGCCTAGAAATTCACTAGCCTTAGCGCCGCTTTTGAGGCGCTAGAGGGACTAGCGCCAGAGTTATGGCCAGTTGAAAAATTCCCTGGGGCCCTAAAGCGGCATTGCACCGGTAGCGCTGCGCCGGCACCGATGATGTCATCGGTGTGCGCAGCGTCCTGGTTGCCATGCCGACGGGCCCCAGCGCCGAAATTCAGTTGTGGCCGCCTCGCCCGTGGCAGCCGCAACTAAGACTCTGGCAACCGAGTCTTACACAAGTTAGCGCCGGCGCATTAAGGTCGCGCGGCGGCCGGCCACTTTCCCACCGGCCGCCTGCCCGCACCTCCCTCCCCGGACTCCTCCACCCCCCCCCCCCCCGCGGAACAGATGCGTCTGGCCTGCAAGCCCGGCACTTGTCCGAGGTGCCGGGCTCATTTTTGAAAAAATCAAACGGCCAGCGATCGGGTGAAGGCAGTGCCTCCTTAACGGGAGGAGGAGGCCTGCACTTCCCCAGCCTGCCGCACCGCATCGGGTGCCGCAGCGCCGGATTAGCGCCGCAATTCGGCACTCAGTGCCCATTGGGAGGCACTCACGCCCGCCAGTAGCGCCGGCAGCCGTCTGGGCGCGGCGCTACTGAATTTTTGGCGCGCGCAAGGGAATTAGCGCCGGCGCTAAATTTCCGGCGCTAAAGCCCTGGCGCGGCGTCAACTCAATTTCTAGGCCCAGGTATTTACTCAACGTGGCTCACTCTGGAACTGAACTGTACAGATTACTACTCAGTGCTATATACAGGTGTGGTCACTGCCGGTACTACAGTATACATGAGCTGTAAAAAGTAGTTCCCCCCTTAAAGGTATATACATTACAGAAGTGGCCACCCATTCCATGTTGGAAAGGATGGGCTGCAAGCTGTGCAAAAGCCCTGTGCCAAATTGGTGCTGGAGTCCTCCATGCTCCTTGACATTGAACGTAGGCTTTCCGGCACATAACACAGATGCACACATATGCAAAGAAGATCCTGATGATAGTGAAAAGGAAATACTGGGTTAAGCACAGACGACTGGTGAGGAAGAGGTTCCAGTGGTAGATGCTGATGAGGGGAGTGCAGGTACATAGCAGAGGTCCAGCATACTGATATTCCTGTCCTGGGTTGTCAGTGGATACAGACCATAGTGAGATTTCTTTCCGATAGAGGATGGTGGAAGACACTGTCTGTTTCGCTTGCCTTCATAGATATGGCAGTAGAAGGTGATATGGTTAGGCTGGCCAAATGGTTATTTGAACTACAGTCTGCCATTGAGTATATGGCAACACCTGACCTCAGTAACATAGACCATAGATATAGCTGGACCATCTCTTATGTATTCTACCAGGCTTCTATGCCTTTGTCATGAGCCTCACCCAATATTTCATTTTATGGAGACCTGGGGGGAGAAATTCAGTATCGTCCCGCTTGGGGCGCCGTTATCAGCCATGTGCAAAATTTAGCACCTGGCGCTAATTATTGCCTCCGACGGCAAACCTGGCTTTTATCGCCCCTGGAGGTGATTGGAGCGCTAAATCAGGTGCTACACACCTCTCTTAAGGCGCAAAGGCCGAGGAGCGAGGCGCTACCTCAGAGCGCGGGCGCAGCGCAGGTGCTGTCAGTTAGCGATTGAACACAGACACACTGGTGCCGGCCAGTTCTTAAAGGGGAGGGTCGATCTTGCTCTCCAGCCACACCCTGCTCACTGGAGCCTTGAATCTCGGCCTGGACAAACCTGTGGCTAAATCTTGCAGGTAAGGACTATAGAGAGGGCCAAGGAGCGAGCACAGTGCTTCAGCGAGCGGGCCTTGGAGGCTCTGGTTGGCGCGGTGGAGTGCAGAAGATCTATCCTGTACCCAGAGAGTGGCAGGAGGCCTTTGCCACGCGAGTACAGAAGAGTATGGAGGGAGGTGGCTCAGAGCATCTCCTCAAGGAGCATGGTGCCCAGGACCCATATCCAATGTAGGTCGTCAGGGTGAGTGGCTATTTTTTAATACCTCTCCATCCCTCCATCTCAACCTAACTCTATGGCCAGAGAGTCTTAAAAGCCCCAATGCCCAACTCTCATGCAACACCTATGGCCCTTTCATCAAACACACACGCACATTCCACACTTTGCTTACAGTAAGGGCTATTCAACTATGGGAGGCACATCAGGCAAGACCATGGCTGCATACAGTAAGGGCTATTCAACTATGGGAGGCACATCAGGCAAGACCATGGCTGTATATTTACTCAGATGCCATCCTTTTTCTTGCAGGCCAAGCTATCTCATAATAGGAGACAGCAGCAACGGACGGGTGGAGGGCGACCTCAGCTGCAACCCCTCAGCGATCTTGAGGTGCATGTCCACAGGACTGTGGCAAGCTGGGTGATCGGTCCCGTCGCCACTGGAGACGCCAACCCCGTTCTGGACAGCAATGGTAAGGTCATCACCTTTTTGTCCTCATTCCTTTCACTTGTCCCTCACAACACCATCCTTTGACACTTTCAATCCAACTTACTAAATCGCTGCACTCATTCCTCCCTTACTGCCCCCCTGTCCTCACGCTAAAGCCACTCTTGTATCTCCCTGCTTTCAGATGGTGATTCACCAGCTGAGGAGACAAGCCCTCAAGCTGCCACTGGGAGTGAAGCTGCAGGCGAGGAGGAAGAGAAAGCCGGAGCATCAGCGCCACCTTCTCCCAAGGAAGCCCATGCCCACACTGGGAACACGCCTTCCTTGGAGGGGAGCAGGGGGGAGGGTCTGATGAGGGTGAAGCTCCGGGACCCAGCGGGCTGCAGCAACGCGATGGGGGTAGGGAAGCTCGGGGGCCTTCTCCCCGGAGGGAGAGTATGCCAGCGAGTCCTTCTGCACTGGACGCAGAGGAGGAGCGGCTCATCGTTGAAATGAACACCCAGGTGGTGGACATGCACACTGAGCTCATGGGTGCAGTGGGAAGGGTGCCCGAATGCATTGAATTACTGGCAAGGAGTGTGGAGTACTTCGCTGTAGCACAGGCGGATGCCATGCAAATGCTTAGTGCTGCAATTCAGTCACTGGCTGCCATGACCCCATCTCTGACTGTTCTCATGCAGACTCAGATTGAGGCCACGCGAGCACTGACTGCTGCCATCCTCGCTGGTTTGGATACATTTCCCCGGGGCTCTCACCACACCGCAGCAGGCCAGCAATCTGTGCTCCAGCAGATTGCTCCAGATGCTGAAGTGCTGCCCCGTGGGAGTGCCAGTGTGTCGGTCGAGCAGGGAGTTGCTGTCCTCTCTCAAGATGACAGCATTCCTGCTGTCACCACTGTCACTTCTCCACTGCACTTGCCACCGCCTTTAGGATAGATTGCTGCCGCCCATGCAGAGTTGGTGCAGTCTGCAGCCGGGCCCTCCAGGCCCAGAGCTGGTCGAGGCCATCTTTCAAGGGCATCTGCAGTCTCAGGTTGTGACAATCAGCAGCCTTCCACCAGCCTTGCTGCAGCCACTGGTGCCCCATTACAGAGGAGCAGTAGGGTGGGAAGGGGGGAAGTGCGCAAGGGAAGGAGATCACCCTCAAAGGGCAAAAAGTAGGAGGTGTGACAAAATGTTGTTCATTTTTTTATTAAAGGCTGAGGTTCGTGGTCAAATTTTTTTTAGTGTTTTGAACATTATCTCCAGGTTGTTAGAACCAGTTATGTTAATGACTGTTTTTTTTGTGTTTTTTTCTATTAGTTTGTCATGCGGAAATGACACACACAGGGTTTGTAAAATAAATACGTTTTTGTATTCAAAATGTACATGTTTGGTCTTTGCAATCAATGCTGCCTTGGCCGGCTTAGGGGTTGCGGGTTGGTTTCATTCATGTTGTTCTCAATGGCAGAAGCCATTTCCTCAGCAGGGGCCTAGAAGCGGCTTGCTATCAGCCGTTGATGGACGGCCCTTCCAGTTTATACATTGTGTGCCTCCCTCCCGCCTTGGTGCTGCTGATGATCATCCTCCTCATCTTCCTCCTCCTTTTCCTCCTCCTCCTCTGGTGGTGCTCCAAGGCCTGGTGGCATTGGCTGGGTCCTGAGGATTGCCAGGTTATGCAGCATGCAGCACACAACAATGAAGTGGGAGACTCGCTCAGGTGAGTACTGCAGGGCTCCTCCAGAATAGTCCAGACAGCGGAACCGTTGCTTGAGCACGCCGATTGTGTGCTCAACGATGTTCCTGGTAGCTTGATGGCTCTCATTGTATCGCAGCTCAGCAGGGGTGTTGGGTGTACGGAGCAGTGTTATCAGGCAGGTGCACAGAGGATATCCCTTGTCCCTGAGAAGTCAACCACCTGGGTGATGCGGTGCCAGAATGAATGCATCGTGGCTGCTGCCAGGATAATGGGAATTGACAGCGAGTATCAGCTGTCTGTGGTCACAGACCAACTGAACGTTTAAGGAATGGAACCCCTTTCGGTTGCGGAAATCCTCGGCATTTTCATGCGGAGCACGCAATTCCACATACGTGCAGTCAATGGCACCCTGCGCCATGTGGAAGCTCCCTATCCTAGCAAAGCCCATGCACGTTCTTGCTGCTTGTCTGGGGTCATGGTGAAAGGGATGTACTCTCGTCTCCTTTTATAGAGGGCATTTGTGACCTGACGGATGCAGCTATGCACCGCGAACTGGGAGATATTGGCGATGTCCCCAGTAGCTGATTGAAAGGAGCAAGTGGCATAAAAGTTCAGAGCCACTGTTATCTTCACTGCCACCGACAGAGGCGTCCTGCTCCTCAGTTGAGATCTGGCTGAAGCAGGTGGCAGAGCTCAGTGACCACCTCCTTGCTGAAGTGCAGCCTTCGCAAACACTGCTCCTCAGACATATTAAAGTAGGAGAATTGTTGGCGAAATACCCTAGGAGGGTAAGGTCTCCTGTAAAGAGGCCTGTTGGCCCTCCTCCATCTGGCCATGATTGCCACTCTCTCTCTGCATCTCTGTGCCCTCCGAATCTGCTGGCACAGGACGACGCCCCCAATCAGTGCAGCCCCCATAGTACCTTGGCAATCAAAGTTGTGAAGGTCAAAAACAAAAGTACTTGCAAAGTTATGGTCAGAAGCCAAAATTACTTCAGACAGCGTTGATTCAATGCAGAAGTCTCTCTTTCTTTCTTTCTCTCTCTCAAAATCTCTCTCTCTCTCTCAGAACGAGTGGTGCAAAAATGTCTACCACACAAAAAGCCAGGAAGAGGCCCCCTTTAAATAGCGCCCCCCCCCCAGCCCCACAGCGACTGAGAAGCGTTCCAGTCTACCTGTCGTTGGTTGCGCCAGGCGGAAAGGATGGGGGCGCCACTCAATTTCCGTTCCGGGGTGCCACAAGGGCGTTGCACGCTTGAATGACGTCAAGATCTGCGTGCGCAGGAGGTCGGGGCAGTATTGTTTAGCGCTGCTGCAAAATGTCCGGTCAATTCCGCAAGAGGCGCAGATATCGCCGTGCCCAGGCGCTAGTTGCTTTGCGCTCCATTAGTGCCCTCTTAAGGCGCTAACGGGAGGCGCAAACCAACTGAATTTTTCCCCCTTTGTGATTTAAACTCCAATAAGCAGTCATGGCTGGCTTTAATTTATTTGTAAACCATGAGAAAGAGATTCATACCTCATTGATGCCCAGTATTCTGTTCTCACGCAGATCAGCGGACTTCATATGGAAATGTCTTCTAGAGAGACAGCGCAGACTCGTTATGCCGAATGGTCTCCTTCTGTGCTGTACTATTCTATGATTCTACTTGGTGTCCTCCACCAGTGCTTGGAATAGCACAGAAGCAGCTAGTTAGCATTCACGTCAGTGTCAGTTCTGTGCACAAGTGACAATAGACACCACCTCTTCAGGCATAGATCCCACAGCTATTCCAGCAAAGGAACCCATTGACACTAATGTAGGTACGTCAGGATTAATTACAGATATAAGTAGCAGGCCCTCTGTATCCCCTGCTTGTGTTCAGTTGTCTATGCAGCCACCCACTAATGGTATCCCTTTAACTAAAGGAGTACAGAGAAGTCGGTACATTAACAAGAAACATGCAGAAAGTCATGGCATACAAGGGGAAAACACAACAGCAAAATACATTGGGGGTGAATTTCCGTGCGGATTCTCCTGATCGTCCATCGTAAGTTCAAGTGGATGAGCTGTGGAAACCCTGGAAGAGCAGCGTAACTGGTGTTTACACAGAATCTCCAGGGTTTCTGCAGCTTTTCTGCCTATGTTACTACGGTCGAGCAAAAAAAGCACACTGGAAATTAGCCCCCTTTAACTTTTACCAATGTGTGTGAAAAAACATCTTATTAAAGGGAACAATGACTTTACGAGGGTTCCACAGTATTTCCACTCATTGTTAAAAGAAAGACTTGCATTTATATAGTGCCTTTCTCAATCTCAGTGCTTCCCAAATTGCTTTACAGCCAATTAAGTACTTTTGGAGTGTTGTTACTGTAGTGTTGTAGGAAATGCAGCAGCCAATTTGCGCACAGCAACTCTCACAAACAGCAATGTGATGATAACCAGATAATCTGTTTTAGTGATGTTGATTAAGGGATGAATATTGGTCAGGATACCAGGGATAACTCCCCTGCTCTTCAAAATTGTGCCATGGGATCTTTTACGTCCGGAGAGAGCAGACAGGGCCTTAGTTTAACGTTTCATTCAAAAGACAGCGCCTCCGACAGTGCAGCACTCCCTCAGTACTGCACTGGTGTGTCAACCTAGATTTTTGTGGTCAAGTCTCATGGAGTGGGACTTGAACCCACAACTTTCTGAGTCAAAGGTGAGAGTGCTACCAACTGGTCCACGGCTGACACCTTGTTCATAGGCAGCACCTCCCAAACCCGCGACCTCTACCACCTAGAAGGACAAGGGCAGCAGGCGCATGAGAACACCACCACCTCCAAGTTCCCCTCCAAGTCACACACCATCCTGACTTGGAAGTATATCGCCGATCCTTCATCGTTGCTGGGTCAAAATCCTGGAACTCCCTTCCTAACAGTACTGTGGGAGTACCTTCACCACACGGACTGCAATGGTTCAAGAAGGCGTCTCGCCACCACCTTCTCAAGGGCAACTAGGGATCGGCAATAAATGCTGGCCTTGCCAGCAATGCCCACATTCCAAAAACGAATTTAAAAAAAATGTAGTTTATAATGAGCCAGATTTTGCTGTAGCAGGGCATCTGACGCTGTTAGTTAGACTTGCTCCTGCACCTTTCAGCTCAAAGCAATTATTGCCCACTACATTTTTGAAAGAGCGAGCTGATAACAGCGCCGCGAGTGAAACAGGGCATCTGGGACCTGAGTGAACAGGACAACCAACAGGGGCTGTCCTTAACCAATGAAATTCAAGGATTGGGAAATAAAAAGCAGAAGGATTGAGACGGAAGATGAATTAAAGGGGGGTAAACTCAATGTCAAATCAGGTACAGAAAAAGAAATAGAGAGAGGGAAAGAAAGATTGGATTAAGGGAGAGAGAATAAAGAGACAGAAAGAAAAAAAATTTAAATTTAAAATTTGACATTTTAAAAATCTCCCTGAAAAATTGAAAACATAGAAACATAGAAACATAGAAGATAGGAGCAGGAGTAGGCCATTTGGCCCCTCGAGCCTGCTCCGCCATTCAATGCGATCATGGCTGATCATCCAATTTCAGTACCCGGTCCCTGCTTTCGCCCCATACCCCTGGATCCCTTTAGCCTTAAGAAATATATCCAACTCCTTCTTGAATATATTTAATGAATTGGCTTCTACTGCCTTCTGTGGTAGAGAATTCCACAGGTTCACCACTCTCTGGGTGAAGAAATTCCTCCTCATTTCTGTCCTAAATGGCCTACCCCTTATCCTTAGACTGTGACCCCTGGTTCTGGACTCCCCGACCATTGGAAACATCCTTCCTGCATCTCGTCTGTCCAGTCCTGTCAGAATTTTATAAGTTTCAATGAGATCCCATCTCATTCTTCTAAATTCCAGCGAGTACAAGCCCAATCGTCCCAATCTCTCCTCATACGTCATTCCTGCCATCCCAGTTATCAGCCTGGTGAATCTTCGCTGAACTCCTTCCATGGCAAGAACATCCTTCCTCAGATAAGGCGACCAAAACTGCACACAATACTCAAGATGTGGTCTCACCAAGGCCCTGTACAACTGCAGCAAGACATCCTTGTTCCTGTACTCAAACCCTCTCGCTACGAAGGCCAACATACCATTTGCCTTCTTAACTGCCTGCTGCACCTGCATGCTTACCTTCAGTGACTGGTGCACAAGACACCCAGGTCTCGTTGCACTTCTCCTTCTCCCAATCTATTGCCATTCAGATAATAATCTGCCTTCCTGTTTTTGCCACCAAAGTGGATAACCTCACATTTATCCACGTTATATTGCATCTGCCATGCTTTTGCCCAATCACCCAATCTGTCCAAATCATCCTGGAGTTTCTCGGCATCCTCCTCACAGCACACACGCCCACCCAGCTTTGTGTCGTTTGCAAATTTGGAGATATTACATCTAGTTCCCTTGTCTAGATCATTAATATATATTGTGAATAGCTGGGGTCCAAGGACCGATCCCTGCGGTACCCCACTAGTCACTGCTTGCCACTTGGAAAAAGACCCGTTTATTCCAACTCTTTGCTTTCTGTCTGCCAACCAGTTCGCTATCCAAGTCAATACCTTGCCCCCTGAAGCATGAGATTCCACTCTTGTAACAGTTAATTTTCAGTGGCAGAGAAGTTGATTGGTAGTAAAAAGGGGTTTAAAGTGGTACTTAAGCTATTAATTACTTGCCCTAAATATTTGCGGTGGGTTTAGTTTGCATCTACCACCCAAATACAGTAACTTTATAGAGTCATAGAATCATAGAATGATAGAGCACAGAAGGAGGCCATTCAGCCCATCATGTCTGTGCCGGCTCTTTGTAAGAGCTATCCAAATAGTCCCACTCACCAGCTCTTTTCTACGTCTGCAAATTTTCCTCCTTCACATATTTATCCAATTCCTTTTAAAAGTTATTATTGAATCTGCCTCCACCACCCTTTCAGGCAGTGCATTCCAGATCAGAACAACTTGCTGCCTATATGTAATACCCACTGGAAATGTTATGTACGCTAAGTATGGTTATCAATCTTTAACTTAGACACTGTATTATCATTGTTATAAATCCCTGGGTTAAAGTTGCCCATGTGAAGGTACGGCAAGAACTTTTAAGGACAAAATGTGGCTAAGAGCAGACTTTCCATAATTCTGCACCAGTATCAACTGTTGCAGACAGTGAAGCTGCGCAGTCTCCAGGCAGAAACCCCAGGAGGAAGGGGTGGAGTCGGGTTTTTTCGAGCGGGAAAACGCGAGCGACTGGAAGAAAAGAGGGCAGGAGCTCTGAAAAGAGGGCTCAGGAGGCAAATGGCTGCCGCATCCCGTCCCGGGCTTCCAAACTTGGCCAACGCCCTTCGTATTAGTAGCTCTGCATCCAGAACTCAAAGTGGGATTCAGTGATCGTGAAGAGAATTCAACGAAGGGGTTCGGAGTCGTAAGTCTTGCAGACATTATACATACCATGAGCTCCAACTTAAGCACGCCAACGAAAGAGTGCACTCGAATTTGGACACAGGGACAGATTCTCCTTTGAATCCATATAAATGGAGAATGTATGTTTATTATGTCTAGATTCATTCTAATGTATGCAAATGTCTAATTTAGGTCATTGACCCGTAATCTTCTTATACTGTCTGACGTTAAAACTATAAAGTAAGATCATTAGAATTAAGCCATTGTAGTAGTGATCTCCTTACTGGACTATAGAATACTGTCTACAACAGAGACCACATCTCACATATATCTAGAGAACCGTGAAGGGGTTACATTTTGGGGGCTCGTCCGGGATTGTGGTCTATTTATGTCAGTAAACTAACAGTATTGAATGCTCATTGCTAAGAGAGTGGTTTGTGGTTTCTACTGGGCTGTTTGAGCATAAAAGATGGATGTTATTGAGGTTGAAGCTTGGTGCAAACGGAAGCAGATAGCTACTACCCATGCCATTGTGCTGAATGGTGTTGCTAACGATGACCCTGATGATGTCTTGCTAAGGGCTCTGAATTGTGTCAAAGCCTTTGGAAAGGTTAGGATAGTTGAGCGCTGCTTGGATACAGCTACCAAGAAGCAGTTTGTGTTGATCCAGACATCAGAGAACCTGAAAGGTCATGGTTTACCTGAGGCAGTTGGGCTTTCTGAAGAGGCTGGTCCCTGGCCAGTTCAGTTTGTCCCTATTACTATTAAGGAAGAAGAACGGTTTCAGACCAAGTTGTTGTCATTCTTGAGACAAGAAGGAAAGACTGTTGCTGATGTCAAAGGTCTGATAGGTCCTTCGGCCCTGGATATGAACACTCAGTTGGTCAGTGCCATTAGTTCTCTGGTGGATAAATGCACCAATCTGCCCTTCGAGGCTCAGGGATACCGTAAGCTCCGTATGTTCTCAGGAGTGAGACCAACTCCCAGTGGGCAAGAGGAGTACGACGCCTGGGCTGAGCAGACCCTGCCTCTGCTAGAGGAATGGCAGTGCAGTGACAATGTGAAGAGGCAGAGAATAGTAGAAAGCCTTAAGGGTCCTGCTGCTGACATTGTAAGATTCTTTAAGGCGCAGAACACCTCTGCTACTTCCTTTGACTACATGCAGGCTCTAGAAACTGCCTTTGGAACTACTGAAACCATTTCCGATTTGATGGTCAGATTCAGAAGCACATTCCAGTGTGAGGGAGAGAAGCTGTCCAGTTATCTGCTGAGAATAGACAAACTGCTGCATTGTATGTTACGGAAAAGAGGGATTGAGTTGCCTGAAATGAATTGGTTCCGCATTGAGCAGGTTGTGCGAGGTGCATTGCTCGAAGACGTGACTGCTCTTCGTATACGCATGACCCATAAGTTGCGAGATCCACCTACCTTCACTGAGCTGCTAAGGGAAGTCAGAGAGGAGGAGGATATGCTTCAGGCCCGGAATGTAGCAAAGAGTGCTGTGATGTCCAAGCTTGTGACTCCTGTTACAGTTCCTACTCCTAAGGGTGATGTCAACCCTGAGATGGAACAGCTGAAGAAGGAAATAAATGTCATGAGAGCCGAGATGGCATATTTTCGGTCTAAGCCCAACACAGAAAGGGATGACGCACGGGTGCAAAAGGTTGAACACCCTGCGAAGTCTAACAGCAAAATGAATGATTCCTCTAAAGGATATCCCCATGAAGGAGATAGACCTGGAGTCTTTTGTTATAACTGTGGAAAGGATGGACATTTCAAGCGAGAATGTAGAGGTGAGGAAAATCTAAAAAAAGTAAATGACCGTCTCATAAAACTTACCAAGAAGTCGGGAAACTACAAAGGGGCACAGTAACGGAACGGCCTGCTGTCCCTATAGTTAAGACACTTTCCGCTAAGTGCAATAATAGACGAGGGGATATGAAAGACATCATACCTGAAGGTTTAGTAGGGCCGAGTTCTGCTGTATCAATACAGATTGAAGGCATTTATACTAAAGCTATCCTCGACACGGGTTCTCAGGTTACCATACTGTACAGATCCTTCTATGACCGATACCTGACGCATTTGCCATTAACCTCAATCAGTCTTCTGCAGATCTGGGGCCTTAGTCCTGCTGATTACCCATATGATGGCTATTTGTCGCTGAGGTTGGAGTTCTTGGAAGCTGATGTAGGGACCACTGAGACCATTGATGCACTTGTGTTGGTTTGCCCTGACCCCATGGTGAAAGGTGAGGTTTCCATACTGGTTGGCAGTAATACAACCAAAGTGAGACGACTCCTGACAAGCTGCAAAGAGCAGGGAGGTGAAAACATCTTGAGCACCAGACACATTCACCCTGTTTTCAAAAAGGCTTTTGAGAAACTGCCTGAACTTTCTTCCCACGTAGATGATAGCAAAAGAGGAACTGTGTGGTACGTTCGAGCCAAACCTATCACCCTGCGTCCTGGAGGAGTGGCTAGAATCCCTGGGATACCAAAATTCCCTGGAACGCCAGGTACTGAAGCCATTCTGATAGAGTCACCTGATGATCCTGCAGAAGAGTCACGGTTTCCAAATGAGCTTCTGGTGAGACCAGAGTTGCAGACCCCGACAGCTGTGATGTCAAGGAGAGTTACAGTGACCGTGAGGAATATGTCAGGCAAAGGAATCACATTGAGGAAAGGAATGCCGATTGCGCATCTGTTTCCTGTAAATGTACTGTCGTCACATGTGAAGGAAGAGTCCAAAGTTAACTCAACCGGAGATCTGACACCCTCCTCCTTCAACTTTGGAGATTCATTCGTTCCTAAAGAATGGAAGGACCGATTAGTCAGGAAGATGATGGAGCGGAGAGGAGTTTTCTCTACTCATGAGTTTGATGTTGGTTGTAGTAAGAGTACTCGCCATTCTATCAGAATTACCGAGGATAAACCCTTTCGGGAGAGGTCTCGACTGCTGGCACCAGCTGACATCGAAGCAGTGAGACAGCACCTGTCGCAGTTAAAAGAAGCTGAGATCATTACCGAGTCCAGGAGTCCTTATGCATCTCCTATAGTGGTGGTGAGGAAAAAGAACGGAAAGATTTGGATGTGTGTGGACTTTAGGATGCTTAACAGACGTACCAATATACCGTTCCAAGAATTGAGGATGCACTGGCTTGTCTTAATGGAAGCAAGTGGTTCAGTGTGTTGGATCTCAGAAGTGGATACTACCAAATACCGATGAGTGAATCGGACAAAGAAAAGACAGCCTTTATTGCAATGATATCAGCAAATAGAGATGGTATTTGCCTGTTTGATTATCATGTCTTACCAGCATAGTTGCCTGATTGATTACTTATGCCTGACCAGCAGAGGGCATGTGACCGAGACAAGCAAGGCAGTTTAGTTTAGTTTCAGTTTTGTTTTAGATGCATCACTAGCATCGTGTCTCCTGTAAAGCTGTATAAAGAGTTGAACAGACTTTAGATTAAAAGACATTGGCCTAGAAATTCAGTTGGCTGCGCCAGGTGTTAGCGCCTTAGGAGGAGCAGATCTCGAGCGCTAGGCGCTTAGCGCCCGGGCGCAGCGCGATCTGCGCCTCGCCCCAACTTCAGTCGACATTTAGCGCCGGCGCAAAGTCTTTGCGCGCGCTCAGCTGCGCGCGCAGATCATGACGTCATTTCGTCGTGCAACGCCCTTTGTGCGCCCGGAACCGGAACTTCACTCGCGCCGCCCCATTGTGCGCCAGGCGGCCCTAACGACTGTGAAGTGGAATGGTACACAGCCGAGGCGGGCCGCGGGGAGCGCAAATTAAAGGGCACTTACCCTGCACTATAAGGGCAGCCATTTTGCAGCATTCACTCTTGTGCAACGGATTTTTGGAGAGAGACCAAGGAAGAGAGCTTACTGCTTTGGCCCAACACTAGGACAGGTCTTTTTGGCTTCAGGCCAGAGCTATGCAATTCTCTTTGCCTTCATTGAGATCTCAGTGCTTGCCAGCATATAATGGGGGCTGCATTGGGTGCCAACGCTGAGTTTCAGCCTTATGTCGGAAGGGCTTACAGACGCCGTGAGAGAGTGGCAGCCCTGGCTAGACGCAGAGGGGGCAACAGGCGTCGCCAAGTGAGGCCTTACCCACCCAGGGTATACCGCCAGCAGTTCTCCTATCTCAACATGTCCGCCGCGCAGTGTGTTAGGAGGCTGCGATTCAGAAGGGAGGTGGTTGCAGACATCTGCCAGCTGCTTCACAGAGATCTGTGTCCACAGCTGATGCGCAGGACGTCTCTGTCGGTGGCAGTGAAGGTGACGGTGGCTCTCAACTTCTATGCCACCGGCTCCTTCCAATCCGCTGCTGGGGACATCGCTAACATCTCCCAGTTCGCCGTGCATTGCTGCATCCGCCAGGTGACCAATGCCCTTTTCAGAAGGAGACGTCAATTCATCTCCTTCCCCATGACCCTGGACAAGCAGCAGCAGCGTGCAGTGGGATTTGCAAGAAAAGCGGGCTTCCCCATGGTGCAGGGCGCCATTGACTGCACGCATGTGGCTTTGCGGGCACCTCTGGAGCATGCCGAGGATTACCGCAACCGGAAGGGCTACCATTCCCTCAACGTACAGCTGGTGTGTGACCACAGGCAGCGCATCCTAGCTGTCAATGCCCGCTTTCCAGGCAGCAGCCACGATGCCTTTATCCTGCGACAGACAACTGTGGCTGACATGTTCCAGGCACAGCCTCCCCCAAGAGGATGGCTTATCGGGGACAAAGGCTATCCTTTGTGTACCTGGCTCATGACCCCGCTCCACGCGCCCACGACCCCTGCTGAAGAGGCATACAACGAGAGCCATCAAGCGACCAGGAACCTCATCGAACAAACAATCGGCGTCCTGAAGCAACAGTTCCGCTGTCTGGATCGCTTCGGGGGAGCCCTCCAGTATTCGCAGGAGCGAGTCTCCCAATTCGTCGTCGTTTGCTGCATGCTGCACAACCTGGCTATCCGCAGGACTCAGGCACTGCCACCTCACGTTGGACCACCACCTCAGGAGGAGGAGCAGGAGGAGCATGAGGAGGAGGAGGACGAGGAGTACCAGCCCAGGAGGGAGGCAGAAGGTCCAAGGGCCGCCCGTCGGCGGCTTATTGAACGTCACTTCAAGGCCCCCTGTCAGGGAATGGCTTGTGCCAATGAAAGAACATGATTGCAGTCGCTGCGCAAGCCCTCAGCCGGTTAAGGCAACAAACACTTCAAAGATCAAACATGGACAATGTGAATAAATAAAATGGTTTATTGTACAAACTCAGGGCCCTTCCCACATGAAAACCAAGAACACACAAAACCCCCAAAAAACACTCACACACATGAGTCACTCCCACAACCTGGGGAGGATTAACCAAAGATGTAAATAAAAATGGCCTCATCCTCGGCCTTCAAAAAACAACCATTCCACAAAACACAACATTTGGACACACCCTCTACTTTGTGTCCCGCGAGGGCGATGCCCTCTGCAAACTTTGCCGGCCCCTGGACGCCCTGCTGCTCCTCCTCAAAGTGAGGCCAGTGGCTGCTGCAAGGCTGGGGGAAGGCTCCTGAGGGGCACATGTCGTGACGGCAGATGCCCTTGGGGATCGGCCTAGACGAGGTCTGGCTCTCGAGGGCCCGGCTGGTGAATGCTGCAGCTGTCGCTGGCCAGCATCAGTCGCTGCAGCAGCTCGTGGCAGCTCCACTGGGGGAGTGGCAGTGGCGGCTGGAGGAATGGGGGCAAGCTGGCGGATGGCAGGCGCTCGCTGGTTGCCTGAGACACTGGCACTCGCCCGGGCCAGCACTGCAGCATGCGCAGCAATCTGCCGAGGGACAGACCGCTGTGCTGCTGCAGCGTGCCGGGTGCCCTGGCGATGCCGGGCTGACACAGCGAGTGTGGCAGCAGTGAGTGCCCGTGTTGCCCTATTCTGAGACCGCATCAGAGCAGCCAGTGACTGCATGGCACCACTGATCACCTGGCCAGTCGCTGCCAGAGAGGCCCCGAATTCGGTGACACTCCGAGACAGGGACTGGATGGCCTCAGGCATCCGTCCCACTACCCCCATGAGCTCCGTGTGCCGGCGCTCCGAGTCCGCGGACATGTCCTCGAGGCGGCGCATCTCCTCGGCGTTGACCGTCTCCGGACTGGAGGCCGGACTCTCCCTCTGGGGAGAAGGCCGCCGAACTGGCCGACCCTTCCTGCGTTGCTGGACGCCGCTGGGCCCAGCAATTGGACTCCCCTCCGACCCTTCCCCCCTCTGGGGAGAAGGCCGCTGAGCTTCCACCCCCCTCCCGCGTTTCTGCAAGCTGCTGGTCCCAGGAGCTACATCCCCCTCCGACACTTCCGCCACGCTCCCCTCCAAGGAAGACGTCTCCCCTACAGTGACATGGCTTGCCGCGGCTGAGGGTTCCCCTGATGGGCCGCCTTCCTCTTGCTCCTCCTCCTCCTCCTCTTCTGAGGGGCTGTCACTGGCAACTTCA
This sequence comes from Somniosus microcephalus, assembly GCF_052327205.1. Classification (NCBI taxonomy): domain Eukaryota; kingdom Metazoa; phylum Chordata; class Chondrichthyes; order Squaliformes; family Somniosidae; genus Somniosus; species Somniosus microcephalus. The sequence goes on along the minus strand of NC_140995.1, from coordinate 173,506,451 downwards.
GGGACCTTCTCCTCACCATCTGAAAGCAGGAAGGCACAAGAGTAGCTTTAGAGTGAGGAGAGGGCGTCAGCGAGGGATGCATGAGTGGTGGCATTCAGCGCATTGGTCGGACAGTGGCAAAGGATGTAGATCTGATGCGCAAGTGGGACGAGAGAGGTCCAAAAAATGATGTCCTTACCATTGGTGCCCAGAACAGGGTCAGCCTCTCCAGATGCAACGGGGCCAATCACCCGGGCACCCAAGATGCGCTCCACGCGCTGTTGCAGCTCGGTGAGCGACTGGATCTGGGGTCCGCCTCCCCCAGTCACAGTCCGGCTCCTCTTATTATTGGCCAGCTTGGCCTGCAAGAGAAAGGACGGCCTCTAAGTACAGTGTGTAGCCCTGATCTTGTGTGCACTGCCTCCCATGGTCGAATAGCCTGGCCAGTGTGTTAAGTGTACAATGTGCAATTGATGTTCATGACTGACCCATAGCTGTTGCATGAGGGCTGGCCATTAGGGCTTTCAGGTCCCTTTGCCCATAATGTGAGGTGCACATGCAAGGATGAGGAGGACACTGGAAAGGGTACTCACCCTGACAATCCTGGCGAGGTCATTTAGTTTCTTGCGGCATTGTACCGCGCTCCTGGGGACCTCACTGTTCGATGTCACCCTGGTGGCGACATGCCTCCAGGCTCTCCGGTAGACGCGGGCCGGTGGCTTCCTCCCATTGTCTGGGAACAAAATATGGCGTCTCTTCTCCACAGCGCTAACCAGCACCCTCAGATCAAACTCTGAGAAGCGCTGCGCTTGTTCACGGGCCTTCTCCATACTTTGAGGCGCTATATGGGTCCAGCAGCAGTGTTCAGGCCTAGCTGGAGGGCTCCAGTGTGCAGGGCGTGGCAGCAGACCAAGTCGACCCTTAAGAGCTGGCCGGCGCCAGGGTGTCTGCTGTCAATCAAGAAATGGCCGCACCTGCGCTGCGCCCGGCCTCGGCGGTATCGCTCAGCACCTCCGGCTTAGCGCCTAAAGAGAGCCGTGCATCGCCAGTTTTAGCGCTCGAGCAAACTCTTAAGGCGAAGCTAATGAATATCGGCGAAGTGGCCTCGAATTTGCGCCGGGCGCAAACTTTAGCGGCCGCCCGACTTTACCGCCCCAAAAGTGGCTATAATGAATTTCTAGGCCATTCTCTTTCATAAATGTCTCGTCATTGAACCCACAAAGAAATCAATACATGGTGTCAGAAGTGATTGAAAGAGATGAAGAGAAAAAATCTGAAGTTAAATCAGCTCTCCACAAATTAGCAAGCCAAAAGAGAACATCGTTGCTTACCATTGGAGAATAGCTAACGAAGTGAAAAAATGGAAGGTTTACACCCACCGGCGACGCTTCAGTTGACAGGTAATGTGGCTGAAAATTGGAGGAGGTTCAAACAACGTTTGGGGTTGTATTTATCAGCAATCAGAGCTGACGAGAAAGGTGATAAAATGAAAGCGTCACTGTTCTTACATGTCGTGGGTGATGAAGCGCTGGAGGTGTATAATAACTTCACATTCGCTGCTGATGGAGACAAAATGAAACTAGATAAAATAATGGAACAGTTTGAGGCCTACTGCATACCTAAACGTAACGTGACGTTTGAGAGGCACAGAATTTTCACATGTGTACAGAAAATGGGTGAGACTATTGATCAGTATGTGACTGAACTGAGAAACAGAAGCAAATCGTGTGAATTTGGGGGACTGACAGACTCGCTGATAAAAGACAGACTGGTGTGTGGTATTCCAGATAATGGTCTAAGGGAAAGACTGCTAAGAGAGCAAGATCTAGACCTGGGAAAAGCCATAGCACTGTGTAAGGCTACAGAGACTGTGAAGTCGCAGGCAAAGGAGATGTTCAGTGACAATAGCTGCAACGTGGATGCAGTGAGAATGAACGGACATAAACCGTTTAACAAAAAGAGCGCCAATGTGAAAAAAGAGGCGTGGCCAGCGAACGAAAATGAAAGGGACAATCGAAAGTCATGTAGTCGATGCGGTACACAGCATCCACCAAGAAAGTGTCCAGCATATGGTAAAACATGCAATAGTTGCAACAAGAACAACCATTATGCCCGTTGCTGTAAGAACCAAATGCAATAAAGCAAGGTCCATGCAGTAGATGAAAGCGACATAGAGGAGTTCAATGTTGATGTTGTGTCTGAAAACAAAGAAGAAAGAGACTGGATGTTGACACTAAAAGTGAATGACATACATATTCCATTTAAATTGGATACTGGAGCACAAGTTAATGTGATATCAGAGACTGATTTTAAGAAAATTAGACCCAGACCAAAGATACATGGAATAAAAGTGAAAGTGACAGGATACACAGGTACTGATATACCAGTGAAAGGAAGATGCATTGTCAAAGTAACACACAAGGACAGAGAGCACACGCTAGCATTAATCGTGGTGCCAAAGGATGTGCAAGCCATACTAGGTTTAAAAGCCTGTGAGAGACTGAACCTGGTAAAGAGGGTCCTCGTTGTGGAAAGCGAAGGAGAGACAGTCTATGATGAACTGAATGTTGCGTACACACCGGGTAAGCTGATGTATACAGCAGACACGTTGTCCAGAGCTGTTGACCCAGGAGAGCCCGCAAACACAGTGAAAAGACTGAGGTACAAGGCAAAAGACAGTGGAACTGACTTTTACCAGAGCATGCTTGTATATCGCACAACGCCGCTCGAGTGTGGTAAGTCACCAGCCCAACTCCTGATGGGACGTCAGCTAAGGTCAAACCTACCCATCCCGGAGAACCTCCTGAAAACAAAAGAGGGGGAGAAAGTGAGGAAGTTCAAAGAACAACAGAAAGAAAAGCAAAAGTACTACTATGACAGAGGAACACAAAACCTACCTGAACTCCACACTGGTGACCAAGTAAGGTTCAAAGACAAAACAAACACATGGACTCAGAAGGGAACTGTCCTGAGTGAAGTTCAACCAAGATCATACACCATTCAGACAGATGAGGGTGCTGTTCTGAGAAGAAATCGTAGGGATCTTCTCATGGGACCAGCCACAGCAGGTCAAGAGACTGATACTGTTGAACAACCTGATCACACAGCTGAGGAACCAATCATCTGAGGCAACAACTCAGATTCAAGGACAATCAATCAGAAAATCCTCAAGACACGTGAAGCCTCCTGAGAGACTCATTGAGCAAATTTAAGGACTATTGTTATAGAAGGAAGTAATGTTATCTTATTCTTTCTTCAAGTTCTAGTGTATTGACATATTTCATGTGAACACACAAAGCAAGGTTAAAAAACCTTGATCATGATAATGATAATGTAAGTTCATTAAGTGTTACAGTTAAAATGCAGATTAATACAAAGAAAACATGTTGTTAGTTAAAAGTAAAATACTTTTGTTTTAAGAAAAGGAGATGTAATGATATCAGCAAATAGAGATGGTATTTGCCTGTTTGATTATCATGTCTTACCAGCATAGTTGCCTGATTGATTACTTATGCCTGACCAGCAGAGGGCATGTGACCGAGACAAGCAAGGCAGTTTAGTTTAGTTTCAGTTTTGTTTTAGATGCATCACTAGCATCATGTCTCCTGTAAAGCTGTATAAAGAGTTCAACAGACTTTAGATTAAAAGGCATTCTCTTTCATAAATGTCTCGTCATTGAACCCACAAAGAAATCAATACATTTATATGTCCAGTTGGGTTCTACCAATTTGAAAGGATGCCACAGGGAGTTTCAGGCGCTCCAGCAACTTTTCAAAGAATAATGAAACAAACAGTTGGGGACATGAACTCGCTCGAAGTATTGGTGTACTTGGACGATATCATTGTGTTTGGGGCAACCATTGAAGAACACGAAGCTCGGTTGCTGAAAGTGCTTGGTCGCCTGGAGGATGAAGGTCTCAAGCTATCATTGGACAAGTGTCAGTTTTGCCAAACATCCGTGTCCTATGTGGGGCATATTGTATCACAGGATGGAGTAGCCACAGATCCATCCAAGATCGAAGCTGTTACCACATGGCCCAAACCGAACACAGTGACTGCCTTACGGTCATTTCTTGGGTTCTGCGGATATTACAGGCGCTTTGTGCAGGATTACTCCAAACTGGCCCATCCTCTGAATCAGCTGCTGGCTGGTTACCTCCCACCAGCCGAGAGGAAGAAAAAGGCTAAAGGTAAAGAGAACAAGGACTACTTCAAACCCTCTGAGCCTTTTGGTGTTAGATGGGATGAGAAATGCGAAGAGGCCTTCCACACCTTACTCAAGCCCCCGTGTTGGCTTTTGCAAACCCACAGCTGCCATATGTGCTACACGTGGATGCCAGTCAAGAAGGGTTGGGTGGTGTGTTGTATCAGGACCAAGGAGCAGGGCTGAGACCTGTAGCATTCATCAGTCGCAGTCTTACGCCATCAGAGCGTAACTACCCAGCTCATAAGCTAGAATTCTTGGCATTGAAGTGGGGGGTGGTGGATAAGCTGCAGGATTATCTGTATGGAGCGAAGTTTGAAGTGAGGACAGACAATAATCCATTAACCTATGTGTTGACTTCGGCAAAACTTGATGCCACCGGCCACCGCTGGCTTGCTGCACTATCTGCTTACGACTTTAGTCTCAGGTACAGACCTGGGAACCAGAACATTGACGCAGATGCTCTGTCTCGTCGCCCACACTACCAGAAACCAGAGTGGAAAGCTGTTGCTTCAGCAGATGTGAAAGTAATGTGTCAGATGTCCGTGGTATCTGGACCAAAGAATTCATTTCATGCCTGAGAGATTGACCACTTGGGAGCGTCAATGCATGCTGTTCCCCAGGCATTTTGCAATCTTTCCAGTTTGGATGTACAAAACTTACCCATGTTGTGTTCATCTGAAATATCCAAAGCACAACAGGAGGATCCCTGTATTCATGAGGTGTTTTCAGCTCTCCGTCTGGGTGATATTACACAGATCGACAAATCAAAACATCCTGACTGTCGTCTGCTCCTAAGAGAATGGGACCACTTGGAAATTAAAGAGGGAGTGTTGTGTAGAATCACTCACCCACCCACTAAACCATGTCATTCACAGTTGGTCCTGCCTGAAAAGTACAGGGAAATAGTGATGAAGTCTTTGCATGATGACGCAGGTCATCTGGGAGTAGATAAGACCTATGGGTTGGTCAAGGACAGATTCTATTGGCCGCGTATGAAGTCTGCGGTTGAGGAGTTCTGCAAGTCCTGTGCACGTTGTGTCCAGAGAAAGACTTTACCTAAAAGAGTTGCTCCTCTGTTTCACATGCAAAGTGATGGACCTCTAGACCTTGTCTGTATAGATTTTCTGTCCATCGAACCTGATTCCAGCAATACCGCAAATGTCTTGGTCATTACAGATCATTATACTCGCTATGCCCAAGCTTTTCCCACAAATGATCAGAAAGCATCCACCATTGCCAAAGTGTTGTGGGAGAAATACTTCATCCACTATGGACTGCCAAAGCGAATACACAGTGATCAAGGTAGAGACTTTGAAAGTAGACTTATACATGAGTTGTTGTCCATGCTCGGGATTGAGAAGTCAAGAACAACTCCATACCATCCTCAGGGAGATCCTCAACCTGAGCGGTTTAACCGTACTTTGTTAGACATGCTTGGAACGCTGGATTCAAAGCGAAAGAACAAGTGGAGTCGGCACATTGGACATCTTGTTCATTCTTATAATTGTACCCGAAATGACGCTACTGGTTCTTCACCGTACTACCTCATGTTTGGACGTGAAGCGAGGATGCCAGTGGATTTGTGTTTCGGAGTATCCAGTGATGGCACATCACAGAGAACTTACCTCAAGTATGTATCTGACATGAGAAAGGAATTGCAAGCTGCTTATGAACTTGCTGAGTCTGTTTCTGCCAAACAGAATAAAGGAAATAAGCAGAGGTATGACCAGAAGATCCGTTTTTCCCAACTCATGCCTGGTGACTGAGTTCTCATACGGAACCTAGGACTTCAAGGGAAACATAAGTTAGCAGACCGCTGGGCTTCTACACCTTACATTGTTGAAAGTCAAATGTCACAACTACCTGTGTTTCGGCTAAAACCTGCAGGTGGGAATGGACCCATAAAAATACTTCACCGGAATCATATCCTGCCATTGGGACAGCAAGTGCGTCTGGATCCGCCAGCGGATAATGAGCCGACACCTAGTAGGAGAACCCTGCAGAGAAGAAGAAGGAAAAAAACGAGAAACCAGGAAAACTTTGTTCCAGAAGACAGAAAACCCATGACACAGTGTGTGGATCATGAGGAACCTGATGAGTCGGAAGATGAAGAATGGGATCTATGGTACGACCTCCCAGAAAGACGCATAAGACAGAATCTGGATGAATTGTCTGAACCATTTTGCTCAGACTTGGACATGGTCTGGGAAGAACCAGATGCTTCCGAGAAGGAGATAAAAGAGACTGAAAGGCATGATAACAAAGGAACCAACGCCTCCAACGTAGTTGAAGGAACTGAAGACCGGGTATCCGAAATAAGGAGCTCACAGCGAGTTAAGAAGGTTCCTGAAAGATTGACATACAGTACACTAGGCGTGCCAAGTGTAATGATAGCCCCTACGGTTCGATATGTTACCTCCCTTTATACATGGTTGGGAAGCATGCAACCACTTATGTGTAAAGTTCATTAGTCATGGGGACATGCCTATATTTGGTAGGGGGGGAGTGTAATACCCACTGGAAATGTTATGTACGCTAAGTATGGTTATCAATCTTTAACTTAGACACTGTATTATCATTGTTATAAATCCCTGGGTTAAAGTTGCCCATGTGAAGGTACGGCAAGAACTTTTAAGGACACAATGTGACTAAGAGCAGACTTTCCATAATTCTGCACCAGTATCAACTGTTGCAGACAGTGAGGCTGCGCAGTCGCCAGGCAGAAACCCCAGGAGGAAGGGGTGGAGTCGGGTTTTTTCGAGCAGGAAAACGCGAGCGACTGGAAGAAAAGAGGGCAGGAGCTCTGAAAAGAGGGCTCAGGAGGCAAATGGCTGCCGCATCCCGTCCCGGGCTTCCAAACTCGGCCGCCGCCCTTCGTATTAGTAGCTCTGCATCCAGAACTCAAAGTGGGATTCAGTGAGCGTGAAGAGAATTCAACGAAGGGGTTCGGAGTCGTAAGTCTTGCAGACATTATACATACCATGAGCTCCAACTTAAGCGCGCCAACGAAAGAGTGCACTCGAATTTGGACACAGGGACAGATTCTCCTTTGAATCCATATAAATGGAGAATGTATGTTTATTATGTCTCGATTCATTCTAATGTATGCAAATGTCTAATTTAGGTCATTGACCCGTAATCTTCTTATACTGTCTGACGTTAAAACTATAAAGTAAGATAATTAGAATTAAGCCATTGTAGTAGTGATCTCCTTACTGGACTATAGAATACTGTCTACAACAGAGACCACATCTCACATATATCTAGAGAACCGTGAAGGGGTTACATATATTTCCGAGATTCGTGTCAGCTGCAAACTTTGAAATTATATCCTGGATACCCAAGTCCAGGTTATTAATATATATCAAAAAGAGCAGTAGTCCCAACACCGACCCTTGAGGGACACCACTGCACACTTCCCTCCAGTCTGAAAAACAATCGGTCACCATTACTCTCTGCTTTCTGTCCCTTAGCCAATTACTTATTCACACAGCTACTGCACCTTTAATCCCATGGGCTTCGATTTTGTTAACAGATCTATTATGTGGTACTTTATCAAACGCCTTTTCAAAGACCATATACACAACATCAACTGCACTACCCTCATCAACCCTCTCCGTCACTTCATCATAGAAATCAATCAAATTAGTCTTTAACAAATCTGTGCTGGCTTTCATTTATTAACCCATATTTTTCCAAGTGCCAATTAATTTTGTCACAGATTTTTGTCTCTAAATGTTTCCCCACCACCGACGTTGGCTGCCAGGTTTATCCCTCTCCCCTTTTTTGAACAGGGGTGTAACATTTGCAATCCTCCAATACTCTGGCACCACTCCCATGCCAAAAGAGGATTGGAAGATGATGGCCAGAGTCACCTTAATTTCCACCCTTACTTTCCTCAGCAACCGAGGATGCATCCCACCTGGACCTGGTGTCTTTTCTACTTTGATGACTGTCAAACGGTTTTTTAAGTATCTCCTCTTTAACTATCCAATTTCTCAACTACCTCCTCATTTACTGTGACATTGCCAGCATCCTCCTCTTTAGTGAAGACGGTTAAAAAATATTTATTTAGTACTTCAGCCATGCCCTCTGCCTCCACAAGACGATCTCCTTTTTGTTCCCTAATTGGCCCTACCCTTCCTTTGACTACCCTTTTACTATTTATATGTTTATAAAAGACATTTGGGTTCCCTTTTATGTTACTTGTTAATCTATTCCCATACACTCGCTTTGCCCCTCTTATCTTTTTTTTCAGTTCTTTCCTGTATTTTTTGTATTCAGATTGGTTCTCTTCTGAATTATGAACCTAACATTTATCATAAGCTTCCTTTTTCTGTTTCATTTTCTTTAATAATCCAGAGAGCTCTAGCTTTGGATACCCTTCCTTCCCCCCTCGTGGGACTGTGACTAGTCTGTACCCATCTTTGGCCTCCCATTGTTCATTTCCTGTTTTACCTGCCAACCTTTGATACCAGTCCACTTGGGCCAGATCTCTTTTCAACTCACTGAAATTAGCTCTCATCCAGTTGAGTATTTTTGCATTTTATTGATCCTTGTCCTTTTCCATAACTACTTTAAACCTAATGATATTGTGATTGCTCTTTTCCAAATGCTCCCCCACTTAAACATGCTCCATCTTTCCCACTTCATTTCCCAGGACTAAATCCAGCACTGCTTCCTTCCTCGTTGGGCTGGAAATAAATTGATCAAGAAAGTTCTCTTGTACACATATTAGGAATTCCTCCCCCTCTTTACATTATTATTTCCCAGTCTATATTAGGATGAATGAAGTCCCCTATTATCACTACTCTAAAGTTCTGCAATTTGCCTGCAAATTTGCTCCTCTATCTCCTTCCCACTATTTGGTGGCCTATAGTATACACCCAGCAGCGTAGTAGCTCCTCCATTGTTCCTTAATTTTAACCAAATAGATTCTGTCTTTGAAACCTCAAGCACATTATCCATTTCTAGTACTGTAACAGTATATTTGATCAATACTGCCAGCCCCCTCATTTTTCTTCTTCTTTATCTTTTTTGAATACATTACAGCCATGAATATTAAGAGTCCATTCCTCCCCGTGTTTGAGCCAGGTCTCGTTATTGCCACTATAGCATAATCCCATGTGGCTACTTGTGCCTGCAGCTCACCAGCCTTATTTACCACGCCCCGTGCATTTATGCACATGCAGTTTAAACCTATTTTACTCTGCCTCGCACATCCCCCTATCTGAACCCTCCGATTTCTGAACTACTCTTTATTCTAATGCTGTTTGTCTCTCCCACTCCTCTGTGCACCTTGTATCTCTTCTCTAATGCTTTATTCTGGTGCTCCTTCCCCTGTCAAATTAGCTGAAATCCTCCCCCACAGCACTAGCTAACCTCCCTGAGAGGACATTTGTCCCAGCCCTGTTGAGGGGCAACCCGTCCATCTTGCCCCATAATTGGCCCCAGTGCTCCAGGAATCTGAAGCCCTCCCTCCTGCACGATTTCTCCAGCCACGCATTAACCTGTCTTATCTTACTGCTCCTATACTCAGTAGCACGTGGTATTGGGAGTAATTCAGAGATTACTACCCTTGGAGTCCTGGGCCTAGAAATTCAGTTGGGTGCGCCAGCCGTTAGCGCCTTAGGAGGAGTAGATCTCGAGCGCTAGGCGCTTAGCGCTCGGGCGCAACGCGATCTGCGCCTTGCCCCAACTTCAGTAGACATTTAGCGCCGGCGCAAAGTCTTAGCGCGCCCTGCTGCGCGCGCAGATCATGACGTCATTTCGTCGTGCAACGCCCTTTGTGCACCCGGAACCGGAACTTCACTCGCGCCGCCCCATTGTGCGCCGGGCGGCCCTAACGACTGTGAAGTGGAACGGTACACAGCCGAGGCGGGCCGCGGGGAGCGCAAATTAAAGGGCACTCCTGCAGTAGAAAAGGCAGCCGTTTTGCAACACTTTGTGAGAGACAAAGATGATGATGGATGAGAGGGGGAGGGGGAGGAGGAGGAGGAGGAGGAGGAGGAGGAGGTGTTGTTGTTGTTGTTGTGCCGGTACCACATAACAAACTGATGGAGAGAAGCCCTCCCCAACAACACAAATGCAGCAGTCTCGGCCTTTCAAAAAACCAAATCCACCCTCCCCCTTTAAGAGCTCACCGGAGCCAGAGTGTCTGCCGTCAATCAGCAGCTCGCCGCACCTGCCCTGCGCCCACCTTCCGGTGTTAGCGCCCGGGCCGCCGGCTTAGCGCCTAAAGAGAGCCGTGCATCGCCAGTTTTAGCGCTCGAGCAAACTCTTAGGGCGAAGCTAATGAATATCGGGGAAGTGGCCTCGAATTTGCGCCGGGCGCAAACTTTAGCGGCCGCCCGACTTTACCGCCCCAAAAGTGGCTATAATGAATTTCTAGGCCCTGTTCTTTAACTTCCTCCCTAGCTCCTGAAACTCTGTCTGGAGGACTTCAACCCTTTTTCTACCTATACCATTGGTTCCAACATGGACCACAACTTCTCTCACTGTTCCCCTTCCCCCTGCAAAATGTTCTTCACACGTTTAGTGATGTCCTTTAAATGCACGTCTATGGTGAGGTAGACAGCGAGATTCAATTTTCGTGAAGCTAACAGTGGAGTGGCGCAACTTGGGCAACACCTTTTTGGTGTTCACATTTAATTGCGCATCTGCCCCATCACCTGAAGTTTACGAATAAATAACGGCAAGCACTATTAGCCTCACCATTATTTTGACAGCAAATTCAGGCCTTTTACTTTCAGAGTATAAATACAATGTTAATAATGACATATTAGCGTGGGAAACAGTATGTTTAGGTTTTTCACGGAGTTAATAAAAACACGAGTTGTGTCATGCTCTCAGTTACGGAGATATAGATATAGTTGCTTGAGGGTGTTAAGGTTTGCTTTACAACTGGATTCTATGATACAAATCTACAGATGAGCTGAGTCATAACTAGAGAGTCTGCTGGGGAGATTTATCTCAGCAAAGAGAGTTACAGGGCCGCCCCCCACCTCTCACGGCTACTCAGGAAAGTCCAGATCCAGCCACACTGTAGTTTCAATCTCATATCAGCAAGAATGCTGAAATTTACTGTAGAAGGTGAGGTTACAACATGTGGGGACGGGATACTGAATTAAAGGATCAGCCATGATCTCATTAAATGGCGGAGCAGGCACGAAGGGCCGAATGGCCTACTCCTGCTCCTATCTTCTATGTATCTATGTATCTATGTATATTAGATTTTAGTAGGATTCCACTTCTAAAGAGTATATGTAAAGCACATAAAATTGGAATAAGCCAAGGGTGTTCAAAATCATGGAATGTTTTCAGAGGGGAAACAGTGTAGGATTGTTTTCACTGTTTGGTGAATTGGTTACAAGGTGGCATAAACTCAAGAAGAACTGTACTCATAACATCAGTAGAATCATAGAATCTTATAGCGCAGAAGGAGGCCATTCAGCCCACCGTGCCTGTGTCGGTTCTTTGAAAGAACTGTCCAATTTAATCCCACACCTCAAATTTTTCCCCATAACTCTGAAAATTAATCCTCTTCAAGGACATGTCCAATTATCTTTTGAAAGTTCCTATGGAATCTGTTCCCACCACTCTTTCAGGTAGTGCATTCCAGATCTTAACAACCATCTGTGTGAAAAGAATTCTCATTTCCCCTCTAGTTCTTTTGATGATTATTTTAAATCTATGACCTCTGGTTACCCACCCATTTGCCAGAGGAAACAGTTTCTCCCTACTTGCTCTGTCAAAACATCGCATAATTTTGAATACTTCTATTAGGCCTCCCCTTAACCTTCTTTTCTCTAAGGAAAGAAAGACTTGCATTTATATAGCGTCTTTCATGACCACCAAACGTCTCATAAGAACATAAGAACATAAGAAGTAGGAGCAGGAGTAGGCCATACGGCCCCTCGGGCCTGCTCCGCCATTCAATAGGATCATGGCTGATCTGAATCTAGACTCATGTCCACTTCCCTGCCCTCTCCCCGTAACCCCTAATTCCCTTATCTGTTAGAAAACTGTCTGTCTCCATTTTAAATTTATTTAATGTTGCAGCTTCCGCAGCTCTCTGGGGTAGCAAATTCCATAGATTTACTACCCTCTGAGTGAAGAAGTTTCTCCTCATTTCAGTTTTGAAAGGGCAGCCCCTTATTCTTAGATTATGCCCCCTAGTTCTAGTCTCACCCATCAGTGGAAACATCCTCACCGTATCCACCCGATCAAGTCCCCTCACAATCTTATATGTTTCGATAAGATCGCCTCTCATTCTTCTGAACTCCAATGAGTAGAGTCCCAACCTACTCAACCTTTCCTCATACGTCAACCCCCTCATCTCCGGAATCAACCGAGTGAACCTTCTCTGAACCGCCTCGAGAGCAAGTATATCTTTTCTTAAATATGGAAACCAAAACTGCACGCAGTATTCCAGGTGTGGCCTCACCAATACCCTGTATAACTGCAGCAAGACTTCCCTGTTTTTATACTCCATCCCCCTCGCAATAAAAGCCAAGATTCCATTGGCCTTCCTGATCACCTGCTGCACCTGCATACTAACTTTTTGTGTTTCATGCACCAGGACCCCCAGATCCCTTTGTACTCAAAGCGCTTTACAGCCAATGAAGTACTTTTTGAAGTGTAGTCACTGTTGTAATGTAAGAAATGGAGAACAACCCCAGTTTCTTTAGTCTCTCCACATAACTGAAGTCTTTCATCCCTGGTATCATCCTGTTAACCTCCTCTGTACCTTCTCCAAGGCCATGACACCCTTCCTGAAGTGTGGTGCCCTGAATTGTACACAATACTCCAACTGAGGCCTAACCAGTGATTTGTAAAGGTTTAGCATGACTTCCTTCTTTTTGTATTCAATGCCCCTATTTACAAAGCCAAGTATCCCATATGCTTTCTTAACCACCTTATCAACGTGCCCTGCAACCTTCAAAGATTTGTGAATATGTACCCCCAGGTCCCTCTGCTCTTGCACCCCCTCAAAATAGTACCATTTAGATTATACAGAGCCCAGCAAAATCATTGAGCTTCTTCAAACATAAGCTCGTCATCTTCTTCAAGTTGAATGTGGTAAGAAAGGACAATTGATTTCTTCACATGCTTATAGTTTCCTCTTCATCATATCAATAAAGAAGCAACACCTTTTAGCCCTAATTCTGCGCAAATTGGCTGCCGCGTTTCCTGCATTACAACAGTGACTACACTTCAAAAGTACTTCATTGGCTGTAAAGTGCTTTGGGACGTCCTGAGGTTCGGTCCGGGTCGGTTGGTCGGTCTTTCTTATTCTTCTTTTAATCAAAAATGGGTAAATGCTTGGTTTTCTCAGTAATGACCAACCTGTTAGTGAATTCACAGGAATACACAATTTTGAAACATGCAGGCCTAGAAATTTGATTGCGAAGTACGACTGAAAATGGGCAGGCAGGGGGCATCGCGCACACGGCAGACCCCTATTCACCAAGTCACAAGGATCGCCTGACATTGGTGCTGGTAGCTCATTATCATGATTCAAATGTGCAGCACTATTTATTGGCAGATCGTCTGTTTGGGGGGTGGGGGGGGCGGTGGTGGCGGAAAATTGCGTGTGCCCTGTTACTACATCCTTAATAATAGATTCTAGCATTTTCCCTACTACTGATGTCAGGCTGACTGGTCTGTAGTTCTCCGCTTTCTCTCCCCCTTCTTTCTTAAATAGTGAGGTTACATTTACTACCTTCCAATCCGCGGGAACCGTTCTAGAATTGATGGAATTTTGGGAAATGACAACCAATGCATCCACTATTTCTATAGCCACCTCTTTCAAAACCCTAGGATGTAGGCCATCAGGTCCAGGGGATTTATCGGCTTTCAGTCCCATTAATTTCTCCAGTACTTTTTTTTACTAATACTAATTTCTTTCAGTTCCTCATTCTCGCTAGACCCTTGGTTCTCCACTATTTCCGGGACGCTTTTTGCGTCTTCTTCCGTGAAGATAGACACGAAGTATTTGTTTAATTTAACTGCCCTTTCCTTATTCCCCGTTATAATTTCTCCTGTCTCAGCCTGTAAGGGACCCACATTTACTTTTGCTAATCTTTTCCTTTTTACAGTCTGTTTTTATGTCTCATGCTAGTTTACTCTCATATTCTATTTTCCCTTTCTTTATCAATTGCTTGGTCCTCCTTTGCTAAATTCTAAAATCCTCCCAATCCTCAGGCTTACTACTCTTTTTGACAACATTAAAAGCCTCTTCCTTTGATCTAATACTATCTTTAACTTCTATTGTTAGCCACGGTTGGATCACTTTTCCTGTGGGGTTTTTGTGCCTTAAAGAAATGTATATTTGTTGTAAATTATGTATTCATTCTTTAAATGCTAGCCATTGCTTCTCTACCATCATACCTTTTAATGTAGTTTCCCAATCTACTGTAGCCAACTCGCCCCTCATACCTACATAGTTTGCTTTGTTTAGATTTAAGGGAATGTAGTTTTGGATTTAACTAAATTATTTCAAACTCAATATAAAATTCTATCATATTATGGTTACTCTTCCCTAAATGCCCCTTTACTACAAGGTTATTAATTAACCCTTTCTCATTGCACAAAACTAGAGCTAAAAGAGCCTGTTCCCTAGTTGGTTCCTCAACATACTGATCTACAAAACTATCTTGCATACATTCTATAAATTCGTCCTCCACACTATTACTGCAAATTTGGTTTGTTCAGTCTATTAGAAATCTCTGTTAACCGGCAAAATTCAGGAGTAGGTTCAGGTAAGTTTTACTTCATATTAGTGGCCGTTCCTGGATCTGTGGCTGTGTAACTGGGGTTTCTGCACCTGTTGCTAAGCAACAGGGACACCTGGATCTTGTGGCCGGGGTTCCTGCACCTGTTGCTAAGCAACAGGGACGCCTGGATCTTGTGCTGTGTACAGGGCTCTCGTACCTTTTACTATACCTCTCTGTAATCCGGACTTTTTGATAAACCGGCACCACGCCGGTCCCATCGGTGCCGGATAAAAAAGAGTTTCCTGTATAGATTAAAGTCCCCCATGATTACTGTATTACCCTTGTTACATGCGCCTCTAATTTCCTGATTTATACTCTGCCCTACATTATAACTATTGTTTGGGGGCCTATAAATAACTCCCACCAATGTTTTCTGCCCCTTGCTGTTTCTTAGCTCCACCCAAACTGATTCTACTTCTTGATTTTCGGAGCTAAGATCCTTTCTATCTACTGTCTTTATCCAATCCTTTATTATCAGGGCTGCCCCTCCTCCTTTTCCATTTTGCCTATCTCTTCTAAAAGTTAAGTATCCTGGAATATTTAGTTCCCAACCTTGGCCACATTGCAACCACATCTCCGTAATGGCTATTAGATCAAACCTATTCATTTCTATCTGCACTATTAATTCATCTACAGGAAACTTTCGATTTACTGGCACCTAAATAACCGGAAATCTCGGTTAACCAGCAAAATTCAGGAGTAGGTTTTACTTCATATTGTATTTGCCTTCCTCCGTCTGTTGCTGTGCAAGGGTGCGGCTGCAGCTGTTGCTAAGCTACAGAGACGCTTGGAACTTGTGGCCATTGTTCTACACTTGTTGCTAAGCAACAGGGTTTGTTGCTTTTTATGGAGCTGTCAGCTCTCCCTATCTTTTACTATAGCGTTCGGTTATCTGGAATTTTTCATGAACTGGCACCATGTCGGTCCCATCCATGCCGGATAAAAAAAAGTTTCCTGTATTTTGTTGCGAATGCTTCCTGCATTCAGATATAGTGCCTTTTGCTTTGACTTTTTTCTATTTTTCCCTGATGTCACCTTAGTCACTGATGCCTTATTACCTTTGTTACTCTCTCTGTCCCTTTCTGACCCACTCTGCTTATTTTTACCCAAAAATCTACTCTGCTCTAGAGCCTTGACATTTCTCTCGCTGCTTTTAAATTTACTCTTTCCTGAATCCTCCCACCCCCCTTCATTAGTTTAAAGCCCTGTCTACTGCCCTAGTTATTCAGTTCACCAGGACACTGGTCCCAGCCCGGTTTAAGTGGAGCCCGTACTAATGGACTACTCAGTCTTTGGTTTTGAGATACTAGATCATAACTAGTAACTGAGGTGGTGGAATAAAAGGAAGATATATCTGTCTTTTTTTATTCATTCATGGGATGTGGGCGTCGCTGGCAAGGCCAGCATTTATTGCCCTAATTGCGCTTGACAAGGTGGTGGTGAGCCACCTTTTGAACCTTTGCAGTCCGTGTGGTGAAGGTACTCCCATAGTGCTTTTAGGGAGGGAGTTCCAGGCTTTTGGCCCAGCAACGATGAAGGAATGGCAATATATTTCCAAGTCAGGATGATGTGGAACTCACAGGTGGTGGTGTTCCCATGTACCTGCTGCCCTTGTCCTTCTAGGTGGTAGAGGTCATGGGTTTTGGAGGTGCTGTCAAAGAAGCATTGGCAAGTTGCTGCAGTGCATCTTGTAGATGGTACACATTGCAGCCACGGTGCGCCAGTGGTGGAGGGAATGAATGTTTAAGGTGGTGGATGGGGTGCCGATCAAGCGGGCTGCTTTGTCCTGGGTGGCGTTGTGCTTCTTGAGTGTTGTTGGAGCTGCCCTCATCCGGGCAAGTGGAGAGTATTCCATCACACTCCTGGTTTGTGCCTTGTAGATCAAGGGCAGGTGGAAAGGCTTCGGGGAGTCAGGAGGTAAGTCACCCGCCACAGAATACCTAGCTTCTGACCTGCTCTTGTAGCCACAGTATCAATGTGGCTGGTCCAGTTAAGTTTCTGGTCAATGGTGACCCCCAGGATGTTGATGGTGGGGGATTTGGCAATGGTAATGCCGTTGAATGTCAAGGGGTAGTGGTTAAACACTCTCTTGTTGGAGATAATCACTGCCTGGCACTTGTGCAGTGCAAATGTTACTTGCCACTTATCAGCCCAAGCCTGAATGTTGACCAGGTCTTGCTGCATGTGGGCATGGACTGCTTCATTATGTGAGAAGTTGCGAATAGAACTGAACACTGTGCAATCGTCAGCGAACAATCCCACTTCTGACCTTATGATGGAGGGAAGGTCATTGATGAAGCAGCTGAAAATGGTTGCCCTGGGGCACTGTCCTCAGTAACCCCTGTAGCGATGTCCTGGGGCTGAGATGATTAGCCTCCAACAACCACAACCGTCTTCTGTTGTGCTAGGTATGACTCCAGCCAGTGGAGAGTTTTCCCCCTAATTCCCATTGACTTCAATTTTACTCGGGCTCCTTGATGCCATACTTGGCCAAATGCTGCCTTGATGTCAAGGGCAATCACTCTCACCTCACCTCTGGAATTCAGCTGTTTTGGACCAAGGCTGTAATGGGGTCTGGAGCTGAGTGCTCCTGGTGGAACTCAAACTTAGCATTGGTGAGCAGATTATTGGTGAGCAGGTGTCGCTTGATAGCACTGTCGACGACACCTTCCATCACTTTGCTGATGATTGAGAGTATACTGATGGGGCGGTAATTGGCCGGATTGGATTTGTCCTGCTTTTTGTGGAAAAGACATACCTGGGCAATTTTCCATTTTGCCGAGTAGATATGGTTTGCCACATATGAAATGTGTAAACGCTGAAAGAAATCTCAGTATGGATTCTAATAACAGGAAGAGAGGTTGACCAAAGTTCACTTGGCAACGCAGATGGAAAAACACCTTAAAGGAAACAGATCTGGCCATGGAGGATGGAAAAAGAAATTACAGACACTGTTGGAAATAGAAGCTCAGTGCTAACTTCTCTGCCTTAAGTCACAGAGCCATTTGCATTTACGTAACTGGATTCCATTAGTTGAATGATAAATCTTATTAAATTACAGCATTCATATCATTCAACAGGTTTTACAATCTTTCACACCACTATTAAGAATGCAGACTACAGCTTAATACAGCAACATTTAGTCTTAATGCAATCAATAGCAGGTTATAATTCATGATTACTTACAAAAATCTGTCAGTTCTTGAACTTTAGGCATCCCGCTGGCTCAGTTTTATTGTAGGTTTCAGGATTAAGATACAGAATAAACAATCCATTTATAAAATACAGCACATTGTGTCAGCACTGCCAAATTGCTCGAAAGTACTTTGTGTAATTCTCCACTGAAATCTGGCAGTGCTATGGAACCTGAGGAGACATTTCAAATGATGTTCAACAGCAGAGTAACCTTTTCCATCAGAGTCATTGGACTACCCTTTGCAACATTAATAATTAAATGGGCTTTGTGCGAATAGAGATTTCTACTGCAGCCACACTGCGATTACTGATCATACTGCCTGCTGCTACAGCCTGCTACCGACTGTCCACTGCACCACAATTATCAATGCACGTAGCTAAACAAATTGCAACAGGCATTATCACACCTTTCCTCGTGTCTGCTGGATGCCTAGCACCAAGGAAACATTGCGCACTGTAACATTTCCCGAATGCTATTATTAATTTCTCAGCCAGCTGGGCAGCTTTCTTTTTAAGGTCACCCAGTGGAGGGGAAATCAGCTGGTTTTTTGGAAGATGCCATCTGTGTCTTATTTCTCGGAAAACCTAATTAAATGAACTTGCAGGAGTCCGGTGACACTGACCTGCCTGTCCTCAATCCCCCCGGGACACAGGGAGCAACAGCAATCAGCATTTCCAACCCAGCGCTTCTTACGGCACTCTTGGACCCGCTCCCTAATATTTTCGCAGAAAGATCCCCAGAAGGTTTGCGTTGTTGCTGTTGTTTTGTTTGACTGCACATTGTCAGCAGAGTATATACCCAGAGAGACAATCGCATCAGAAATTAGAGGCAAAAAAACTGCCTTTCAGCAAGGGGGTTATGATTTGGTCATTTTGTGCATTTCTACTGTCTTATTTCCACTCATTGGAACTCCAACCTGTTGAAAGAGCTTGCACACTACAGCTTAATGCTGCAGCTTGCACTGTCTAAAGCATTGTCACAAGTCAGAAAAAGATGGGAGAAGAAGCTATGCTTGTGCATAGGGGAAGAAGCTATGCTATGCAGCCGCAGGTGTGACTCCAGGATGGTATGTTGCCTCCCTGGTGCCAGGGTCAAGGATGTCACTGAGCGGCTGCAGGTCATTCTGAGGGGAGAGGGTGAACAGCCAGAGGTCGTGGTCCATATCAGTACCAACGACATAGGTAGAAAGAGGGATGAGGTCTTGCAAGCAGATCTTAGGGAGCTAGGAAAGAGATTAAAAAGCAAGACCTCAAAGCAATCTCCGGATTATTCCCGTGCCACGTGCTAGTGAATACAGAAATAGGAGGATAGAGCAGATGAATGCTTGGCTGGAGAGATGGTGCAGGAGGGAGGGCTTTAGATTCCTGAGGCATTGGGACCGTTTCTGGGGGAGGTGGGACCTGTACAAGCCGGACGGGTTTCACCTCAACAGGACCGGGACCAATATCCTCACGTGGGGGATTGCTGGTACTGTTGGAGAGGGTTTAAATTAGCTTGGCAGGGGAATGGGAACCTGAGAGTAGATTCAGAAGGGAGAGAAGCAAAGCTGGAAATGGAAGGCAGAAAATTAGTAAGCGAGTTTGGAAGGCAGAGGAAACAAAGACTAGTAAATAGACAACAAGGTAATTTGGCAGTGCTAAATGGTATATACTTCAACGCAAGGAATCTAGGGAATAAAGCAGATGAGCTGAAGGCACAGATAGACATGTGGGAGTATGATATTATAGCTATTACTGAGGCATGGCTGAAAGAAGGGCAGAAATGGCAGCTCAACATTCCTGGTTACAGGGTTTTCAGACGAGATAGAGAGGAGGATAAAAAAGGAGGGGGTGTCGCAATATTGATTAAAGAAACCATTACAGCTGTGAGGAGGGATGGTAAAGAGAGAAAGCAAGTAATTACAGGCCAGTCAGCCTAACCTCAGTGATGGGAAAATTATTGGAAAAAATTCTGAGGGACAGGATAAATCTTCATTTAGAAAAACACGGATTAATCAGGAACAGTTAGCATGGATTTGTTAAGGAAAGGCCATGTCTGACTAACTTGATTGAAGTTTTTGAAGAGGTAACAAGGAGGGTCGATGAGGGTAGTGTGTTTGATGTAGTCTATATGGATTTTAGCAAAGCTTTTGATAAGGTCCAGCATAGCAGACTGGTCACGAAAGTAAAAGCCCATGGGATCCAAGGCAAAGTGGCAAGTTGGATCCAAAATTGGCTCAGAGGCATAAAACAAAGGGTAATGGTCGAAGGGTGTTTTTGTGACTGGAAGACTGTTTCCAGTGGGGTTCCGCAGGGCTCAGTACTGGGTCCTTTGTTTTTTGTGGTATATATCAATGATTTGGACTTGAATGTAGGAAGTATGACGAAGAAGTTTGCAGATGATTGGCCTTGTGGTTGATAATGAAGAAGGAAGCTGTAGACTGCAGGAAGATATCAATGGACTGGTCAGGTGGGCAGAACAGTGGCAAATGAAATTCAATCCGGAGAAGTGTGAGGTACAGGTAGACTACCCTTTATCCGAACTTCCGAAAACCGAAACCGTCTAAAAACCGAAGGTTTTTTCGTTCAGCGCAAGTCGTGCGCACGACTTACGCTGAGCAGAGGGTCAGCGTAAGTCGTGCGCACGACCCCCCGCGGACCCCCCCGCGGACCCCCGCGGACCCTCCCGCCGGCCCTGACCCCCGCCGACCCCCCCGCGGACCCCCGCCGACCCCCCCGCGGACCCCCACCGACCCACCTTCCGAAATCCGAAATTCTCCGAAAACCGAAACACGGCTGGTCCCGAGGTTTTCGGATAAAGGATAGTCTACCTGTAATACATTTGGGGAGGGCTAACAAGGCAAGGGAATACACAATAAATGGTAGGGCACTGAGAAGTGTAGAGGAACAAAGGGACCTTGGAGTGCATGTTCACAGATCACTGAAAGTAGCAGGACAGGTAGATAAGGTGGTTAAGAAAGCATACGGGATACTTGCCTTTATTAGCCGAGGCATAGAATACAAGAGCAGGGAGGTTATGCTTGAACTGTATAAAACACTAGTTAGGCTGCAGCTAGAATCATGCATACAGTTCTGGTTACCACATTACAGGAAGGATGTGATTGCAATAGAGAAGGTGCAGAGGAGATTTACGAGGATTTTCCCGGGATGGGGAATTTTAGCTATGAGGAAAGATTGGATAGGCTGGGGTTGTTTTCTTTGGAACAGAGGAGGCTGAGTTGAGACCTAATTGAGGTGTAAAAAATTATGAGGGGCCTAGATAGAGTGGATAGGATGGATCTATTTCCCTTAGCAGTGGGGTCAATAACCAGGGGGCATAGATTTAAAGTAATTGGTCAGAGGCTTACAGGGGATTTGAGGAGAAATATTTTCACCCAGAGGGTGGTGGGGGCCTGGAACTCACTGCCTGAAAGGGTGGTAGATGCAGAAACCCTCGTCACATTTAAAAAGTACTTGGATATGCTCTTGAAGTGCCGTAACCTACAAGGATACAGACCAAATGCTGGAAGTGGGATTAGGCTGGATAGCTCTTTGTCGGCTGGCATGGACAAGCTCGACCGAATGGCCTCATTCTGTGCCGTAAATATCTATGATTCTATGATTGTGCAATCACCGAAGTATCACATGTACTTTAATAGGTTAGAAACTGATTTGTTGAATCTTCATCAATCTTCAGCTTTCAAAAGTTTCTTGTTAATGAATGAATGAATTAAATAAATAATAGAATGATACAGCACAGGAGAAAGCCATTCGGCCCATCGTACCTGTGCCGTCTCGTTGAAAGAGCTATCCCATTAGTCCCACTCCCCTGCTCTTTCCCCATAGCCCTGCAAATTTCTCTTTTTCTGGTATATATCTAATGGCGTTTTGAAATCTGCTTCCAACACCCATTCAGGCAGTGCCTTCCAGATTGTAACAACTCGTTGCGTAAAAAAATTTCTCCTCATCTCCCACCTGTTTTTTTGACAATTATCTTAAATATGGCAAATACCTTAATATTTTTTGATAAGCCGTGTATTAGTAATGATCTTTATCAGTAGATTAAGACTTATAAAGCATCGTGTCTAACGCACGCATCAAGATCAGTCACTATGTTTTGATTCAGCTATGTCTCTTGTGGGTAGGGTAATCTTTGAATTTAGTCTGTAACTGATACTCTAACAGTTCAAGAAGCTGAGTGTTTGATTTCCAAACTGAAGGTCAGAATTTTAAATTCTGAGATACCGTCACTCAAACGAAGTTTTGTTCATTCTTGACATAGCCACTAGGTGGAGTATTACGTAGAGTTGAGGGGCTAAAAATTCACTTGCGTCGCGCCCATTGTTTGGGCGCTACGGGTACCGTTTTGGGTTGAAATGGCGTCCGAGCCAAGCACGCACAATTCTGGTGCGTGCCGCGCCGGACGCCATCTTGGTGAGGGTGTTAGCGTCGGCGCTGGGAGCGTGCACCAGAAGTATGTAGAGTAGGCAGAGCGTGACGTCAATCTCATTTGCTAGCTACGCTGGCACTTTAGCCCTCAACACTGGAAGTAATGCCCTGTTAACCTTGCACAGCTGAACATGCGTTATTTAAAGTGATATTTAAAGGGATCATCAACCACTCTATGTAAGTTTGTAGAAGTGTTTGGAGCTTTCTCGAGTTGTTTAAAGTTGGTGAGGTGACGGAGTGGTACTGCAAGTGGAGAAGGTCTTGGTTCTGACTTCAAGGGTTCTGGTCAGACCACTTGCTCCCAGTCATGGGTGCTCTAGTTGTCATTCTCCCTGGCCTGCAGCATGACAGGGAAATGGAGCACAGGTAGCGAAGAAGAGGCCAATCTGCTCACGAGGGAGAAGGAGGAGAGGGTGAAGGGCTCTCAGCAAGAGGCCTTACCCATCTAGGGTCTTCTGAGAGCAATTCTCTTACCTCAGCCTGAGCCAGCAGCAGTGTGTGAGACGTTTGCGCTTTACGAAGAAGGTGCTCACTGAAATCTGCCACCTGTTGCAACCAGACCAGCAGCCTCACACCAAGGCAAGGACAGTGCTGCCAGTGGCTGTGAAGGTGATCGTGGTCCTGAATTTCTTCACTTCAGACCCTTCCAAGCTGGAATAGGCAACATCTGTAACATCTCCCAGTTCGCCATCCACTGCTGTGTAAGAGAGGTGACAGACTCTCTTTATGCCAGGAGAGCGGAGTTCATTGTCTTCTCGCTGACCAGAAAGAAGCCAGAGGGTGGCTACTGGGTGACAAGGGCTATCCGCTGACCACCTGGCTCATGACTCCACTCCGCAACCCAGCATGCATACAATGAAAGCCATGCTGCCACACAGAATCTGATAGGGCAGGCCATTGGCATCCTTAAACAATGCTTCCACTGCCTGGACTGCTCTGGAGGAGCCCTGCAGTACTCACCAGAATGTGTCTCAAGATTCATTGTGGTCTGCTGCATGCTCCACAACCTCGCCATCATGAGAGCACAGCCCTTGCCAACAGGCATACGGTGACCAGCTGAGGAGAAGGAGGTGGTGGAAGAGTAAAAGTAGGAGGAGGAGGAGGAGGAAGTGCAAGAGGAAGAGAAGGAGGAAGTGGAAGAGGAGGAAGTGGAAGAGGGGGAAGTAGAACTGGAGGAAGTGGAAGAGGAGGAAGTGGAGGAAGGAGGCAACCCTTTCTGCCTAGGCTGTCCATGATCGACTCATCCAACCGCGGTACGAGTGAACGTAACCCCAATTCTCCATTCAGTAATAGTCCCACACCTTACCTTCCCTCTGTCACTGACCATCACAGCATCCTCTTGGACACAATGCTGAAATGAAAGCCACCTGTTGGAGGACAAATTGCTGGACTGCTGTGACACCTTGCAAGCCCCTTTTCATACTGGTAAACCCAGCCACAATGGCAGCAGTCTGAGCTTGTATGGCAGCAAGCTGAGCCTGCATGAGAGCAATCTGAGCCTGTATGAGAACAATCTGAGCTTGTATGAGAACAATCTGAGCTTGTATGAGAACAATCTGAGCTTGTATGAGAACAATCTGAGCTTGTATGAGAACAATCTGAGCTTGTATGAGAACAATCTGAGCTTGTATGAGAACAATCTGAGCTTGTATGAGAACAATCTGAGCTTGTATGAGAACAATCTGAGCTTGTATGACTTCAGTCTGACCTTCCACTGCAGCACTCAGACATAAGGTGGCTTGTGCTTGTGCTACAAAGGAAGCTGAGACATCAGCCCTCAGACGCTGCATGATGTCCACAAGCTCACTAATGGATCTGCCCACCCCTTCCTGCTGGAAAGGATGGGCTCCAAGCTCTGCACAAAGCCCTGTGCAAAGTTGGTGCCAAACTCTTCCATGCTCCTTGACATTGCACTTAGGCTTTCTGGCAGGCCTGCCAATGCACCAAGCATTTATTTGTGCATACTGTGAGCTATGGGGGGGGGGGATATGTGAGCTATGGGGGCGGTTTGTGGTGGATGGATGGTATGTGGCCACCAGATGGAGACAAAGTCCCCCTCTCACTCCAATTCCGGTGAAGGCCACACCCACCTCCAACAGACCTGAGGCAAATCTACCCATTAGCTCAGGAGTTCAAAAGGCAAACTAGTGCATCCCTTCAGGGCCAGTACCTGAGGAGAAAGCCAAGACTGCTGTTGAAAACCAGTTTGCAGCTGCCACAGAGAGGTCTACTATTGAACACGGGTGGAATATTATTTAGTTCTGAGAGCCTGATGTGATCCCTGGACCGGCTGAGAAAGATCCAGTGGTAAAGTAACCCTGGCTTATTGTTTTTTGGAGAAAACTGATTTAAGGACTGCCTTCCTAACCACCCGGGGCGGGTGATGGTTTTGTTCTTCATTTTTCTTTTTGAACGTCATGTGTTTTTTGGATTTTGCCAGACGTGAACCTTTTTTCCCCGTTTTCTAAAAATAAAACACAGATAACTGCTGTTTTTCATTTACCAATCTTGTGACTGTGCTTGTGTCCTCCACCCCCTCCCCCCCCTGCATCAACACACCCTTTGGTCTAGGTGGTGGTTGATTACAATATATATCAGCATTCTTCTGTAGGCCGCTCCGTCAAAGTGCTCATCTTCGCCATCTGCATCAGAACTCATGTGCGACATCGCCCTTGGGGAGCTGGCACCTGCGCTACCCTTTCCCCCTGCCCTGGATACAGCCCGCTCATGTCTGGTGACTCTCCACGTGCATATCCTGCCTCTAAGCTACCCTCTAAACTTCACGCAATGCCAGTATCTGAGCTGGTGGCTTCGAGTGTCAGATCGAGTGATGATGTTTCTTCTTCTTCATCACTCTCCTCTCGCTCTTCTTCTACAACCACTGCCTGGGCAGGTTGGATTTCTTGGGGCTCTTAAATGAGAAAGGCACAAGGGTAGGGTTGTGGTGAGGGGAGGGGAGGGGAGAAATCAAGAGGTGCATGTTTACACCATGTGCAGCTTGTAAATCAGAAGAGATTGTGGGATGAGGGGAAAGTGGGATGTGAGAAGGATGATGATGTATGAAGATTCCGGCATCTTGTATTCTTTCAGCCCCACCACTGGCCATGTGCTCAGCCATGCCCCTCCCAATAATGTCCAGCACCAGCCCCTACAATGGGGGGTGAGGTGAAGCAGTTGAGTCTGTCCACCCGCCGATTAGGTCAGTGAGTGTGGTGCAATTTGTTTGAGTGATATGCCTGTCATGATATAATATCTGGTAGTGTGTGCAATCTCTGAGATGTGGGTGTGAGCCTTGCAGCAGTGGTAAGTGTGTGAGGATGAGGTGAAGCTATGAATGTGAGATATGAGTTGTGTTTGGCAGAGATTGTTGGTAGGTGAATGAGGGTGTGGTGCATTGAGCAGTATTTAAGAAGGCAAATGGTATGTTGGCCTTCGTAGCAAGAGGGTTCGAGTACAGGAACAAGGATGTCTTGCTGCAATTGTACAAGGCCTTGGTGAGACCGCACCTTGAGTATTGTGTGCAGTTTTGGTCACCTTATCTGAGGAAGGATGTTCTTGCCATGGAAGGAGTGCAGCGAAGATTCACCAGGCTGATCCCTGGGATGGCAGGAATGACGTATGAGGAGAGATTGTGTCAATTGGGCTTATACTCACCGGAGTTTAGAAGATTGAGAGGGGATCTCATCGAAACCTATAAAATTCTGGCAGGCCTGGACAGACTAGATGCAGGAAGGATGTTTCCGATGGCCGGGGAGTCCAGAACCAGGGGTCATAGTCTAATGATAAGGCGTAAGCCATTTAGGACTGAAATGAGGAGGAATTTCTTCACCCAGAGAGTGGTGAACCTGTGGAATTCTCTGCCACAGAGGGCGGTGGAGGCCAGTTCATTAAATATATTCAAGAAGGAGTTGGATATATTTCTTAAGGCTAAAGGGATATGGGGAGAAGGCAGGGACAGGGTACTGAATTTGGATGATCAGCCATGCTCTCATTGAATGGCGGAGCAGGCTCGAGGGGCCGAATGGCCTACTCCTGCTCCTATCTTCTATGTTTGAGCCTCCAGTGCTGCGTTGGAGAAGATTGGTGCACACTCTCTCCCCTGTTGTGCCATCATTAATAGTTTTTTCCCACTGCCTTCACCAGCCAGTTCAATAAGCTGCTGCAGGCAGAATGCACCCCCCCTTTAAGAGGTGCAGACTACCTTTAAGTAGTGCAGGCTAACTTTAATTTGTGTGAGCTTCGCATAAACTTGGGCCCCCTGCTGAGCGTTCAGCCACTCAGCGCCGCAATCATGTTAATCAGCAGTTAGCATGATGTTCGCATGCTGCCTGCAGTCCTCTGAGCAGGCACGGGTTGATCGCGCATCACGATCCCTGCGCCCATTTTTGGGTGCAAACCAATTTCTCAGCCCAGGGATTGCAACTGGGAATGAACAGAATTGATAGGGTCCAGCATTCCTGTTGCAGTCTTGCCTCCTGCTGACCTTTTGCAGGCCACTCAACTTATAGTAGTCAAAGAAGCCTGCAGCCTAGACTGTTCTATCTCAGTCTAGAGGAAGATATGTTACACTGAGTGTCCTATAAGGGGAGAAAGATGGGAACAAAACAGAAACATTGCTATGAAATACGCAAGTAATTTGTAACACTGCAAAATATTGGTGCAATTGTATATTTCAGATACACTGATGCAACGAGGCATTCTAGCATGTTATATGTTTCAAGAGTGGGGTGTGTTTTGGTAGAGCCTGGGAAGGGGGTGTGGGTATCTGGGCAGGAGCATGCAGTGCCAACCCATTGCTATTGAGTTGGGTCAGTTTCTCCTAGCACCATGGTTGGGTTGGAGTGTATGCTCATCTTCCCTCTTGTATCAGCATAGCCCTCCCACTGACATGACTGCTGTGGTGTTTGAGCAAGTGACCTTATACAGCTCGCCATTAGTATATTTTTATCTCCACTATAGTTCCTCATATTAGCAGTACCCTCTTGTGTGATTCCTTCAGCTGGAAGGGCAGAATGTCTCCAGGTAATCTGTGACCATTTGAAGAAAGGTATTTTGCGGGGTGAGAGAAATTACTGTTGTTGATGTTAATGGACGACGCTTAACTTGTTCGTATGATATTTCTCTGTCTGTTATTTTGGTGGAGTAGTTAATTCACTTAAAATAAACAGGTTATTGTCACTAAAATAGCAGGCTGAGGAATGTCATGTGAGCATGCAAAGCTTTCATCTGCTAATATTGCCAACAGTCATTTCTAGGCCATTACTTTCTTTGCCTCCAACTCACTTGCAACCCTGAGATGCATCTAACATGCCAGTGAATAAAGGGGAGAGATCTTTAATTAGGCTGATGGATTCAAGCATCGGGCAAGTGTGGGACTCACACCTACAGCTCCTCAGGTCACTTGCTGCGTGATTATCATTAAACACCTGACCATGAACAATTTGACTATCCAAGTTTATATATTAGAATGAGTAAAACATAAAAATACAGTGCATATTATACTAAGTTTTTGCTGGGGTGGGGGACCATTAACTGTGCCGCATATCAACTTGAGGTATATAGTAGAGCATTTGCATTCCTCAGCATTGTCTAAACCACACACACACACACACACACACACACAAACAGCCTGCACTCTCTCTATCTCTGATTAAACACTAAAAATGTCAGCGTTAAATACAACTCCATTATTTAAGAAAGGTGAGAGAAAGAAATATCTCTTGTGGGGAAGTTATTGTAATCAATAATTGAGGACAGAGTGACTGTGCACTTAGAGAAATTTGAGCTGATTAGAGAGAGCCTAAAGAGCAGGTCATGTCTAATGGACCTAACTGAATTTTTTGAGGAAGTAACTAAAGTAGTAGGAAGTAACTAAAGTAGCAATTTAAATGGACTTCCAGAAGGCATTCGATAAGGTTCTGCATAAGAGGCTGTTAGGCAAAATTAAAGCTCGTGAATTGAAGACATATTATTGACCTGGTTAGGAGATTGGTTAGGTGGCAGAAGACAGAGAGCAGGGATAACAGGTACGTACACGAATTTGAAGGAAGTGGCTCATGGGGCGCGATCTTGCCACCCCTGGGAAGGCGGGTATGGAGGCGGGACTGCCGGGAAAATGGCAGAATTTGGGGGCGGGTGCCCAACTCGCCTCCATGCCATCTTCCCAGGAGGCGGGTAGCCATCCTGCGCTGGGTCCCGTCTCCTTGGAGGCGGGAAAGGATTAAAGCCTATTAACTGCCTGTTAACAAGTGGTTAACAGGCAGAAAATAGGATTATCCCCTTTTTGCCCTCACAAGTGCTGGCTTCCCGAAGGCTCTGAAACCCGCCAGGTCAGCGAGGCAAATAGTGGGTCTGCGGGGGGTCGGGGGGGTGCAAAAGTGTGTTGTGAAGGTAAGTGATGGGTGCACACGTGGGGAGGTGAGTAACTTGAGGTAAGTGCAAAGTGTTAGTAAAAGTGTACTTACCTTTGTTTCTTCCTGCAGGCTTCAGTCGGTGGGTATGCGGAGAGTCTCGCACCTCCGCGTTGGAGATGACAGATAGCTGTTGCATTCTCCAATGCAACAACCATTTCATTTCTGCAAAAGAAAGATGTTTGATGAGGTCTTGAATTCAAGACCTCATCAAACTACAGAGAATGTCGTGGTTGCAAGGTGATCAGGGCTGGGAACTGAATATTCCAGGGTATCTGCCAATTCGGAAGGACAGACAGAAAGGAAAGGGAGGCGGGGTAGCTTTGTTGGTAAAGGATGGGATCAGTGCAGTGGTGAGAAGTGATATGAGATCAGTGCAGTGGTGAGAAGTGATATGAGATCAGTGCAGTGGTGAGAAGTGATATGAGATCAGTGCAGTGGTGAGAAGTGATATGAGATCAGTGCAGTGGTGAGAAGTGATATGAGATCAGTGCAGTGGTGAGAAGTGATATGAGATCAGTGCAGTGGTGAGAACATCAAGATGTAGAATTGGTTTGGGTGGAGATAAAAAATAATAAAGAGAAAAAGTCTCTGGTGGGCGTAGTCTACAGACCCCCGAACAGTAGCAATACTGTTGGACAGAGTATAAATCAACAAATAATGGAGGCCTGTAAAAAAGATACAGTAATAATCATGGGTAGGTGGGCTTATCAAGGTCAATCAAGGGAAAACAGCGTGGGTTGGCCAGAAGTTGTTGGAAGCGGGATTGAAACCCGACAAGTGGGAGTCTCGCCTTCAAAAGCTCCCCATTGGCAAAATCACCCCCTTAGTGTCCGAAAACAATCTGCTGGGGCCTCAACTATTCACTATATTTATTAATGACTTAGATAACACAATAAAGAGCCATATATCCAAGTTTGCTGATGACACAAAGATTGGTGGCATAGTAAGTAGTGTAGATGAGAGTATAAAATTACAAAGAGCCTTTGACAGATTAAGTGAGTGGGCAAAATTGTGGCAGATTGATTTCAACGTAGGTAAGTGTGAGGCCATCCATTTTGGACCAAAAAAGGATCGATCCGAGTATTATTTAAATGGTAAAAAGTGAGGAACAGTGGAGGTCCAAAGAGATTTAGGGGTCCATGTACACAGATCACTAAAACGTAGTACCTGTACTCAGGTACAAAAAATAATCAAAAAGGTTAATGGAATGTTAGCCTTTATAACTAGAGGGCTAGAATATAAAGGGGGGGAAGTTTTGCTACAGCTGTACAAAGCCCTGGTTAGGCCACATCTGGAGCACTGTGTACAGTTCTAGGCACCGCACCTTAGAAATGTTACATTGGCCTTGGAAGGAGTGCAGAGCAGATTCACCAGCATGTTACCAGGGCTCCAAGAGTTAGATTATGATGTGAAATTACACAAACTAGGCTTGTATTCCCTGGAATATAAAAGGTTAAGGGGTGATTTGATTGAGGTTTTTAGGATTTTTGAAAGGAATTGATAGGGTAGAGAGAGAAACTTTATCCATTGGTGGGGAGTCTAGGACAGGGGGACATGACCTTAAAATCAGAGCCAGGTCATTCTGGAGTCAAGTTAGGAAACACATCTTCAGGCAAAGGGTGGTAGAAGTTCGGAACTCTCTCCCAAATAAAGCAATAGAGGCAAGCTCAATTATTAATTTTAAATCTGAGATTGATACATTTTTGCTAACCACATGTATAAAAGGATATGGAGCCCAGGCAGATAGATGGAGTTAAGAAACGAGATCAGCCATGATCTCATTGAATGGTGGAACAGGCTCGAGAGGCTGAATGGTTTATTCCTGTTTCTATGCTCCTAAAGTGAAACCCATGGTACTGGATCTTTTACACTCTTGCTAAGTGCAAGTACATCCTAGTTGACCTTACAGTATTATACATTAATTATATCCTCCTTCCAACTAGATAAAAATCTATAATACTTCCTAAGTGAGTTTTACAACCCTGGTGATGAAGCATGGCTATTTGTGATACATATAAATACAGAAGGGATGCCTATTTTGGGATTCTTTAAAGTCAAAATCCAAATATATATTTTTTTAAGGATTCAAAGCACAACAAAGCTGTCAGTACCTAAACATTTCTCAGTGCCTAAGAGTTGACCTATTGATTACTAAGACAGGGCACTTAGATGAGCAGCTGAAGAGTGGTGACTGGCAGCAATTGGCCAGACACTATAAAATCCTGCTCTCAAATCCCAGCCTCTGTACTAGCCAGGACTGAACAGAAAATGGTGTCTCCAAATGGCAGCCATAGATGAATATGAAATTAAAGAAGTCTCTATTTCACCACTAAATAAGTCAAATAATAATTAAGTAAAAAGGAACTGGAGTGTTGTCACTAGTGTCTCTTCCTGAATTATTCCTTTACCCACATGCCAGGGTCCTCGAGGTTTAAGTGTGCGAACAAACTTACTCTGCGATAACCTAGAGGTAACTTTCATGACCATCAATTTTCAGCTTCAATACATTTTTAAAAAAATTGTTAGAAATTGATTTATTACCAAAGTACAAAATATAGTCTGGGAACTGTAGTTCCTTTAACATCTAACTGTTATGGGAGGATCCCCAAGTGCAGTTTCCTCAAGCTGCCCAAATGTCCCAAGTATTGATATCTCCGCCTCGGAGCCTGACAGAGCAGATAGGTCCCAGTTGGTGCTGCGTTAACTGTTTGCAGCTGGGCCAATGTGGGCATGCCATGATTACTCAGAGGAGGGGAAAATTTGTCAGGGTTGCTGGTCCTCATTACTTTACACACAGACCCCGACTGGAAGTATATGTGCACATGAAGGGATAATTACAGTCCTAGCCCTTTTGGGCTATTCCAGATCAGGCGTATTCCCCAGACATTCACCTTCAACTTAAGTTAGAGATAGTCGAATTCCATAAGACGTTTAAATGGGTCTAAAGGTTCAGGCTATCTCTCCCTAAAGGAAAGGAATGACTAAAGATGTTACCGTCCTCCGGATAGTACTTTTTAATAAGTTGAACTAGACTGTAACCTTCCGGATATTATGAGGGTCCGGAATACCCCCCAGATTTCTGCAACTCCTTACAAAAGAGTGTACAGAATTTGTGGGTTCGCGAGTCTGTACAGATTCACTCTTTGAGACAATTCTAGAAATATATAGTTTTATTTAAGAGCCGACATTCAGTTAACATCTGTTGAATCAGTCGCAACATTAACAATTCAAAGTACAATTAGCTTACATTTCTTATTTCTCAGAGATCCTTATTCTCAAATCTTTACTTCATTTTATTTCTTATTTCTAAATCCAGAACATCGTTACATTTCTTATTTCTTATTTCTAAATCCAGAACATCCACCAAAATCAAATAATGGTACCTCTTTGGACTCCCGAGACTCAAAGTTAAAGACTTAGAGATGCCTCTGGAAAGTTGAGAAACACCCTGCCCGTTCAGCGTGTTCTGACTTCTGTTAAAAAAGGTCTTATTTTTTATACCCTTTTGGCTTTGGTTTCTTCTTTGATGTTCTCTGCTGATGTCAGCTAATTGTCTTTATTGATCCCTCTGTTTGAATGCTTTCTATGTTACTATCAATTCAACTGTTGCATGCATAATTATTTCTCTACTTTTAGGTGTTCCAAAAACCATCATAAAAACAATGACAGCTATGGTTTCTGTTTGTCATTCTTACCAAAGATTCTTCATTCAATTCTTAATTTTGGCTTAACTGCTTTTTTGCAGACATTGGCCTAGAAATTCACTAGCCTTAGCGCCGCTTTTGAGGCGCTAGAGGGACTAGCACCAGAGTTATGGCCAGTTTAAAAATTCCCTGGGGCCCTAAATCGGCGTTGCACCGGTAGCGCTGCGCCGGCACCGATGACGTCATTGGTGTGCGCAGCGTCCCGGTTGCCGTGGTAACCCGCCCGAACTCCGAAATTGAGTTGCGGCCGCCTCGCCCGTGGCAGCCGCAAGCAACGTTCTGGCAGAGGTGCCTTACTCCAGTTTGCGCCGGCGCATTAAAGGCCCCGCGGCGGCCGGCCACTTTCCCGCCGGCCGCCTGCCCGCAGCTCCCTCCCCGGACTTCTCCCCCCCCCCCCCGGAACAGATGCAAGCCCTGGCCTAGAAATTGGGTTTTGGCTTAGCCAGGGCTTTAGCGCCGGAAGTTAGTGCCGGCGCTAAGTCCCCTGCGCGCGCCAAAAATTCAGTGGCGCCACACCCAAACGGCTGCCGGCGCTACTGAAGGGTCTTTGCGGCGGTACATCGGCGCTAACTGCCGTTTCGCGCCGCAATTCCGGCGCTGCGGCACCCGATGCGGTGCGGCAGGCTGGGGACGTGCAGGCCTCCTCCTCCCGTTAAGGAGGAGCTGCCTGCACCCGGCCGCGGCCCGCGCAAATCAGCTTAAAAATGAGCCCGGCACCTCGGACAAGTGCCGGGCTTGCATCTGTTCCGGGGGGGGGGGGGGGGAGAAGTCCGGGGAGGGAGCTGCGGGCAGGCGGCCGGCGGGAAAGTGGCCGGCCGCCGCGGGGCCTTTAATGCGCCGGCGCAAACTGGAGTAAGGCACCTCTGCCAGAACGTTGCTTGCGGCTGCCACGGGCGAGGCGGCCGCAACTCAATTTCGGAGTTCGGGCGGGTTACCACGGCAACCGGGACGCTGCGCACACCGATTACGTCATCGGTGCCGGCGCAGCGCTACCGGTGCAACGCCGATTTAGGGCCCCAGGGAATTTTTAAACTGGCCATAACTCTGGCGCTAGTCCCTCTAGCGCCTCAAAAGCGGCGCTAAGGCTAGTGAATTTCTAGGCCAATGTGTCTTTCCTTATTCTCCATGTTCAATACAAACACAATGCAATTGCTTGGTGTCTCTATTGAAGTTATATCTTCAAAGTCTTGTTGGTATGGTTTTTACTATATGCAAATCAAAACCACTTTAACTGTGTGTTTATTTGTTTTCTAGCTATCTCAATTGGTTGCATATTTAATCTTATGGTTCCTGTTTTCCAAGTTTAACATAAAACTATTTGACCAGCAGATTTTTTTTTCTTGATGTCATGTTTCAAAGGCACATGCCTCTTTTAATGTTTGTATTTCTGTTTTATGGTGTCAGCTCTTCACACTTCACTTGGGTCTTCCATTGTGTTACACCCAAACTCTTGACTCTTCGGAAGCACCAATGGTTTGCTTCAATCTTTCATTGTTTTAGAATATTTAACTAATTCCCATTTCAAAGCTTGTTTACAACTTTGTTATCAACTGATCTTATCTCAGAAGCCTGTATTTCTGTTTACAGCCTTGTCTGCAGAGACTTGTCTTTTAAACCCAGTATGTCTTTTATTAATAAAATATTAGAAATCTGTTCATGATATTGTGTATTTCTCTGAATCATGGCTATTCCTTCACACACAGGTACTGGTGAGTTCAGGATCAGGCTTTGCTGTGATGTCAGATAGCTTATGCAGCAGTCATTTAAATGGCAGGGCATTTTTTGCAGGCAAACATTGTGGAGAAGTCTATAATTATAACGGAGCGTCTCAAGGAAGAATCCCCAGACTTGCTGATGAAGCAACAGAGATGCTACTTTAAAAAGTGGGGGAAAGGAGGATTGTCCTCTTTGGCTCAACAGGGCTTCTCCTATAAGAGGATGGTCAATAGTGTCTGGTAGAAAATGGTGCAATGCATCAATTCAGTCTATAGCTCACACCATAAATATGGAAAAAGCTTTTGGACCTGGAGAAAATAACCAAGATAAGGAGACCCACTGATATCGTACTAAATAGATGGGCAAAGCATGATTGTCACAAAGCACCTGCAAGATGGGAAGACAACTGTGGAAAAAGTCCTCTGGCTGTATCTATGGAGTGGTAAAGTAATGCTTGTCAGTGCTGCAGTCCACGTTGGAACACATTGTAATTCTGTGGGCATAAGCAGCATAGCCGGCAGTGCCAGAGGCCCGAAGCACAGTCGGAGCATCTTTCTATAATTAGTGCCTGTATGCTGTAGGCCAAAGGAAAAAATTAAAAGGTTTATTTTCTGACAACTTTTTTCCACACTTTTAAAAATGAGGCCGCTTTAGGGTAGATTCTCTGCTGACCTTGTATGGAGTAAAAAATCACAGAGCACACTCACAGCAGAGGCAGGCTTTTCGGCCCATCGTGCCTGTGCCGGCTCTTTGAAAGAGCTATCTAATTAGTCCAACTTCCCTGCTCTTTCCCCATAGCCCTGCAAATGCTTCCTTTTCAAGTGTTTATCCAATTCCTTTTTGAAAGTTACGATTGTATCTGCTTCCACCACCCTTTCAGGCAGTGCATTCCAGATCATAACCACTCGCTGCGTAAAAAAATTCCCCTCATCTCCCTTCTGTTTCTTTTGCCAATTATCTTAAATCTGTGTTGTCTGGTTACCAATCCACCTGCCATTTGTCTGTCTATGTTCTCCGAAAGTCAGCTATTATCCTCCTCACTGTTTACTATATTTCCAAGTTTTATGTCATCTGCAAACTTTGAAATGATGCCCTGTGTACCCAAGTCCAGGTCATTAATATATATCAAAAAAGCAGTGGTCCTAATCCCAACCCCTGGGGGACACCACTGTATACTTCCCTCCAGACTGAAAAACAACCGTTCACCACTCCTCCCTGCTTTCTGTCTCAGCCAATTTCATAGCCACGCTGCCACTGCCCCTTTAATCCCATGGATTTCAATTTTGCTAACAAGTCTATTATGTGCACTTTATCAAATGCCTTTTGAAAGTCAATATACACAACATCAACTGCACTACCTTCATCAACACTTGCTGTTGCTTCATCAAAGAACTCAATTAAATTTGTCAAACATGATTTGCCTTTAACAGATCTGTGTTTGCTGTCATTAATCTACCCATTTTTTTTCCCAAGTGACAATTAATTTGTCCCAGATTATGGTCTCTAGATGTTTCCTCACCACCCACATTAGGCTGAGGAGCCTGTAGTTGCCAGGTTTATCCCTCTCCCCTTTTTTGACCCTCCAGTCCTCTGGCACCACTCCCATATCAAGGGGGACTGAAAGATTGTGGCCAGAGCCTCCGCTATCACCACCCTTACTTTCCGCGGCAACCAAGGATGTATCCCAACCGAACTGAGTGACTTTTCTACTTTGAGCACTGCCAACCTTTTACGTACCTCCTCTTTATCTATTTTTATCCTATCTAATTTCTCTACCCCTCCTCCTTTACTGTGGCATTGGCAGCATCCTCTTCTTTTGTGAAGATAGATTCAAAGTATTCATTCAGTACACATGCACTGATCACTTTTAGGAAAATAAATTCATTGCACTTCACTGCAACTTTACCCAAATAATTATTTTTGTAGATGTAGAATAAGGTAGCAGCAGATTAAGATTGGGCTTCCATAGTATTTTGGGTCATTATGTAGTGCGCATATGGACAAATCTGTCAGTGCACATCATTGTATCTGTAATCACTTTCTGGCCAGAAGTGTCATTAGCCATGGCTCCAGAGGATAGACTTTGTCTATGTGTCATTTCTCCTTCAAATGTCCCGGGTAGAGCATTGCTATAAAATAAAGGGATCATGACTGCTGCTGAGGAAGCGGCCATTCATCGTGTGCTGCTGTTCATTGACCAGTGGACAGTGATGGGATGTCCTTGTAATTCATGAACTTTAGGAAATCCTATGATGTGGAAGTTGTCATATATCACCTGGAACAGGTGGTTAAGATGTTTGCTCTGGTGAACAAATCATTAGTGGCCTGCTTGGTGTACCTGTTCATACCCAATTGATGTTGCTGATGTCTACTGTGGCTGTCTCCAAGTACCCAAGCGCAAGCAAGTTGACGGCGGCCCAACAATGACTGCCACTGGCAGTGCACTCCCTGTGATTGAGGTTGTTTGTAGGCCAGCTTATAGCAGTGGCACAACTTCATCACTGCAACCCAGCCTTAGTCTGCAATGATAGATTCCTTCTGAGTGTATAATGACAGACTTTCTCCTGCGCATATGTACCTCCCTTCATTCATCCCCTTCTTCAGCTTCCAAAAACTCCGAGGTGGGGTAGCACAGAATGCAGTGCCCATTCTGGCTAGCTTGGATGCAGCAATCAACATTCAAATAGATCTTTAAGAAGATACTTTGTGAAAGGCAGAACTTGATTGGCCTTTTGCACCCAGCTGATATGGGTGGCATGAGCAAACTGCATTAATGAGGCATTGGTGTCGTGAGAGAACATGGGAATCACTTAGCATGAGATTGCCGACATAAATCAGCCTCTTGCACTGTTTGTGCGAGAGCACCAAGCTCTAGCATTACAGGTCCCCATGGAAATTGTGTGATGAATGGGAAGCCAATGAAATGTGTTCACTACTCATTTGTCAGCCCCATGCACCCAAAATCCACCAGCAGGAAGGATCCTACAGGGTGGAAAATCTACAACATTGTGTTTCAATCATAGGCAGTGATTGAATCGTGCTGCATGAGAGTTTTCTGTTAAATATGCAGTTGGGATAGTAAGTGAGATGTCCCTACTGAACGCATTGCTAAATCTTTGGCATTCATATTACTGCAAACTCTCATGCAATACCCTGTAGCTCTGATAAATAAAATTGCACCCCAGAGGTCACAGTTACTGGGATGTTCATACCTTCTGGCAATTGTGAACATGTGAATGTGTTGTTGTCGATTTTACATAGATACATAGAAGATAGGAGCAGGAGTAGGCCATTCGGCCCTTCGTGCCTGCTCCGCCATTCGATGAGATCATGGCTGATCCTTTAATTCAGTATCCCGTCCCCGCCTTCTCTCCGTAACCCTTAACCCCTTTTGCCCGTAGAAATATATCTAATTCCCTCTTAAATATATTTAATGAGCTGGCGTACACTGCCCTCTGTGGCAATGAGTTCCACAGGTTCACCACTCTCTGAGTGAAGAAATTCCCCCTCATCTCTGTCCTAAATGGTTTAGCCCTTATCCTTAAATTATGTCCTCTAGTTCTGTTCTCACCCGCCAAGGGAAACATTCCTTCTGCATCCAGTCTGTCTAGACCTGTCAGAATTTTATACACTTCTATGAGGTCCCCTCTCAATCTTCTAAACTCCAGTGTGTACATCCCTAAACTACATAGTCTCTCCTCATAGGTCATTCCCGCCATTCCTGGTATCAGCCTGGTGAATCGCCGCTGCACCCCCTCCATGGCAAGAACATCCTTCCTCAGATGAGGCGACCAAAACTGTACACAGTACTCGAGGTGTGGTCTCACCAGTGCCCTGTACAGCTGCAGCAAGGTATCCCTGTTCCTGTATTCTAACCCTTTTGCTATGAAGGCCAGCATACCGTTTGCCTTCTTGACCGCCTGTTGCACCTGCATGCTCGCCTTCAGTGACTGGTGTACAAGAACACCCAGGTCTCTCTGTACTTCCCCCTCTCCCAATCTATTGCCATTTAAATAATAATTTGCCCTCCCGTTCCTGCACCCAAGGTGGATAACTTCGCACTTGTCCACATTATAGTGCATCTGCCATTTATCCGCCCAATCGCCCAGTCTGTCCAAATCGCTCTGGAGCTTCCTGGTCTCTTCCTCTGAGCCCACCCCCCCTCCTAGTTTAGTGTCGTCTGCAAATTTGGAAATGCTGCATCCGACTCCCTGATCCAGGTCATTAATGTAAATTGTGAACAGCTGGGGGCCCAGGACAGATCCCTGTGGTACCCCACTTGTTACTGCCTGCCATTCAGAAAATGAGCCGTTTATTCCAACTCTCTGTTTTCTATCTGACAGCCAGTTCCCTATCCACGCCAAAACTTTCCCCTTTATCCCATGAGCCTCAATTTTCCATGCTAATCTTTTATGTGGGACCTTATCGAAGGCCTTTTGGAAGTCCAGGTACACCACATCTACTGGCTCTCCCCCATCTATTCTACCAGTTACTCCCTCAAAAAATTCCAATAGATTAGTCAAGCACGATTTACCCTTTGTAAATCCATGTTGACTCTGTCCTATCCTGTCCCCATTTGCTAAGTGCTCCGCTATTTCATCCTTAATGATGGACTCCAGCATTTTGCCCACAACTGATGTAAGGCTTACAGGTCTGTAATTACCTGCTTTTTCCCTACCCCCCTTTTTGAATAGTGGGGTAACGTTAGCTACCCTCCAATCCATCGGTACTGTTCCCGAGTCTAATGAATTCTGAAAAATCATCCTTAGTGCATCCGCTATCTCTAGGGCCACCTCCTTCAGTACCCTAGGATGCATGTTATCAGGCCCTGGGGATTTGTCCACCTTCAATCCCTTTAGCTTCCTTAACACCATATCCTTAGAGATATTGATTTGCGTCAGTTCCTCCTTTGCCAATGTCCCTATTTTTCCCGATATCCCAGGGAGGTTTTTTGTGTCTTCCTTCGTAAAGACTGACCCAAAGTATGCATTTAGTTGATCTGCCATTTCCTTATTTCCCATTATATATTCCCCCGTATCTGACTGCAATGGACCAACTTTGGTTTTCACCAGTCTTTTCCTTTTGATATACTTATAAAAGCTTTTGGAGTTAGTTTTTATATTTTCCGCCAGCTTGTTTTCGTAAGCTATTTTGCCCCTCTTGATTATGCCCTTTGCCCTCCTTTGCTCTATCTTAAACTGTTCCCAATCTTCCGCTCTGGCGCTTTTTTTGGCTATTTTATACGCCCTATCTTTGGATTTTATGCTGTCTCTAATTTCCCCTGTTATCCACGGTTGAGTCACCTTTTTAGATTTCCTTTTATGCCAGATTGGTATAAACAATTTTTGCAATTTTGTCATTCTATCTTTAAATGTTTGCCATTGTTTATCTACCTCC
Source organism: Somniosus microcephalus (assembly GCF_052327205.1). Classification (NCBI taxonomy): domain Eukaryota; kingdom Metazoa; phylum Chordata; class Chondrichthyes; order Squaliformes; family Somniosidae; genus Somniosus; species Somniosus microcephalus. The sequence continues at coordinate 173,466,634 of NC_140995.1, read as the reverse complement.
AGTCCTCCCAGGAACGTTGTCCACTCAGACCTACTCAGTTCCCGTCTCATGGCATCATAATTCCCCTTGTTTAAATTCAGGACCTTAGTCTCTGAGTCAATTTCTTCGCTCTCCATTTCGAGTGAGAAATCGATCATGTTATGATCGCTCTGACCCAAGGGTCCCCGTACAACAAGATTACTGATTAGTCCCTTCTCATTGCACAGTACCCAGTCCAATATAGCCTGTTCCCGAGTTGGTTCCTCGACATATTGATCCAGATAACCATCCCTCAAACACTCAAGGAATTCCTCCTCCTCATTATTTTTACTGATTAGGCTAGTCCAATCTATATGTAAGTTAAAGTCACCTATGATGACAGCTGTGCTCTTATTGCACGCTTCTCTAATTTCCCTCGTGATGCCCTCCCTAACCTCTATTTTACTATTTGGAGGCCTATATACCACTCCTATTAATGTTTTTCGCCCCTCGCTATTTCTTAGCTCCACCCATATAGATTCTGTATTAACTGAGTTAATATCCTTCCTTTCAATTGCATTTATCCCCTCTTTTACTAGCAATGCTACCCCTCCTCCCTTTCTTTTTTGTCGATCCTTCCTAAATACTGAATACCCCTGTATGTTAAGCTCCCAGCCCTGCTCACCCTGCAACCATGTTTCCGTAATCCCAATTAGATCATAATTATTAACCTCTATTTCCACAGCTAATTCATCTACCTTGTTCCTGATGCTTCTCGCATTAAGGTATAAAACCCTCAGGCTTTTTTTATGCTCACATTTTTTATGAATTAGTTTGGCCCTTTGTTTTTTGTTCCTCACCCTTTTATCATTTATTTCTGTCTGCCTTTCACTTTCCTCTATTTCACTACATAGGTTTCTAGCCCCCTGCCATACTAGTTTAAATGCTCCCGAACTGCTTTATCAAAAATTACCCCGAGAACATCAGTTCCATCTCTGCACAGGTGTAGACCGTCCCTTTTGCTCCACCATTGCCAACCATGCCTTCAGTTAACTAGGCCTAAGATCTGGAATTCCCTCCCTAAACCTCTCGGCCTCTCTCTCCTCCTTTAAGACCCTTCTTAAAACCTACCTTTTTCTGTCCTAATATCTCCTTATGTGACTTGGTGTCAAATTTTTGTTTCATAACGCTTGTGTGAAGCGCCTTGGGACGTTTCATAAAAGGTGCTCTATCAATGCAATTTGTTGTCATCTTTTCACAAATAAGAATAAGTGGCTATGATCTCTTGCAAGCCACAGTTTGCATTGGAACCACACCCCAATAAATAGTCTAATTTATCATTGGAAATATTTGTTATGGTTCAGGCTTTCTCCTAACCATGTTGCCAAGTACTCCCGGCAGAAGGGCAGTTTCCAGAAGCAGGGAGCAGTCTCCTATGAACCAGAGTCTGCAATCTTACATGAGCATGGGTTTTGCTGCTGCTGGACTCACACCTCAAACTCAGACATGCAGCAATTTCTACCCCAGGGTCTGATAATGCATTTCAGACCCTGGTGACTTTTTAAACTGGAACGGTGCATTCGGCACCTGGTGATTGTCTCACCAGGAACACCAAGGAGCAGGAGAAGGCCAAGGAGGTTACAAAATTTTATTTTAAAGTGTTTTTCATTAAAATCAATGGAGAAGAAAATTGGGCACTGTGTAAAACGGGCTGTCGATTTGCTAATGTCCAATCTGCACTTTCGTCAAAGATCAATTTCAGTCCCTAGTTTTTTTGATTGCCCTTCATCTTTGGAAAAAAGTGAAGTCAAATCACCTCAGAGCTAGAGGTCTACGCTCACTAACAACTGTGGAGAAATTCAACACATTGGAGCCGATTTTAATACCACTTACTCCTCATTTGTGGGTACAGATAGCTTGTAATGGACTGCAAAATTGAATGGAAATCAGTTCAGTTTGATTTCCACCCATTCCAGAATTCACTTGAATTTCCAACAGATTTTTGGATGGATAGTGAAAGTCTCTGTGAACCAGCTGGATATATTTATATGGAACCTGTGTTTTGAGGGACATTTGTGTAAGCGGCAAAATAGTTCCGTTACTTTGCCATGCTGCAACATTGTGAGTGGCTGGAAGTCCAATTCTTGAGCAACAGTCCTTGTCGCAGATAGTGCAGGCATGATAGTGAAGGCTGTACAGTATTAACTCTTAGGGGGAGAAATTCGGTTGGTTGCGCCACCGATTAACGCCTAAAGAGGCCGAGAAGTGGGGCGTTAGCCAACTTCCGGGTGGGCGCAAGGCGCCTAGTACCTCGCCCCATATTGAGCATGCATTTAGCGCCGGCGCTAAATCTTAGCGCCCGCTCATGGGCGCAGGCTGATTATGATGTAATTTGAGTGTGCAACGCCTCTTGGGCACCCCGGGCTGGAAATTCAGTGGCACCCCCCTCCGTAGCACCTGGCGCTAATAGTGACAGCTTACCTGGACCTTACCAAGTCACTCTCGGGCTGGAGGAGCGTTATTTAAAGGGGACTGGTGTGGTTTAAAAGCGGCAGCTATTTTTGGTGCACAACTTCCTCGAGAGCTACACAGAGTTGCTGAGCTGCACACTGAGAGCCATTTGACCACTGAGCCAGCGCAGGCAGACGATCTTCAGCCTTCTGACCATCACCTTGCTGTTGGTGAGCCTTGACAACGGGGAACCTTCCTGTGGGCACTTATTATGGGGGCTGCATTGGAGGGGAACGTCCTGCTGCTGAATCATCTGGAAAGGGCACTGAGATGCTGGGAGAGGGGGGCGGGCATGGCCAGATGGAGCAGGGCCAACAGACGTCGCCACAGCAGACCTTACGCTGGCAGGGTTTTCCGACAGCAGTTTTCCTACATGAACATGCCGGAGGAGCAGTGTGTCAGAAGGCTGCGATTTAGAAAGGAGGTGGTGACTGAGCTGTGCCAGCTGCTTCAGCCAGATCTGCAGCCTCAGATAAGGTACAGGACATCTCTGTCGGCTGAGAAGATGCCTGCTGGCCTGAACTTGTACGCGAGCGGCTCTTCTCAGGCTGTGCGTCTCAGGCTGATCAGAAGTAGCTTCTAGGCCCCTCTCTCGGAATGCTTGCTGCCATTCCAAGAACAGGAATGGAACCGGTCTGATACCCCCAAGCCTGTGAAGGGCAAGATGCACGTAAATAGAAGGCATGGCCATTGTAAATGAAGAAAGTGTTTCATCACACAAAATGTGGTTCCTTCAAACATGAGAAAGCTATGGCAACAGAAAGCAAAACTAATACACTGACACATAACTGCCTCTCACACCCGGGAGACTGTCCAAAACATAAATCACATTCCGACCATCTTCCTTGGCCTTCATTCCACTGCGCCAACCAAAGCATCCAATGCCCCATCAGTGAGGCGTTCCGCCCTCTGCCTCACCCTTTCCATTACTTGCTAGGCTGGTGCGCCACAGGTAGGCTCCCACCGCTTTGAAGGCCTACAAGGCAGTGAGTGTGTCTGGTGATGCCAATTGACATGCCCCTTTAAGAGCTGGCCGGCGCCAGTGTGTCTCAGGGAAAGTGATTATTGAAAGCACCTGCGCTGCGCCCCGCCGCCGCTAAATTGGGTTGCGCCCCCGGGTTAACGCCTTAAGAGCCTCGTGCAGCGCCTGATTTAGCGCTGCAATCACCCACAGGGGCGCAACGACCCAATATCGCGCCAGGTAGTGCTAAATCGCAACTGGCGCTAGGCTTTGCACTTTGCCAGAACTAGCGCCCCAAACGGGGCTATACCCAATTTCTCCCCCTTAAAGTTTGATGCCCTTTTGCTCTCTTCTCTTTCCTCTCTCTCAGCCACCTCTCTACAGCCTCTGTGACTCTCCGATGCAGCAGAGCGCTCCAGTATGGCCTATTGTTAGCCACATCTTCTCAGCTTGTGCTATCAATGTTAAAAGTTTTCAAGTCTCTCTTAGAAACCATTTAAGCCTGAGCCTAGGTTGGCCTTGGAGCATCTGCAAGTTCGCCATACAAAAAATACTTTGGAATATGACCATTTTCCTGATATAGACACCGGAGGTGTCTGTGTTTGAGAAAAGTAATTAAACTTGGTGACTTAGCTTCCTCAAGTATGTTGGTGTGAGGAACTTTGGCTGGACTTTTCCGGGGGGCTGGCAGGCGTGATTGGTGGCGGGTCAGGTGGGAAGGTTTTTATTTTTGACAGTGGGTCGGGAACCTGCTGTTATCTCGCCCCACGTGCCTTTCCCCCCAGGCGCGTCTGTCATCGTGGAGCCAGCCTGACCGGCAGAGGCGGGTGAGCCAATTGAGATGATTAACAGCTAGTTGTCAGACCCTTAACAGGCTTTTTTAACTTACTTTTTAAATTTAACTGCATGGCCACGGGAACCACGCTGCTCGGGAACCACATCTGTCAACCTAAGGCAGGAGTTCCATTGTCATTGCTCCAGCTGATTACTTGACGGCATCAAATGAGCATAAAAGCTCCCACCTGACAGATGATCACTTTCCTCAGGTAGAAGCTGTTGCTCAGTCCATTTCCAGCACAGATTCTGCAGGCTGTAGGTTTTCCAGTAAAGTCTCCATCCAGTCTCACCTCATTGGAAGAACTCTCTCACCATTGACAGAAAGCTTCTGTCATCTGTACTTCACCTGCCATCTATTCCATCAACATGGGTGCCCTTCATACTGTCTCACCTTGGTCCTCAGAATCCGACCACGAACAGCCCCAACACCAGCAGCACCAGGCACACCAGCAGCACCAACAACAACATCCTTATCCGTAATCACCTGTGCTGCACTGGACAGAGGGCATCAGCACCCGAGCACATTGTTGCCCGAGACAGCAGGGATGGCCTCATCGTGGCCAAATTTACTTAACTTTACGCTGTACATCCTGGCTGCCACATGATGTGCCAGGTTGGCACCACCCCACACCAACACCATAAAGCATTCCCTACAATGTCCAAGCCATTCCTTTCACACTCATCACCATTGCGGGGGGGGGTACAGTTATGTCTCACCATTCACTGCAACTTACTAAGCCACTTCTAAAGGTGCACACAAATCTGTCCAAGACTGAAAAGTGTTGAAAATAAAAAAAATTATGTTTGACACCACATTAACAGAAACTTTACATAAACATTGGATAAAACACCTAAGTGGGTATGATTGCACAAGGATGAGGGTGAGTGTGAGGGGTGGTTAGTGAGATGGGAATGTGATAATGTAGTTTGAGAGTGTGATGAAATATGCCATTCATCAGGCACTCTGTATTCTCTGTGTTTGATTGTGCCTGTGACTGTGACAAGCAGGGGAGTTTAGTTTCAGTTTCATTTCCTTACCTGTATTGTATTGTGTGTAGGGCTCCGCCCATACCTGGCCCCTACTTAAGCAGGCCCCAGCGTGTCTCACAGGCAGTACAGCAGATCTCTGGATGAGAGACACTTCTCCACTGTGTATTACTTTCTGAGTTAATAAAAGCCTTGCTTTGCTCCGTTAACGTTGAGTCTCGGATTCATTGAGGCACATCAATTTTATTAACTCAATTTTCAACGCAATGAATCAACTCTTGAAACCCGAACGTTTGGATTTGGACCCGCATGCTTCGGACGCATCGGCACGATTCAGACACTGGTTTAAGTGTATGGAATTCTTCCTGGACAATTCCGCAGCCATCACAGACGCTACGGACGCTGAAAGTATGAAACTCGGAATCCTGCGGAATTGGGTAAGCCACCGGGTTTACCCCCTCATCCAAGATGCCGACACGTACCCGGCCGCCTGCGACATCCTAAAGGCGCATTACCAGCAGCCTACGAACGAGGTGTACGCTAGGCATCTGCTCGCTACTCGCACACAGCGACCTGGGGAATCGCTGGATGAGCTCCTAGTCACCCTGAAAACGCTTGGCAAAGGCTGCAAGTGCCAAGATGTAAAAGCCGCAGTGTACACTGACGAGCTTGTTCGTGATGCCTTTATCACAGGCCTCAGCTCCACTTACATCCGGCAGAGACTACTGGAAAAAACGGGATTGGACCTGAAACAGGCTGTGGACACAGCGCGATCCCTGGATGTGGCCCAGAGAAACTCGGACGCCTACTCTTCAGCCCGCGCCGCCCACGCCGCCACGTGTGCACCAAGGGCGCCGCCATCTTGGAAGGCATCTTCCCCGCCCGGCAGCCCGACACCGTCGGGGCCCCGCTCTCCCCCCAGAAGCCCTACGACAGCTGCGACGCGTCGGGGCCCCAACTGCTACTTCTGTGGGCAGCCGAAGCACACCAGAAACCTGTGCCCGGCGAAAGGCACCACCTGCTTTAAGTGCGGTAAGAAGGGGCACTTCGGGAAGGTGTGCAGAGGGAACCCTGCTGGAAAACCCGCCACCGCCACGTGTGCGCCGTGGGAGCGGCCATCTTGGACGCCATCTTGCCCGACCTCGTGGGGTCCGCCATCTTGTGAGCAGACAGCGTGGACGCCATCTTGTCTCGATCAGGGCCCTACAGTGGCATCGGTCACAGTGGACCAGACCAGACCGCACCCGCTATCCAAATCAATGAGGTAAACGGGTGCGGGGTTAAATGTTTAATTGACAGTGGAAGCACGGAGAGTTTTATCCACCCTGAACTAGCACAACAACTCTCTCTAACGGTGGTCCCTGCTCGGGGCACCATCTCTATGGCTGATAAAACCCAGACATCGACCATTATGGGTTACTGCACGGTACAATTGTCCGTTAACGGAACTGTATACGATAATTTTAAATTACTAATCATGAAGAGTCTATGTGCGAGCGTGATCTTGGGCCTGGATTTCCAGTGCCACCACCAAAGCATCACGCTCAATTACGGTGGGTCCCAGCCGCCCCTCACAGTGTGCGGTCTGGCTACCCTGAAGGTAAAGCTGCCTTCGCTATTCGCGAACCTTACTCCCAACTGCCGGCCAATAGCGACCAAAAGCAGGAGGTACAGCTGGGAGGACAGGCGGTTTATCGTGACCGAGGTGGACAGGCTGCTGAGGGAGCGCGTTATTGAACGCAGCAACAGCCCGTGGCGCACCCAAGTGGTGGTGGTGAGGGGTAGCGAGAAGAAACGGATGGTGATCGACTATAGTCAAACGATCAACAGGTACACCCTACTAGACGCCTACCCGCTACCCCGCATATCAGAAATGGTGAACCAAATCGCCCAATACCGGGTGTTCTCCACCATCGACCTCAAGTCAGTGTACCACCAGCTCCCTATCAGACCAGAGGACCGCCCGTACACTGCCTTCAAGGCGAACGGACACCTCTACCAATTCCTCAGAGTCCCCTTTGGGGTGACGAATGGGGTCTCGGTCTTCCAGAGGGAGATGGACCGCATGGTCGATGACCACCACTTGCAGGCAACCTTCCCCTACCTCGACAACGTCACCATCTGCGGTCACAACCAGCAGGATCACGACTCGAACCTCGAGAGGTTCCTGAAAACCGCACAAAAACTCAACCTCACTTACAACGAGGACAAGTGCGTTTTCAACACCACGCGCCTCTGCATACTAGGCAGCGTGGTGGAGAATGGGGAAATCGGACCAGACCCCGACCGACTGCGCCCCCCACGGGAGCTGCCCCTGCCCAACACTCCCAAAGCCCTGAAAAGGTGCCTGGGGTTATTTTCTTATTATGCCCAATGGGTCCCCAACTACTCCGACAAAGCCCGCCCCCTCTTGAAAGCATCCTCTTTCCCGCTCTCTGCTGAGGCCCATGCTGCAAAAGCATTAAGCAGGATATTGAGCGGGCCACGCTACAGGCAGTGGACGAGAACACTCCCTTTCAAGTGGAAAGTGATGCGTCTGACTTTGCCTTGACGGCCACCCTCAACCAGGCGGGGTGGCCCGTAGCTTTCTTCTCGAGGACCCTCCAAGGGCCCGAGATCAGACACTCCTCCGTGGAAAAGGAGGCCCAAGCCATCGTGGAGGCAGTGCGCCACTGGCGCCACTACCTAGCCGGCAAACGCTTCACCCTACTTACCGACCAGCGGTCGGTAGCGTTTATGTTTAATAATAAACAGAAGGGGAAGATTAAAAATGATAAGATTCTCAGGTGGCGGATCGAGCTCTCCACCTTTGAGTATGACATCATTTACCGGCCAGGGGCCCTTAACGAATCCCCCGACGCCCTCTCACGAGGGATGTGTGCCAGCGCCACCGGGGATCGGCTACAGACCCTCCACAATGACCTCTGCCACCCAGGGGTCACACGGCTGTTCCACTTCATAAAGTCCCGCAACTTACCCTACTCGATTGAGGAAGTTCGGTCTCTGACCAGGAACTGCCGCACTTGCGCTGAGTGCAAGCCTCGGTTCTACCGCCCAGATAGAGCCCACTTAATCAAAGCTACAGGGCCCTTTGAGCGGCTCAGCTTAGATTTCAAGGGCCCCCTCCCGTCAGTCGACCGCAATGTTTACTTCCTGAACATTGTGGACGAATACTCCCGTTTCCCATTCGCCTTCCCCCTGCCCAGACATGACCAGCGCCACGGTCATTAAATGCCTCAACAGCCTGTTCTGCCTGTTCAGTATGCCGAGCTACATCCATACGGATAGGGGGGCGTCCTTCATGAGTGAAGAGCTACGCCAGTACATGCTGTCCAGGGGGATCGCCACGAGCCGTACCACCAGCTACAACCCCCAGGGTAGCGGCCAGGTGGAGCGAGAGAACGGGACAGTATGGAAAGCAGTCACTCTAGCTCTAAGGACCAAGGGCCTCCCTATCTCCCGCTGGCAGGAAGTCCTTCCAGATGTGCTCCATTCGATACGGTCGCTATTGTGTACTGCCACTAATGCCACGCCCCATGAACGAATGTTTGTCTTTCCCTGGAAATCCACCTCAGGCGTATCCATGCCGTCATGGCTCTCCACCCCAGGTCCGGTATTTGTACGAAGGCATGTGAGGGGCCACAAGACGGACCCTCTCGTGGAGTCAGTGTACCTACTCCACGCCAACCCCCAATACGCGTATGTCCGGCACGCCGACGGAAGGGAGGACACTGTGTCCATAAAAGACGTCGCCCCAGCCGGTAACGACAACAACCACGACAACAACAGCAACAACGATCACAGCAACTCTTACCCACCGACTATCCTTTCATCACCCCCGGAAGAACATCGACCAACGGTGCCCCCACCAACTACCCCTTCAACAACCCTGGCGGCACCACCGGCAGAGACCCAGGAGGCCACCGGGGACACCCAGCCGACACCAGCGGCACCACAACAGCTACGTCGGTCACAGAGGACTATCAAACCCCCGAACAGACTAAATCTGTAGAAGGGGTGAATGTGATGAAATATGCCATTCATCAGGCACTCTGTATTCTCTGTGTTTGATTGTGCCTGTGACTGTGACAAGCAGGGGAGTTTAGTTTCAGTTTCATTTCCTTACCTGTATTGTATTGTGTGTAGGGCTCCGCCCATACCTGGCCCCTACTTAAGCAGGCCCCAGCGTGTCTCACAGGCAGTACAGCAGATCTCTGGATGAGAGACACTTCTCCACTGTGTATTACTTTCTGAGTTAATAAAAGCCTTGCTTTGCTCCGTTAACGTTGAGTCTCGGATTCATTGAGGCACATCAGAGAGAGAGGGATGGGTGGAGGTGCAAGGTAAGTTGGTGTGATTAAGGATGTGCAGGAGTAGGGTAGGGAAGACAGAGTGATGGGGATGTGATGAGAGGCACAGCAGGATAAGGTTGAGCGTGGCTTTGTACTAACGTTTCGTGATCTACTGATATCATTGAAATGTTTGCACCACTGCAGCCTGGTCCTCCTGAACACATCCCTGCTTGTGTCCTCCTTTGCAATTTGCAACCAGGCTGTTTTGGTCTCCTGGGGAGGTCTCTTCTGCCGATCGGAAGGTAAGAGGACCTCCCTGTGTGCTCTGGCTCCCTCCACAAGTATATGGAGGGAGTCATGGGAGAACCTGGGTGCAGCCCTCTGCCTCTGTGCGGTCATTGTCAGTGTTTGCAGCACTCCAATGCTGTAGAGCACTGACAGCACTATGTTAGATTAAATGTCAAATCTAATGTGGCCATGGTCCCTTTAAAGATCCCGGCTGAAAACGCATCATCAATGACATCACCAGACCCGCTCCATTTAATTGGGCTGGGTAACACCCAAGACGGGCTTAATAGGCCCTATTAAGGGAAAGTCATTTTCAGCAGTGGGATGGAGCCAGCGGCGAGGTGACGACCCACCACGGCCAGCGCCCGCACCAGACCCGCCGAGGTAGGGGAAATTCCGGCCTTTGCCTTCTCACTTGATAATTAGAATAGGGCGGACACAGCAGGTGTGGAAAGAGTTTAGTCTTCGCTCAACCCTGCTGTAGATGGTCCAGATCTCACTACCATACAGCAGCATACTCAAAATGCACGTTTGGTGGACCCCTATCTTGGTGTTCACTGTTAACTTACCAATTTTCCACACACGCTTAGTCAATTGTCCGAATGTGGTTGCTGCCTTTCCGATGTGAGAGTTTAGCTTGTCACCTAGAGATAAGTTGTCCAAAACTGTAGATGCTAGTTTGCAGAACTTGTGTACCATTTTCAGCACAGTGTAAGCTATTGAAACTCCTGGTGCAGTCAACTCACCCTGCGCCACGATCGCTGTCTTCTTTAGACTGATGGTTTATCCAAATTCATCACGATCTAGCGAAAAGCTATTGCCAAGTTGTTTAAGTTGCTGAATATAGAGTTGGTTGCCCCTCCGTTTGATCCGATCCTTGCATGATGTTAAAACGGCTACAGTCCAGTATGATGATAATCAATCTGACAGTTTTGAAATCTGTAGTGGTGCGAAACAGGGATGTGTTTTGATATCAGCACTCTTTGGTATATTATTCTCTTTGCTGCTCTGTTATGCTTTCTCATCTAGTCTCGAATTGTATTACTCCATACAAGATTAGATGGAAAACTCTTTAATATTGCACAGTTGAGCAAAAAGTAAAATCAAAGATCTGTTGATAAGAGAACTTCTTTTCGCTGACGATGCAGTGCTCATTGCACACAGTAAAGTGAATATATTTAAATAAGGGCTAAAGGGCATCATAGGGACATCAACGTAAATTGGCATCTTTTCCACCACAAAGCAGCAGGAAAGTTTTTAAAGGACGTAGCAGCTGTCAGCAGGTGCTCCTGTCATTTATTTTTATTGGCTACAGAGAGTGTATTACTGATGATTATCAACATCAACAGTTTAACCTCAGTAGTGGGGAAGCTTTTGGAAACGATAATCAGGGACAAAGTTAACAGTCACTTGGACAAGTGTGGATTAATTAAGGAAAGCCAGCACGGATTTGTTAAATGCAAATTGTGTTTAACTAACTTGATCGAGTTTTTTGATAAGGTAACAGAGGGTTGATAAGGGCAATGTGATTGACGTGGTGTATATGGACTTCCAAAAGGCGTTTGATAAAGTACCAGCAAAGTTGAAGCCCATGGAATAAAAGGGACAGTGGCAGCATGGATAAGAAATTGGCTAAGTGACAGGAAACAGAGAGTAGCGGTGAACGGTTGTTTTTCGGACTGGAGGAAGGTACACAGTGGTGTTCCCCGGGGGTTGGTACTAGGACCACTGCTTTTCTTGATATATGTTAATGACTTGGACTTGGGTGTACAGGGCACAATTTCAAAATTTGCAGAGGACACAAAACTTGGAAGTATACTGAACAGTGAGGAGGATAGGGATAGACTTCAAGAAGACATAGACAGGCTGGTGAAATGGGCGGACACGTGGCAGATGAAGTTTAATGCAGAAAAATGCGAAGTGATACATTTTGGTAGGAAGAACAAGGAAAGGCAATATAAACTAAAGGGTACAATCCTAAAGGGGGTGCAAGAACAGAGAGACCTGGGGATATATGTGCACAAATCATTGAAGGTGGCAGGGCAGTTTGAGAAAGTGGTTAAAAAAGCATATGGGATCATGGGCTTCATAAATAGAGGTATAGGGCAGGATTTTCATTGCGCCGTGGAGGCGGGATTGGAGGCGTGTGGGGGGTTAAAATCTTGAAATCGAGGGGCACGAACCCATCCCGCCCCCAACCCGCCTCCTTTGAAACTGGCATGGAGGCAGGTACCCGACCCGCACTTGGACCCGCCTCCCCGAGGCAGGAAGGGGATTAGTGCCAATTAACTGCCTGTTAACAGGTAGTTAACAGGCAGTTTTTAGCCTAATTCCTATTTTCATTCTTGAAGTGTGGGATTCCCGACAGCTCCAAACCACGCCAAGATAGTGAGGTGGGCCGTCGGGCTGAAGGGCTTGGAGGGATCGAGATGTCCGGTGTTCAGATGAGTGATGGGTGCTTGAGTGCAGAGGTAGGTGTGTTTAAAGAAGTTTTACTTACCTTTACAGCCTTCCTTCCTTCAGGTCTCAGGAGTCCCTCATCTCACCGGCACAGAAAGCAGAATGGCTGCAATCTGTCAGTAATTGCAGCAATCGGCCTTCTGTTCCGGAGAGATCTCTAAATCATCCTGAGAGAAAGGAATTAACTTAGAGTACAGATTGTCAGTGGTTGACAGCTTCAAACAACTATCAAACGCTGATATTTCATCTGTCAATAGGTTTTGACAGATGAAATATCAATCTGTGACATCACCTGTTGCCGGGTGGCCCTTAGTTGGCGTGCTGAGCCCGCTGGGCGGGCTCAACAAGGTCAATCAAGTCAAAATCGTGTGGGTTGGCTACAACTCGATGGAGGCAGGACTACAACCCCGAAAGTTGTAGTGCCACCTCCTCAATGAAAATCTAGCCCATAGAGTACAAAAGCAAGGAAGTTATGATGAACTTCATAAAACACTGGTTCGGCCTTAACTGGAGTATTGTGTCCAATTCTGGGCACCGCACTATAGGAAGAATGTGAAGGCCTTAGAGAGGGTACAGAAAAGATTTACGAGAATGATTCCAGGGATGAGGGACTTCAGTTACGTGGATAGACTTAGAGAAGCTGGGGTTGTTCTTTTTAGAGCAGAGAAGGTTGAGAGGAGATTTGATAGAGGTGTTTGGCATAAAAATAAAACAAAAAACGTGACCCAACCGTGGCTAACAAGGGAAATTAGGGATAGCATAAGGTCCAAGGAGAGGGCATATAAATTGGCCAGAAAAAGCAATAATCCTGAGGATTGGGAGCAGTTTAGGATTCAACAAAGGAGGACAAAGGGATTAATTAAGAAAGGGAAAATAGAATATGACAGTAAGCTTGCAGAGTACATAACAACTGACTGTAAAAGCTTTTATAGATATGTGAAGAGAAAAAGATTGGTGAAGTCAAGCGTAGGTCCCTTGCAGTCAGAATCGGGGGAATTTATAATGGGGAACAAAGAAATGGCAGACCAACTAAATACATATTTTGGTTCTGTCTTCACAAAGGAGGACACAAATAACCTCCCAGAGATGCCGGGGAACATAGGGTCTGATGAAAGCGTGGAACTGAAAGAAATCAGTATTTGTAGGGAAATGGTGTTTGGAAAATTGATGGGACTGAAGGCCGATAAATCCCCAGGGCCTGATAATCTACATCCCAGGGTACTTAAGGAAGTGGCCCTAGAAACAGTAGATGCATTGCTGGTCATCTTCCAGAACTCGATAGACTCTGGAACGGTACCCATGGATTGGGGGGTAGCTAATGTTACCCCACTATTCAAAAAAGGTGGTAGAGAAAAGGCGGGGAATTATAGACCGGTAAGCCTGACATCGGTAGTGGGGAAAATGCTAGAGTCCATTATAAAAGATGTAATAGCAGAGCACTTGGAAAGCAGTGATTGGATCGGACAAAGTCAACATGGACTTACAAAAGGTAAATCATGCTTGACTAATCTACTGGAATTTTTTGAGGATGTAACTGGTAAAATAGATAAGGGAGAACCAGTGGATGTGGTGTATTTGGACTTTCAGAAGGCTTTCGATAAGGTCCCGCATAAGAGATTGGCGTGAAAATTAAGGCACATGGGATTGGGGGCAAGGTATTGACTTGGATAGAGAACTGGTTGGCGGACAGAAAGCAATGAGTTGGAATAAACGGGTCGTTTTCCGAGTAGCAGGCAGTGACTAGTGGGGTACCGCAAGGATCGGTCCTAGGACCCCAGCTGTTCACAATATATATTAATGATCTGGACGAGGGAATTGGATGTAATATCTCCAAATTTGCAGATGACACAAAGCTGGGTGGGAGGGTATGCTGTGAGGAGGATGTCGTGAAACTCCAGCACGATTTGGACAGGTTGGGTGATTGGGCAGAAACATGGCAAATGCATTTTAATATGGATAAATGTGAGGTTATCCACTTTGGTGGCAAAAACAGGAAGGCAGATTATTATTTGAATGGTAATAGATTGGGAGAAGGGGAAGTGCAAAGAGACCTGGGTGTTCTTGTACACCAGTCGCTGAAGGTAAGCATGCAGGTGCAGCAGGCGGTTAAGAAGGCAAATGGTATGTTGGCCTTCGTAGCAAGAGGTTTCGAGTACAAGAACAAGGATGTCTTGCTGCAGTTGTACAGGGCCTTGGTGAGACCACACCTTGAGTATTGTGTGCAGTTTTGGTCGCATTATCTGAGGAAGGACGTTCTTGCCATGGAAAGAGTGCAGCGAAGATTCACCAGGCTGATACCTGGGACGGCAGGAATGACGTATGAGGAGAGATTGTGTCAATTGGGCTTATACTCACTGGAGTTTAGAAGATTGAGAGGGGATCTCATCGAAACCTATAAAATTCTGTCAGGCCTGGACAGACTAGATGCAGGAAGGATGTTTCTGATGGCCGGGGAGTCCAGAACCAGGGGTCATAGTCTAAGGATAAGGGGTAAGCCATTTAGGACTGAAATGAGGAGGAATTTCTTCACCCAGAGAGTGGTGAACCTGTGGAATTCTCTGCCACAGAGGGCGGTGGAGGCCAGTTCATTAAGTATATTCAAGAAAGAGTTGGATATATTTCTTAAGGCTAAAGGGATCAAGGGATATGGGGAGAAGGCAGGGACCGGGTACTGAATTTGGATGATCAGCCATGATCTCATTGAATGGCGGAGCAGGCTCGAAGGGCCGAATGGCCTACTCCTGCTCCTATCTTCTATGTTTCAAAATCATGAGGGGTCTAGACAGTGTAGACAGAGAGAAACTGTTCCCATTGGCGGAAGGGTCGAGAACCAGAGGACACAGATTCAAGGTGATTGGCAAAAGAACCAAAGACGACATGAGGAAAATCTTTTTTACATAGTGAGTAGTTAGGATCTGGAATGCACTGCCTGAAAGGGTGGTGGAGGCAGACTCAATCGTGGCTTTCAAAAGGGAATTGGATAAGTACCTGAAGGGAAAAAATTTGCAATCACTATGGGGCAAAGGCGGGGGAGTGGGACTAGCTTAAGTGCTCTTGCAGAGAGCCAGCACGGGTTTGTAGGAGGTGGCCTGTGGTGGTGGTGCGTGCGCCCAGTCAGTTATGCCTCTGACTGTTTTGTGAACGGTTCGAATCGCTCCCACGCCCCTGGGTTCTAGACACCGGACTTAGGTACAAGGCGGCGATACAGAGAAGACTTGAGTAGACAGGTGGTTGGATGTGAACAAAAACCAAGATTTTATTGAAAAGGAAAAACTGATACAATCTTATGGAAAAATTACTAGTGTACACTTCTACAGGCAAAATACAAAATAATAACTGTACTTATACAGGGAATGGGGAATACACGGCACATCGAGGGAAAACAACTATCTTAACAATCCCCTTATCCTTATCCCAACCCCTATACCTAACTAGATTAAGCTATGAGGGGTCAGAACTTCATGCTCACCAATCAAAAGGGTTTGTTGGACTCAAAACAGCGGTGAGGTTCGGGGTTCGCTCTTGGTGCTCTCTGGAGCCTGCCATTGTCACATCGTCTCCAGGCGCTGCAAGGGTGCTGTCCAGGTTCGAGTACCCCAAAGTTAAAGTCTCTGTTTGGGTACTTTACCTTGCAGGGATGATTCTTCGTCACCAGCTGACAGTTTGAGTTGGTGTGCAGATATTCGAAGGTCGACTGAGGCTGAAGGCCCGATAATTCGAAGCCTCCCCTCAGTTCATCTCCTCAGTTGGTCTTCAGTCGGTCTTCCTCAGTTGGCCTTCCCTCCTCCCCTCGTCGCGTCCCACCTCGCCTGGCCTGAATTGTCCGTGTCCGCCCGATGCAATGCTGGGGCGATGGAGTGGCAAAAGGCACGGGCAAAGAGCGTGGGACGGGGAAAGAGCAGCAGCCACGAGGGCAGGCAGAGGGAGAAGAGAAGAGAAGAGAGCGTTTGCTACCTGTGGGCCTTCAATTATACATCTTTCGAAAACCCTTATCTGCGCGCCAAATCAGGTTAATTCTTTGTCTTAATCTTGGCGGGCTATTTTAAATAATGGTAGCAATCCATAATAACTGTTTTTAGATGGCCGGTAATCACATCTACCGGCCCGATAATTGACTTGTATTGTCATGAATGTTCCTTGATGGGCCCATCCACCCTCGATGGCTCTCTTAATCTGTTTCCGATTATATATGTAGACTGCTTGATGGCCTTAACTATAGGCCTAAACTGAATTTAGAGTTGTCTCCAATTCGGTCTAATGCACAATTCAGAGTCCTGTCTGGTTTCAAAATACAAAGTCTCTCTTCACAGAAAACTGCAGCTTGGGTTTCGGTCCACAAGCTGTCTGCGTTGCAGAGTCCATTTTAAAATCCCACAGGCTTTCTGCCACGAGGCACGGACGCCATCTTGGGTACCCTTTTTGATTTAAAATGTCCACGCAGGTGTAGTGTATGTAACCTGTACCACCTTAAGAGGATACCTTAAGGTGATGGACTACTTTTTGATGGCTCCTGTACATTGTAGTACCGATGGTGACCACACCGGTATATAAACCCTGCGGAGCAAAGTGTATCTCAGTTCAGCCCTGACCCTCAATCACTAAAGACCTGTTTACTTACTTCTGTAGTCTGTGTCCTGTTATTCAGTATAACTGCAATTGAAAACACAGACTCAACAGCAGGGTCCCGTTTATTAATAACAGCCTTCGGGGAAATGCAGAAATTTTGCAAATCTTACAGGCTCGATGGGCCAAATGGCCTCCTTCTGTACTGTAACCATTCTATGATTCTATCTGCGTGTGAAGGGGTTGGAAGTGGTGATTTTTGTGAAGCCATTGATACAAGAAGCCCATGCTTTGCACTATGTGAGACTCCTCTGGAAGTCCCATTATATCTGACCTATTTGGATGAAGAAGGAAACAGGGATATTTCTCGGGAATAAGGTTGTGGGAGGAGGACTGCTCGCAACCACCTTGCTCTCCCAACCAAGTAAACAGGCTTTGCTGAACATTCCTGCACTTAATGGAAGAGAAAGAAAGACTTGCATTTATATAGCACCTTTCACAACCTTAGGGCACCCCAAAGCGCTTTACAACTAATGAAGTACTTTTGAAGTGTAGTCACTATCGTAATGTAGAAAACGCAGCAGCTAATTTGTGCACAGCAAGCTCCCACAAACAGCAATGTGATAATGACGCGGTCTCGGTTTAACGTCTCATCCGAAGTACGGCACCTCTGACAGTGCAGCAGTCCCACAGCACTGCACTGGAGTGTCAGCCTAGATTTTTGTGCTCAAGTAATGCATGAGATGGCTATGCTTCTCTAGGGAGGTAGTGAGACCTGTGTTACCTGCTGCAAGATGACCTACGGCCAATTTCCAGGGCAAGCATTGCCCTGCCACCTTGAACTTTTGTCTCTGGCTCCTCCCAGGCTGCCATAGAGCGCATATCAGCCAATCTGCAGTCCATACATTCATCAAGCAGGTGACTGATATGCTTCATCACTTCTCCCATGGAGATCTGAAAACAGCAGTAGAGATGCTGGGTTTTGCATAAATTACAGGATTCATAGATTACTTACCACAATACTGCAATCTTCATGAATTGCAAGGACTTCCACTCCATCAATATGAGCTAGTCTGTGACTATCTGCACAGGATCATGCAGGTTACTGCCGAATTCCCCAGTAGCTGCCATGATGCCTTTAACTTACGCCAATCCCTATTGCTTGACTCTGGAAGGTTTAAGGTTGGCTTCATGGAGAGTGAGGCTACCACTACAGGCTTGTCTTTTGACACCTGCGAGCCATCCACATATACCAGTAGAACAGAGGAACAGAGATCCATGGTTCCACAAGAGCAATCATCAGGCACACAATTGGAGTCTTGAAGCAGTGGCCCCGATTTTAACTCCCCCCCCCTCCCCCCCCCCCCCCCCACCCACCTGACTGGCAGGGGATTGACCGACTCATTTTCCGGCCCAATACGACCGCCTGTAATTTAAAACTGCAGATGACAATGGCACCCGGTTCAAACCGGAGAGGTTCTCTTTACGTATGCAGATCGGGCTCCGATGGCATCATCAGCTATTTTAACTGGAGGCCTGAGCAGGGGAACATTGGTGGCTTCCCTGCCAGGCCAATCCTAGATCAAGGGCCAGAGGTGGCTGTAGTGTATGTACCCGTCTATCTTTAAGGGAACTATTGAATGTAACCGTTCACCTTTAAGGGAACTACTTTAGGTGTGGCACTATTTGTTTGGCTTCTGTATACTGTAATACCGATAGTGACCACACCAGTATATAAGTGTTGTGCCAGGAGTTATTGGGCAGATTCGCCCGGACCTTCGAATAGTAAAGACCTGTTTTGTTTGTTACTTCTGAAGTCTGTGTATTTATTAACTGCACAACCCACAGACTTTACAGTGGCGACGAGTCCGATCGTACCCTGCGGCAAGATTACCAAAGCAAGAAGAGCGTCGAAGAGAGGCAACCGCCCTCGTCGTGCTGCTGGAAGAAAACACGAGGCTGCAGTAGGAGAGAGGTGGAAGACTTTAGCAACAAAAGCTTCCATTAGCAACAGGCACTGACTACCCTTCTACCACGGTGCGGAGTGAGCCAATCAGCAGGGAACAAGGCGGCCGAAGAGACTGTGAGTAGGGGAAGGTGTAGAGAATATCCGGAGGATAAGGGCAGAGCACTCGACCTCGGTCGAGGGGGAGCTGTGCCGGCCAAAAGTCGGGTCCAACGGCGTCGGGTGACAGCCGGACCGCGATCGGCGGGAAAAATCCGGGCAGCGACCGCAGCCACGAAGCGCTGAGCCTGCGAGTAGGCGCGGGAAGAGAAACCCAGCCGCAGCCGGGGGGGGAAACACCGGTCTGCGAGAGGGCTGGGGAGGCGAACGGGAACCGTGCGGGTGAGAGCCGGGTGCGGAGAGAGAGACTGCGAGGAGCCAGTCCAGCGGCTGAACTGTCCTCCGTTAACGGGGTGTACCCAGCGCCAGTTGGGCCGTGCGGGCGGGAGGAAAAGACATAGCCGAGTAAGGGGAGCTGTGCGGAAGCCAGCCAGCGGCTGAACCTGTCCGCTGTGGGGGAAGCGTACCCCTTCCACCGGGAAGAAACGCGGGAAGCCGCCATTAGGCGGAGAAGACGTCAGAAGCGGGAAACCGCCATTGAAGTGGGCGGGGCGAGAAAGGAAGAGCGGGAAACCGCCATTTTCGCTGGAAAACCGCCATCTTGATTGACATACCGCCATTGAAGTGGGTGGGGAGAGAAGGAAAGAGCGGGAAACCGCCGATTTCGCGGGAAAACCGCCATCTTAGAAATACACAAATAAATAAGAATACTTAAAGAAATACTGGTGCTGCTCCCAAGGGAAGAAAAATGCCTAAGCGAGGGAATATTAACGACTTTAATTCGGAAATAGAAGACTGGGCCACGTATGTGGAACGCATAGAGATCTATTGCGAAGCCCACAAAATAGAGGAAGACGACAAGGTGATAACATTGCTAAACTCGATGGGGGCAAAAACATACGGGCTCTTGAAGCATCTAATAGCACCAAATAAACCAGCGGATCAGACCTTCGAAGAGATTGTGGCTGTGCTGAAGGACCATTTGAACCCCACACCGCTGATGCTGGCTGAACGATTCAAATTCTACGCAAGAACGCAGAAGAAAGACGAAAGCAATGCGGAATACTTGGTCGAACTGCGTAGGCTAGCGAAATACTGCCAGTTCGGAGGGAATCTGACAGAAGCGCTGCGGGACAAGTTCGTATGCGGATTGTCCAAAGAAGGGACGCAGAAGCGACTACTGGAAGAGAACGACCTCACACTGGACAGGGCTGTCCTTATAGCTGCATCGCACGAAGCCACAGCGAAAGGAACGGCGGAAATGCAACTAAAGGCGGCGGCACTTGGGGTGGACCAAATTACGTCAAGCACAACAAAATGCTACCGTTGTGGGAAGACCACGCATGACCAGAATCAATGCTGGTTTAAGAACCAAGAGTGTAGGAAATGTGGCAAACTGGGTCACATCGCGAAGGTATGCCGGTCCGGGAAAAAGACCAATAATCAAAGGAAGCCACCACAAGAAAAGTACAACAAGGTACACAAGGTGGCTGAGAAGAGTTCAGATGAACAGAATTCAGACTCAGACCCAAACAACCAGGAGCTGGGTAGGCTGAGAATCCACAATGTGGGTAAAGAAACGGATCTACAGGCCATCTGGGTCATACTAAAAATAGCTGGAGTCCAAGTAAGAATGGAGCTGGACACTGGATCAGCTCTATCAGTCATCAACCAAAGGGACTACCACCGGCTATTCTCTCACATACCTTTAAGAAATACCAAGTTCGTATTACAGACATACACGGGGCATAACGTATACCCCGTGGGGAAAATAAGAGTCAAGGTGAGAGATAGGGGTAAAGAACACCCAAGAATGAACTTGTACGTATTACCTGAGGGAGGACCACCACTTCTAGGACGGGAGTGGATTAAGAAAATAGACATGGAATGGCATTACCTAAAAGCCATAATGAGGGAGGACTCGGTGCAAGCTATTAGCTCAGATTCTGAAATGGATGATGATAAGACCAAGTCGAATATGGAAGACAAGGCTAAAGGGGACTTGCCGACGATGGGAAAGAAAACGAAGACATGCAGAAGGACTTATGGTACCAAGAAGAATAAAGCTGCAGAGCAGAACTCCAGGTTGACAGAGAATTCTGAGCCTGTTCAAGCAAAGGATTCATCCATGACGGAAGAACACCGAGCTCGGACGCAAACGTATGTCAAAGTACGACAACAATTAGAACAGTTGAGTGACCGTCTCGCACAAGAGATGAAAAATATGGAAAGGTTCTGGGACACCGAATGGGAGAACCTGGAAAGACTACAGAGACAGCTAGCTCAAGCAGAGAGCGACCATAGAGCCATCGTGGTCAAATACCAATCACATTCCCCTGATGCTGTTCAGGAACTAGAATATTTACAGAATGAACCAAAGGAAGAGGAATCTTCAGGGAGCCAGGATTTTATTCCAGTTCTTCTCTACGACTCCTTACAAGCAGAGTGTGAGAAGTTGAAAGAACAGTATGAACAGGCCCAGGCTACAATTCTGGAGGGGGTTAACTCGGCAGCCTCCGAAAAGCTAGTTTCAGTAGAAGCATATGAACAACTAAAGGTTGAACATGAGCAAGAAGTCCAACGGCTGCAGGAAATTCTTAATGAGCTCAAGGCCAAGACAGACTCATCGGTAGGAGATCCATCCATAGATGAGAAATTAGAGGTGAAAATCATGGCAGAGCATGAAAGACAGGATGTCCAAGAACTTATATTTGTCTTGGGTGTCCTTCAATGTTTTTATGAGGCGGCAATGACCGAGGTTCAACAACTTGAAGAACAGATTCAACTGGGAATCCTTTCAGTGGAAGAACAGGACACTGTAAGAATGGTCCCTGAACATGAACTAGAGAGCATCAGGGCGCAACTTTTCCGAGCGCTGAAAGCCAAAGTTCAAGAGGAACGTAAGGTGGAAGTATTGGAGAAAGAGGTGGAGGAAATGGAGAAGACTCTGATCCACCGTGTTCCCAGGGAAGAGTTAACGGTCAGCCAACTCCTTCATATGCTGAAGGACAAGACTCTGCAAGGGGAACAATCTGAACACGAGCTTCAATCTTCAGGGGGAACGAGTTCGGAGCTCTCAAAAGTCACGGAGATAGCTGAGGTGGCAACACAAATTTTACAAGGATGCCAAAGGTACGTTGAATCATGTCAAGGTGAACAGAAGAATGTGGAAACCGTTACTTCAGTAGAAGGGTTAAATAGCCTGATAACGCAATTACCGATGGAAAGGAAGGTATTGAACTCACAAATGAGGTCCGTCGTGAAGGAATGGCAGATAACCCAGGAAGAGCGGGATGAATATGAATGCATGAAGAAGGCTTTTCAAGAAAGATGTTTAGGGAAGGAACCACCGTCAGCTAACGTCCAGACGGGTGAGGAGGAAGAAGAAGTCTCTCTCGCTGGCCTAACTCAGGACGAACCCGAATATTACCATGACCTGTTGAGTGACACTGAATATTACGAGGATGTGGTCTGCCCAGCTTGTGATGAAAACTCTCAAAGTGCTGAAATCCGGAGGAAGCACTTAAGGTCTAAGGAACATAGAGAGTTGGTGGCGCTACAGCTGGCAGCCGAGAAAGGAGCTCCGAGAGTTTCAAAAAGGCAGAAAAGAAAAAGAAGAAGCAGAAGATACTAACTGTCTAAAATATATTAGCACTTCTACCATTCCAGGCGGGACATTACGAAAGGAGCTAAATTAGTTGAAAAACTGGAAAATGTCAAGACAGCCAGTTGGTTGTAAAAGTCCGCACTGCTGGTTCAACAGGACGAAGGTTCAAGCTGTTACGTCAAGAAAAAGGCTATGGAGGAGTCACGCTAGCCAGGTAATCTGGCTACACCAAAGAAATGTTGTTCGGAACGAGTCAAGATCAGAGACTGAATCTATGAACTGTTTCCGCAGAGACTGAACCTGTGAACTGTTTCCACCGAGATTATATTTGTAAATTGTTTTATATGACATTGACTCCACCGAGATTACATCTGTAATTTGCTTTATAGGAAGTTGAAGATATGTATGTTTAACGGGGACTCTGTAAGTAATAAGCTAAAAAGGGAGGATTGTAGTGTATGTACCCGTCTATCTTTAAGGGAACTATTGAATGTAACCGTTCACCTTTAAGGGAACTACTTTAGGTGTGGCACTATTTGTTTGGCTTCTGTATACTGTAATACCGATAGTGACCACACCAGTATATAAGTGTTGTGCCAGGAGTTATTGGGCAGATTCGCCCGGACCTTCGAATAGTAAAGACCTGTTTTGTTTGTTACTTCTGAAGTCTGTGTATTTATTAACTGCACAACCCACAGACTTTACAGTGGCCCACTAAGGAAAGTTTCAAATTATTTTTTTAGGTTTCTTTGTGGGCAAGGAGGGGCAGGCTCCAATTGCGTCTGGAGCTCCCTTCCTCACCACTTACCTGATTGCCAGGGACTGTTCCCGTGTGTCTCCAGCAGCAGCCTCCTGCCACCCAATTTCCCACTCCCACCATATAATGATTTCTGTCAGGTTCAGCTGGGAGTCGAGGCCTGAATATTAAAATAAGGCCATGGAATTAAAATCCCTCTGGGCATTGACATGTAAACTTGTTGCTCACCTCGGCCTCTCGCCCACAATAAAATCAAGGCCAATGCTTCCAATGCCTTGACCGGTCCTCCAGTACTTAGAATGTCAGACATCATCATAGTTTGCTGCCTTGTGCACAACTTTGCTGTGCAACGAGGATTGTACAAGGAGTTGCCCAGAGGAGGGCCTTCAACTCACTGAGGAGGAAGACAAACACAACATTGAGGATGCTGAGGAGGTTGCTAATGAACAACAGTTGCCAATTGCCAGAGCCATCTGGCAAGATCTGATTAATAAGTGGTTTACATAATGACCCCTCCATCCTTCCTGTGTTAACAATCCTGCCAAACATCTTCTCCAGTCCCTGCAAATATGTATCCTTTGTACCACAAGCAACAACTAGTTCATAACTGCCAAACAGACTATTCATCTCACCTCAAATTCCAATCTACAAAGCCATTGCAGCAACTCTGGATGTAATGTAAATGTTATCAACTTACTTTGTTGCCCTGCTATTATTTTCCACCTGAATGTTGGCTCATTGTATCTGACTGTAGTAACGAATTGGGCACTTCTACAAGGTTCTACCTCAGTGGCTGGATATGGGAGATGGTAGACAGCTGTGTGTCAGTCATAGGCTCCTGAGATGGTGATGATTGTTGACTTCTGTGAGCAAGGGCCCAACTGCAGGCTGCTCCAATTCTGCACATGCTAGAAGGGTCCGGCCTTCTGTTATATGTGCAGGTTGGTTGAGGGGGACACAAAGGTCCAGAGGTGTTATCCAGAGAGGCAGCAACATCACCCATGCTTCATTGCATGCTTTGCCCTGCAACTTGGCACTGCCTCAACACATCCACTGATTTGCGGGACAGCAGATCAAAGAATGGCATTGATCTAACTGAAGCCTCTAGCTATACCATCTCTAACCTACCCAAGTTGGAAGACAGCATGCTCTTTGCTGGACTGCAAAGCTGATGATGCCATCAGAACCCATCACATACGAGTTGTAGAATCCTGCAACAACCTATCACGCTCAGAAACCACACTTCTTTTAAAAGCTGGATCGCTGAGATTGGTATCCTTGTTTTCTTCAGCAGCAAAAGGATGTGAGCTGGCCCTCCAGAGAGAAAGCCACATATCCAAGTTTGCCGATGACACAAAGATAGGCGGCATTGTAAGCAGTGTAGATGGAAGCATAAAATTACAAAGAGATATTAATAAGTTAAGCGAATGGGCAAAACTGTGACAAATGGATTTCAATGTAGGCAAATGTGAGGTCATCCATTTTGGACCTAAAAAGGATAGAATAGAGTACATTCTAAATGGTAAAAAACTAAAAACAGTGGAGGTAATGTGAAGGAATTCTACTATATAACTTTAAAAAGAAAATGCAATACTTTTTAAAGAATTCTACCTTATAACTTCTTTAAAAACAAGACAAGCTGGATTTGGAAATCCTAGCTATGAAAGAATTCTAACCTTATTAATACCTTACCCTGAATAAGTAACCTTATTAAAACAGGACAATTGTCAACCCTGAATGATAACCTTGTTAACTTCTTAAGAATGACACATGGTGTAATGGACAAGGCACAAACAAAGGACATCTGCCCTTTGAACATAAATGGTACACTCCCAATAATAACAACAACAACAACTTGTATTTGTATAGCACCTTTAAACTAGTAAAACGTCCCAAGGCGCTGCACAGGAGTATTTTAAGACAAAAAATGTTGACACCGATCCACATAAGGATAAATTAGGTCAGGTGACCAAAAGCTTGGTCAAAGAGGTAGGTTTTAAGGAGCGTCTTAAAGGAGGAAAGAGGTAGCGAGGCGGACAGGTTTAGGGAGGGAATTCCAGAGCATAACTATTGATGACACAGCAATTAGAAGTGCAGGGGTCAGCTAAAAGATGATTAGTGATAATTACCTTGGATCAACAAGAAACCTTATGAAAAACAACTGAAAAGGGTATAAATATTGAAATCTCAAATGAGATATCAGACTCTCTTTAATCGGGCAAAGCGATTCTCAACTACAGAGGTGGCTCTATAGTCCTTCACTCTTTTGTACCTCGGGGATTGAAGGTAACTTCTACCTTGATAATTGATAGATATCCTGTATGGAAAATTTTAAGAACTGTAATACTGTAGCAAAGTTAAGATTTAAAAGTAAGATTCTCTGTTAAAAATAAGATTGTATTTTTTCTCTTTTTAGAACTGTTAACGTTGCGATTGATTGATTCACCAACTGTAAATTGCATGTCGATTCTTTTAATAAATCTTTATATATTTTTTAAATTGTCTCACAAGTCTTCTGTATCAATAACTCGTGAACACAATCTCAGTACACTCTTTGGTGAAGAGGTACATTTCTGAGGGGAGATCTCCAGACCCTTATAATATCCGGGACGTTACAGTCTGGCTAAACTTATTAAAAGTGCTATCTGGAGGATGGTAACATTCTCGGGTTGTTCCTTTCCTTTAGGGAGAGATAGACCGGACCTTTAGACCCAGTTAAGTGTCTTTAGGATTCGGCTACCTCAACCTTTAGTTGAAAGTGAACATCTGAGAAATACGCCTGATCCGGGATAGTCCCAAAGGGGCTAGGACTAGTAAATATCCTTTCAGTAAATGTTCCCTTTAAGCTGTGCGGCCGCATGGCCACACAGTGCCCTGGTGATACCGCGCAGCCAGCTCACCCGGCTTTTAAACGGGAAAAACTGCGCATGCACGGTATTTTGAATGGCCGCGCATGGGGCATAGATATAAAGTAATTGGTAGAAGGATTAGAGGGGCGTTGAGAACTTTTTCCACCCAGAGGGTGGTGGGGGTCTGGAGCTCACTGCCTGAATTGGTGGTAGAGGCAAAAACACTCATCACATTTAAAAAGTACTTGGATATGAACTTGAAGTGCTATAACCTACAAGGCTATGGACCAAGAGCTGGAAAGTGATACTTGGCTGGATAGCTCTTTTTCAGGTGGCATAGACACAATAGGCTGAATGGCCTTCTTCTGTACCGTAAATTTCAATGATTCCATACATATATCATTAAAATGTCATGAACAGGTACAGAATATAATTGAAAAGGCTAATGGAATGTTGGCCTTTACAAGGCGGGTAGAATATATGCTACAGCTATACAAAGCCCTGGTTAGACCACACCAGGAATACTGTGAGCAGTTCTGGGCACCACACTTTAGGAAGGATATATTGGCCTTGGAGGGAGTGCAGTGTAGGTTTACCAGAATGATACCTGGACTCCAAGGGTTAAATTATGAGGAGAGATTACACAAACTAGGGTTGTATTCCCTGGAATTGAAAAGGTTAATGGGTGATTTGATTGAAGTTTTCAAGATATTAAGGGGAACTGATAGGGTAGATACAGAGAAACTATTTCCACTAGTTGAGGAGTCTAGGACTAGGGGGCATAACCTAAACAATAGAGCCAGGCCTTTCAGGAGTGAAGTTAGGAAACACTTCTACACGCAAAGGTTGGTAGAAGTTTGGAACTCTCTTCTGCAAATGGCAATTGATACTAGGTCAATTGTTAATTTTAAATCTGAGATTGATAGATTTTTGTTAACCAAAGGTATTAGGGGATATGGGGCAAAGGCGGGTATATGGAGTTAGGTCATAGGTCAGCCATGATCTCGTTGACTGGCGGAACATGCTCAAGGGGCTAACTGGCCTACTCCTGTTCCTATGTGTCTTCCGAGACAACTGGTTCTTTTTCCTCTTTTGCCAATACTACCTGCTTCTGCTCACTTGTAGTCTGTGGTTCACCCAGTGTACTCCCCTCAAAAGTCACTGGCCTAGAAATTCAGTTGCATCCGCCAGCCGTTAGTGCCATAAGAGGGGTAGATTTCCAGCGCTAGGCACTTAGCGCCCGGGCACAGGCCGATCTGCGCCTACGCCCAACTTCAGTTGACATTTAGCGCCGGCGCAAAGTGTTTGCGCCCGCTCAGCTGCGCGCGCAGCTTATGACGTCATTTCATCGTGCAACACTGTTTGTGCGCCCCAAACCGGAAATTCAGTGGCGCCCGCCCAATGTGGGCGTGGCGCTGTTAAGAACTGTGAAGTGGAACGCAGCAGAGGCCCTGCGGGCCTCGGGGAGCGCTAATTAAAGGGAACTTAGACTGAACTATAAAGGCCAGCCATTTTGCTGCAATGACTTTAGTGCTTTGGATTTCTGGACAGAGACCAAGGAACAGACCTTCCTGATTTGGGACAACATAGGAGAGGTATTTTTGGCTTCTGGCCAGAGCTTGGAAATTTCACTCATTGTGATTTCACTGTTTGCAAGTTTATTATGGGGGCTGCATGGGGTTCCAACCCTCAGTTCCAGCATTATGTGCGAAGGGCTCGCAGACGCTGTGTGAGAGGGCCAGCCATGCCTAGACGCAGAGGGGCCATCAGGCATCGGCAACGTAGGCCTTACCCACTCAGGGAATACCGGCAGCAGGTGTCCTATCTCACCATGACTGCCGCGCATTGTGTTAAGAGGCTGCGCTTCAGAAGGGAGGTGGTTGCAGAGATCTGCCAGCTGCTTCACAGAGATCTGCATCCACAGCTGATGTGCAGGACGTCTCTGTCGGTGGAAGTGAAGGTCACGGTGGCTCTGAACCTTTATGCAAGTGGCTCATTCCAAGCCGCTGCTGGGGACATAGCGAACATTTCCCAGTTTGCCGTGCATCGCTGCATCCGGCAGGTCACCGATGCCCTTTTCGCAAGGAGACACCAATTCATCTCCTTCCCCATGACCCTAGAGAGGCAGGAGCAGCGTGCAGTCGGATTTGCCAGGATCGCCGACTTCCCCATGGTGCAGGGCGCCATTGACTGCACGCATGTGGCTATGCGGGCACCTATCGACAATGCCGAGGATTACCGCAACCGGAAGGGCTACCATTCCCTCAATGTACAGCTGGTGTGTGACCACAGGCAGCGCATCCTAGCTGTCAATGCCCGCTTTCCAGGACGCAGCCACGATGCATTTATCCTGCGCCAGACTACTGTGGCTGACATGTTCGAGGCACAGCCTCCACCAAGGGGATGGCTTATTGGGGACAAGGGCTATCCTTTGTGTACATGGCTCATGACCCCGCTCCGCGCGCCCAGGACCCCTGCGGAGGAGGCATACAACGAAAGCCATCAAGCCACAAGGAACATCATAGAGCAAACAATTGGCGTCCTCAAGCAACGGTTCCGCTGCCTGGATCGATCCGGCGGCTCTCTACAGTATTCGCCGGATAGAGTCTCCCAGTTCGTCGTCGTTTGCTGCATGCTGCACAATCTGGCTATCCGCAGGACTCAGGCACTGCCACCTCACGTTGGACCACCACCTCAGGAGGACGAGCAGGAAGACCATGAGGAGGAGGAGGAGGAGGAGGAGTACCAGCCCAGGAGGGAGCCACAAGGTCCAAGGGCCGTCCGCCGGCGGCTTATTGAACGGCACTTCGAGGCCCCCTGTCAGGGAATGGCTTGTGGCAATGAACGCACCTGAATGCAGCCGCTCCGCAAGCCCTCAGCCGGTTAACGCAACAACCACTTGAAACATGACACCTGGACAAGCTGAATAAATAAAAAGCTTTATTTAACAAACTCAGGGCCCTTCCCACATGAAACAGAAAAACAGACAACACCCCCAAAAAACAGTCAAAAACATATCTCACTCCCACAACCTGGGGAGGAATAACAAAACTTGTCCATCCAATTGGCCTTCATCCTCGGCCTAACCAAGACAAACCCCCCCATACAGAACACAAACACCCCCATATAAAAAAACAGTTGCCTTCATCTTCGGCGTTAGCAAAATAAGCCCCCCCAATACAGAACACAAACACCCCCATATAAAAAAACAGTTGGCAACACACTCTACTTGGTGTGCCGACAGGGCGAGTCCTTGTGCAGGCTTCTCCGGCCCCTGCCCGACCTGTTGCTCTGCCTCAACCTGGACCCTGTGGGTGTTGCAAGGCTGGGGGAAGGCTCCTGAGGGGCACAATGCGTGACGGCAGATGCCCTTGGGGGTCGGCCTAGACGAGGTCCGGCCCTGGAGGGGCCGGCTGCTGACTGCTGCAGCTGTGGCTGGGCAGCATCAGTCTCTCCAGCAGCTCGTCGCAGCTTGGCTGGGGGAGTGGCAGTGGCGGCTGCATCAATGGGGGCAAGCTGGCTGATGCCAGGCGCTCGCTGGTCGCCAGAGACACTGGCACTCAGCCGGGCTGGCACTGCAGCAAGCGCAGCAATCTGGTGAAGGCCAGACCGCTGTGCTGCAGCAGGGCGGCGGGTGCCCTGGCGATGCTTCCGTGACACAGCGAGTGTGGCAGAAGTGAGTGCCCGAACTGCCCTGGTCTGTGCCCGCATCAGATCAGCCAGTGTCTGCACGGCACCACTCATGAACTCTCGACTCGCGTCCTGTGCTGCCGCGAGTTGGTCGACACCCCTGGCCTGTGAGTCCCCGAAATCGGCCACACTATGAGCCAGGGACTCAATGGCCTGAGGCAACTGTCCCACAACCCCCATGAACTCGTTGTGGCGCCACTCCGAGGCCGCGGACATTTCATCAAGGAGGCGCACCTCCTGGGCGAGGACCGTCTCCGGACTGGAGGCCGGACTCTCCCTCTGGGGAGAAGGCCGCCGAGCTGCCCGACCCTTCCCGCGTGCCTGGACGCCACTGGGCCCAGCAACTACACCCCCCTGCAACACTTCCCCCCTCTGGGGAGAAGGCAGCCGTGCTGCCCGACCCTTCCCGCGTGCCTGGACGCCACTGGGCCCAGGAGCTACACCCCCCTGCAACACTTCCCCCTGGCTCTCCTCCAGGCAAGACGTGTCCCCTCCATTGCCATCCCCTGGCGCGGATGAGGGGTCCCCCGATGTGCCGCCTTCCTCTTGGTCCTCGTCGTCCTCCTCTTCCGAGGGACTGGCACTCTCAGCTTCAGGGACCTCCTCCTCACCAGCTGAAAGCAGGAAGGCACAAGAGTAGCTTTAGAGTGAGGACAGGGCGTCAGCGAGGGAGGCATGATTGGTGGCATTATGCGCATTGGTCGGACAGTGGCAAAGGATGTAGATCTGAAGCGCAAGGGGAACGAGAGAGGTGCAAACGGTCATGTCCTTACCATTGGGGCCCAGCACAGGGTCGGCATCTCCAATAGCAACGGGGCCAACCACCCGGGCACGCATGAGTCGAGCCACGCGCTCCTCCAGGTCACTGAGCTCCTGGAACTGGGCACGGCCTCCCCCGGTGACAGTCCGGCTCCTCAGATTCTGCGCCAGCTTGGCCTGCAAGAGAAAGGATGGCCTCTAAGTACAGTGTGGTGCCCTGTTGTTGTGTGCACTGCCTCCCATGGTCGAATAGCTTGGCCAGTGTGTAAAGTGCAGAAAGTGCTATTGATGATCATGCCAGTGCCAACCGAGTGAGGTCGTTGTACTTCTTGCGGCATTGGTCACCAGTCCTGGGGACATCGCTGTTGGCTGACACCCTCAGGGCGATTTCCCTCCAGGCTCTCCTGTACTGCCTCCTGGGAGCCTTCTTGCCACTGTCCGGGCACAAGATCTCTCTGTTCTTTTCCAACCCCCTAAGCAGCACCCTCAAAGCATGCTCTGAGAAGCGCTGCGCTCGTTCACGGGCCTTCTGCATGGCTTCAGGCGCTATTTGGGTCCACCAGCAGTGTTCAGGCCTAGCTGCAGGGCTCCACTATCCAGGGCATGGCAGCAGACAAAGTCGACCCTTCCCCCTTTAAGAGCTGGCCGGTGTCAGGGTGTCTGCTGTCAATCAAAACATGACCGCACCTGCGCTGCGCCCGGCCTCGGCGTTATCAGTCCGCACCGCCGGCTTAGCGCCTAAAGATAGGAGTGCAACGCCAGTTTCAGCGCTCGCCCAAACTCCTTGGCCAAAGCTACTGAATTTCGGCGAAGTGGCCTCCACTTTCCGGCGGGCGCTAACTTTAGCGCCCGCCCGACTTTACCGCCCCAAAAGTGGCTAGACTGAATTTCTAGGCCACTGTTTCAAGATAATTACATCTGAGCTGGTGCTTGGCAGTGTAAGACTGGGTGACAGTGTTTCTTCAGGAGGGCTAGCCACATCCATCTTCATGGTTGCAAGTCTGAGCAATCCGTAAGACCCAGGGAAAGAGAAAATGGACAAGGGTTAGGATGTTGTTTGGATGGCAAGTACATTTGCTCTTGAAGTTATAGTGAGTGAAGCAATGGAACATGAAAGAAGGCATCAAAGTTAGCCACACACCACCTCTATGTCCAAGCCTCCAGCTTCCCTAACCTCCTACTTTCTCCATATTGTCCCAACCAAGGGCTAGAAATTCGGTGCAGTTAGTGCCCCCAGGGCGCTAATGGGGCGCAAACGAATTTTCACCCAGGCGTGGCACCGCTAACGACTCCCACTAAATTCAGCAGGAGTTTAGCAGCAGCGGTAACCGGTAGCGCTCCGCTGCGCAGGCAATGACGACGTCATCACCATACGCAGCGCCCCATTTTTGCCCCGCCTGCAAAATTGGCCTGCACCCCCTGAATCTGCACCAGGCGATGACAGTGACCGATTCAGGGGGTGGGAACGGAGCGGCAGGAGGCTCGCAAGGCGCTAACTAAAGGGGAGGTGGCGGGCGGGGAAAAAAAATCAGCCGACTTACTTGTCGCGGCCCATTGCCTATTTGAATGCGGGGTCCGTGCCGCGATCGGGCAGCCCGACACTCCTCTTGAGTGCCGGGCTGCTGGCACAGCACCCTGCTCCCCGGTGGTCCAGGTTGGGCCTCCCAGAGTTGTGGGCTTGGGCCCTCCCCTTCCATGCGGCAGCGCTACGTGCTCCAGTGCGTAGAGCTGCGGAACACACCACCCTGCTATTCGGGGTTAGCGCTCTTAGAAGGAAGAGGAGCACTTGAATTCGTGCTTCACCACCTTCTTGGGGTGCTAAAACTGAAGTTAGCGATCACCGGCGCTATTTTTCGCCGGGTGCTAAATTTAGCGTCCAGGCGATGTTAGCGACCCAAACAAATTTTTCCCCCCTAGTGCCTCCTGAAAGGGGTAAGAGTTAGGATTTGAGGATAGGGTGCTCCTCCTGTACATTTGTTCTCTGTCTTGTCATGAGAACTGTGCTCTTGCAAGAAGAATTCTAAATAATTGGCATTGGCAAAAAGGCTATCAGCATTTGCTATTTATCACCAG
Organism: Somniosus microcephalus; assembly: GCF_052327205.1. Taxonomy (NCBI): domain Eukaryota; kingdom Metazoa; phylum Chordata; class Chondrichthyes; order Squaliformes; family Somniosidae; genus Somniosus; species Somniosus microcephalus. Next base: position 173,433,977 of record NC_140995.1, on the reverse strand, counting down.
GCTGATAATGTGTGTGTGTGTATGATGAGGTGAACAAGCATCATGCTGTTGCATCTCCTGGAACTCCCTCCCTAACAGCACTGTGGGAGTGCCTTCGCCACATGGGTTGTAGCGGTTCAAGAAGAAGGCTCACCACCACCTTCTAAAGGGGAACTAGGAATGGGCAATGAATCCTGGCCTTGCCAGCGAAGCCCACATCCCAAGAATGAATAAACAAAAGAAGAAACACTTACACGCCCAGATTGGCATAAAAATAAAACAAAAAAGGTGACTCAACCGTGGCTAACAAGGGAAATTAGGGATAGGATAAGATCCAAGGAGAGGACATATAAATTGGCCAGAAAAAGCAGTAAACCTGAGGATTGGGAGCAGTTTAGGATTCAACAAAGGAGGACAAGGGGATTAATTAAGAAAGGGAAAATAGAATATGACAGTAAGCTTGCAGGGAACATAAAAACTGACTGTAAAAGCTTTTATAGATATGTGAAGAGAAAAAGATTGGTGAAGTCAAGCGTAGGTCCCTTGCAGTCAGAATCAGGGGAATTTATAATGGGGAGCAAAGAAATGGCTGACCAATTAAATACATATTTTGGTTCTGTCTTCACAAAGGAGGACACAAATAACCTCCCAGAGATGTCGGGAAACATAGGGTCTGATGAAAGGGAGGAACTGAAATAAATCAGTATTTGTAGGGAAATGGTGTTAGGGAAATTGATGGGATTGAAGGCCGATAAATCCCCAAGGCCTGATCATCTTCATCCTTGGGTACTTAAGGAAGTGGCCCTAGAAATAGTAGATGCTTTGCTGATCATCTTCCAGCATTCGATGGAATCTGGAACAGTACCCATGGATTGGAGGGTAGCTAATGTTACCCCACCATTCAAAAAAGGTGGTAGAGAGAAAACGGGGAATTACAGACCGGTAAGCCTGACATCGGTAGTGGGGAAAATGCTAGAGTCCATTATAAAAGATGTAATAGCAGAGCACTTGGAAAACAGTGACAGGATCGGACAAAGTCAACATGGATTTACAAAAGGTAAATCATGCTTGACTAATCTACTGGAACTTTTTGAGGATGTAACTGATAAAATAGATAAGGGAGAACCAGTGGATGTGGTGTATTTGGACTTTCAGAAGGCTTTCGATAAGGTCCCGCATAAGAGACTAGCGTGTAAAGTTAAGGCACATGGGATTGGGGGCAAGGTATTCACTTGGATAGAGAACTGGTTGGCAGGCAGAAAGCAAAGAGTTGGAATAAACGGGTCTTTTTCCAAATGGCAGGCAGTGACTAGTGGGGTACCGCAGGGATCGGTCCTTGGGCCCCAGCTATTCACAATATATATTAATGATCTAGACAAGGGAACTAGATGTAATATCTCCAAATTTGCAGATGACACAAAGCTGGGTGGGCGTGTGTGCTGTGAGGAGGATGCCGAGAAACTCCAGTATGATTTGGACAGGTTGGGTGATTGGGCAAAAGCATGGCAGATGCAATATAACGCGGATAAATGCGAGGTTATCCACTTTGGTGGCAAAAACAGGAAGGCAGATTATTATCTAAATGGCAACAGATTGGGAGAAGGGGAAGTGCAATGAGACCTGGGTGTCCTTGTGCACCAGTCACTGAAGGTAAGCATGCAGGTGCAGCAGGCGATTAAGAAGGCAAATGGCATGTTGGCCTTCGTAGCGAGAGGGTTTGAGTACAGGAACAAGGATGTCTTGCTGCAGTTATACAGGGCCTTCGTGAGACCACACCTTGAGTATTGTGTGCAGTTTTGGTCGCCTTATCTGAGGAAGGATGTTCTTGCCATAGAAGGAGTTCAGCGAAGATTCACCAGGCTGATACCTGGGATGGCAGGAATGATGTATGAGGAGAGATTGGGTCGATTGGGCTTGTACTCGCTGGAGTTTAGAAGAATGAGAGGGGATCTCATTGATACTTATAAAATTCTGACAGGGCTGGACAGACTAGATGCAGGAAGGATGTTCCCAAAGGTCAGGGAGTCCAGAACCAGGGGTCACAGTCTAAGGATAAGGGGTAGGCCATTTAGGACAGAAATGAGGAGGAATTTCTTCACCCAGAGAGTGGTGAACCTGTGGAATTCTCTACCACAGAAGGCAGTAGAGGCCAATACATTAAATATATTCAAGAAGGAGTTGGATATATTTCTTAAGGTTAAAGGGATCAAGGGGTATGGGGGGAAAGCAAGGACCGGGTACTGAATTTGGATGATCAGCCATGATTGCATTGAATGGCGGAGCAGGCTCGAGGGGCCGAATGGCCTACTCCTGCTCCTATCTTCTATGTAAAGCTGACGGTAATAAAATAACTCATTGATAGTCTATAAGTAACTGGTAGTAATAGGTATAATGTCCTGATATCCTACCTGTAACTAATAGTAATCCTATAACCCGCAGATATTCACCCTGTAACTACAGCCAGAATCCCCATACACTACACAAGGTTCAGTCAGGCTCCCCAGTCGATGCCAATTTTAATCGGCCCCATTTCTCTCTTTATCTCCTTGGACACTGGTTTGGACTTGGGTTTCATTTGCAGGTGACAGCTCTGAACTGGGAACCTCAGTCAGAGCTGATCTCTACTCAGACTTCACACATGCTGGTTTCCACTCTCACCCCATTCCCCAGTTTCCCACTCTCCCTGACCACCCCATCCTCTGACCCCTAGGCCTGGATTCTAGCTTGTTCTGATCATGAGGGTGGGGGGATCCAATTGTTGTGGGGGGAGGGGGGTTGTCAGTTGGTGGTGGGGGGGTGGTGGTAGATGGTATGGGGGGGGGCTGACAGATCATGTAGGGGGTTTACTAGGCAGCTTGTTGGGCCTGGAGGAAACATTCCTGCTCCACTTGGCCCACAAGCAGTGCTGTAAAGGCACTTATCCTATGGATTCAGCCCTTCTCGCCACCTTTCAACTGCCGGGTTTCCTGAAGGTCTGGGAAACCTGGCTGACATGAGTTAAAAATACGATAGCAAAATACTGCTGATGTGCCTTCAATAACCACAAAACTAGAAGTTATTAACTTAAACAAGTTGGCTTTTAATCACTAAGATCAGAGCTAACATCTCAACACACCGACTGGCTCACAGGAATGAGTCATACAGATCCTGGGATCTTTAAGTAAGAGAAGTCAGGGGCGGAGCCAAGAGCCAAGACCTGGAACCTTCCAGGTTAGTCAGGAAAGAGGAAGTGAAACTATACACCGTGTGGGGGAGGGTAATATACATGAGTGCACAATGAATACAGGCAAGACAAACAGATTTCATTACATTCACCCCTTCTTTAGATTTAGTCCATCGGGGTGATGTTTCTTAAAAGTTGGTATAAGTGAGTCTGTCAGAAGGTTTTGCGGTTCTCAGTGGTCGGCGCAAAGCCGGTTGGGGTGCCTCTAGGGGAGTGGATTCTGGTTCCTCCGCTGTCCGGGCCTCCGCAGTGTCTTCCAGGTTATCTGCAGTGCCCTCCAGGTTAAAGTTGGGTATTGATACTGTTAAGTCTGTGGGTTGTATTATAAATAATCACAGACTCCACTGTTAACAAAATAAAAGACGTCTTTACTATTCAGAGGCTCGGGCGATTCTGCCCTAGTTAACGTATCACAACCCTTATATACTGGTGTGGTCACTATCGGCATTACAGTATACATGAGCCAATAGATAGTGCCACCCTAAAGTAGTGCTCTTAAAGGCGAACGGTTACATTCTATAGTTCCCTTAAAGGTAAACGGTTACATACACAACACTCCTCCCTTCCTAGCTTATTACTTACAGAATCCCGTTAAACATACAATCTTCAACTTTATATAAACAGTTTGCAGATATACTCTCGATGGAGTCAACGTCATATAACAATTTACAGATATACTCTCAATGGAGTCAACGTCATATAACAGTTTACAAACATACTCTCAGTGGAATCAGTTTACAGGTTCAGTCTCTGTGGGAACAGTTCATAAATTCAGTCTCTGGTATTAATTCGTTCCAGACAGCATCCTCCATAGCCTTTTTTTTTTTTTTAACAGCTTGTACTTTCGTCCTGTTGAACCAGCAGTGCGGACTTATACAACCCACTGGCTGTCTTGATAATGTCCCTGGATTTTTTTTACAAATTTAGCACCTTTCGTAGTGTTCGGACTGAGGTAGTAGAAGTAATAATATTTTAAACAGTTATTATTTTCTGCTTCTTCTTTTTCTTTTCTGCCTTTTTGAAACTCTCCGAGCTCTTTTCCCGGCTGCCATCTGTAGCGCCACCAACTCTCTATGTTCCTTAGACCTTAAGTGCTTCCTCAGGATTTCAGCACTTTGGGAGTTCCCATCACAATTTGGGCAGACCACATCCTCATAACATTCGGTGTCACTCAACAGGTCAAAACCCTTCTTCAAGCAATCATATTCATCCTGCTCTTCCTCGGATGTCTGCCCTTCCTTCCCTCCTGGCCTCATTTGTGCGTTCAATCCTTTCCCTTCCTTCAGGGATTTCGTTATCAGGCTATTTAATCCTTCTACTGAAGTAGCTGTTTCCCCATTCTCCTGTTCCCCTGGACGTAATTCAGCGTACTCCTCCATTTCATCCATCATTTTCTCCAATGCTTTCATCTTCTCTTCCTCTTGTACTTTGGCTTCCAGTGCTTGGAGAAGTTGCGCCTCGATGCTCTCTAGCTCATGTTCAGGGCCCATTCCCAGTTGAAACTGTTCTTCAAGTCGGTCAACCTCGGTAATTGCCGCCTCATATTTGTCTTGGGCTTCCTTCCATATTTTTATGAGTTCTGCCATGTCTTTCACCTCTACATCCTCATCTATGTATGGAACTTCTACCGATGAGTCTGTCTTGGCCCTGAGCTCCTCAAGAATTTCCTGCAGCCTTTGGACTTCTTGCTCATGTTCAACCTTTAGTTGCTCATATACTTCCAACGAAACTAGCTTTTCGGAGGTTGCTGAGTTAACCCCCTCCAGAATTGTAGTCTGGGCCTGTTCATACTGTTTTTTCAACTTCTCGCACTCTGCTTGTAAGGAGTCGTAGAGAAGAACTGGAATAAAATCCTGGCTTCCTGAAGATTCCTCTTCATTTGTTTCTTTCGCAATTTCCTGTTGGAGTTCAGCCAAGGCTGCTATGCTATCTGCCTCTCGAAGTCTCACTGCCATCAACTCTTCTTTATTCTTGCAGTCCATCTCAGCCATTTCCCGTTTACTTTCATTTAACTGAGTGAGTAGTCCCTTATTTTGGGCTGAGAGATATTGCACCTTCTCATGTAGACCCTTGCACTCCTTCTCTACTTGACATAGCTGATTACCGCTGATTTGGTTCTGCGTTTCAAGTTCCAACATCCTTTGCTTAGCTTCTTTCAGTTTCGCCCCTATAAGCTCCTCTTGCAACATGGCCACATTATTCTCATCAGGTAAAGAAGCGTTTCTCTTTTCCATGTCCAAGATTTGTTTCTGCATCTCCTTAAGAGCACCCTGTGATTCAACTTCTCTTAACTTTGCCTGCACTAGCTCCGTCTCTAATTGCAGAACAAAATCCTCAGTGCAGCGTGATTTGCCCTTCTGCTGTATCTCTAGATCATGCAAATATTCTAACCCCTGAACATCATCAGGGAGATGTGATCGGTAATTGGTCACGATGGCTCTATGGTCGCTCTCTGCTTGAGCCAGTAGGTTCTGTTGTCTTTCCAGACTCTCCCATTCGGTGTCATAGAACTTTTTCATTGTTTTCATCTCTTGTACGAGGCGGTAACTTAATTGTTCTAATTGTTGTTGTACTTTGAAATAGCGTTGAGTTCGAGCCCGGTGTTCCTCCGTAATGCATATGTCTGTAGCTTGAACAGACTCAGAATTCTCTGTCTTTATGCACGCCATCGATTTTCCAACCTTAGTCCGTGAGTTAATGTTAACCTTGTTTTTCATACATAAGCTGGACTTATCGTCTTCCGGCTCAGAGTCTGAGCTGCTTGTCTGCACCGAGTCCTCACTCGTCATTGCTTGTCGGTAGTGCCATTCCATGTCTATTTTCTTGATCCACTCCCGTCCTAGAAGTGGTGGTCCTCCCTCAGGTAGTACGTACAAATTCATTCTTGGGTGTACTTTACCCCTATCTCTCACCTTGACTCTTATTTTCCCCATGGGGTATACGCGATGCCCCGTGTATGTCTGTAATACGAACTTGGTATTTCTTAAGGGTATGTGAGAGAATAGTCGGTGGTAGTCCTTTTGGTTGATGACTGATACAGCTGATCCCGTGTCCAGCTCCATTCGTACTTGGACTCCAGCTATTTTTAGTGTGACCCAGATCGTCTGTAGATCAGTTACTTTACCCACATTGTGGATTCTCAGACTATCCAACTCCTGGCTGTTTGGGTCTGAGTCTGAATTTTGTTCGTCTGAACTCTTTTCAGCCACCTGATGCACCTTGTTGTACTTTTCTTGTGGTGGTGGCTTCCTTTGTTTGTTGGTCTTCTTTCTGGACCTGCATACCTTCGCGATGTGACCCAGTTTGCCACATTTCCTGCACTCTTGATTCTTAAACCAGCACTGATTCTGGTCGTGCGTTGTCTTTCCACAACGGTAGCATTTGGAAATGCTTGCAGTAATTTGATCCTTCAGCACTGCTACGATCTCTTCGAAGGTCTGGTCCACTGGTTTAACTGGTGCTATTAGATGTTTCAAGAGCCCGTATGTTTTTGCTCCCATCGAATTTAACAAAGTTATTGCCTTGGCGTATATGGCTACGCAATATATTCCTATGCGTTCCCCATACGTGGCCCTGTCTTCTATTTCAGCATTAAAATCATTAATATTTCCTCGCTTAGGCATCTTCTTCTCTTTCCGAGAACAGCACAAGTATTTCTTTACTTATTATTAATTTTCTTCTCTTCTTGAGAACACCACAAGTATTGCTTTACTTATTTCTTGTTTCTGAAAATTCTAATTAATTTTCTTCTCTCTTCTTGAGAACACCACAAGTATTGCTTTACTTATTTCTTGTTTCTGGAAATTCTAATTAATTTTCTTCTCTCTTCTTGAGAACACCACAAGTATTGCTTTACTTATTTCTTGTTTCTGAAAATTCTAATTAATTTTCTTCTCTCTTCTTGAGAACACCACAAGTAATTGCTGTACTTATACTTATTTTCCCTCTCTTCTTGAGAACACACCAGCCTTTCTGAAAAATCTTATTACTTTCCTGAAATTCTTAATAATTTCCAAGATGGCGGTTTCCCGCTTCTTCCTTCTTCTTCAGCGGTTTCCCCGTGAAAAATGGCGGCTTTCCCGCGCTTCTCGCTCTCCCCGCCCACTTCGATGGCGGTTTTCCCGCGCTTCTCGGCGCTCTCCGCCCACTTCAATGGCGGTTATCACCCGTTCCCCGACGCTGACTTTCAGGCCGAGTGCGGGCCTTATCAGCGGATGCGATCGATGGCCCGGCTGCGCCTCGCACTTGAAAGCGGCCCCCGGCCTCTGGCTCACCCGCTCGCGCGGCTCTTGCTCGCTCCCTCCCGGGCTCTGGCTTACCCGCTCGCGCGTTTCACCGCGGCTCTTATCAGGGATTGCGATCGCCCTGTCTTTGCAGCCAACGCTGCGGCTTACCCACGAGGTTATGGAGGCTTCAGGGTCCTAATGCCTGTCGCTTCCAGCCTGTCGGTTCCAGACTGGTGAGGATTGAAACCTCTCTTCAACGTCCTGTCTTCGGACGAAGCCGCCGTGGAACAACTGCCGCAGGGTTCGAATCCTGACTCGTCGCCAATGTTAAGTCTGTGGGTTGTATTATAAATAATCACAGACTCCACTGTTAACAAAATAAAACACGTCTTTACTATTCAGAGGCTCGGGCGATTCTGCCCTAGTTAACGTATCACAACCCTTATATACTGGTGTGGTCACTATCGGCATTACAGTATACATGAGCCAATAGATAGTGCCACCCTAAAGTAGTGCTCTTAAAGGTGAACGGTTACATTCTATAGTTCCCTTAAAGGTAAACGGTTACATACACAACAGATACCTCTGGGCGTCCTGTCTCTTTTTGGTGTAGGTCTTCCTCGGGTAGTCTCTCATCGTTCTCTCCGCTCCCCGAGGGAGCGAGGTCTTTTATGGAAACAGTGTCCTCTCGCCCGTCAGAGTATTCGATATAGGCGTACTGAGGGTTTGCATGGAGGAGCTGTACCTTTTCCACAAGGGGGTCCGTTTTATGGCCTCTCACGTGCTTCCGCAATAGTACTGTCCCCGGAGACGTCAGCCATGCGGGTAGAGATATGCCCGAGGTGGATTTCTGGGGAAAACGAACATCTTTTCGTGAGGGGTAGCGTTAGTGGCTGTACATAACAGAGACCTTATGGAGTGGAGCACGTCTGGGAGGACTTCCTGCCAGCGGGAGGTCGGAAGGCCTTTTGACTTTAAGGCTAACGTGACAGCCTTCCAAACAGTAGCATTCTCCTTTTCCACTTGCCCATTACCCCGGGGGTTGTAGCTAGTGGTTCTGCTAGTGGCTATCCCCTTTGAGAGCAAGAACTGGCGCAGTTCGTCACTCATAAATGACGTCCCCCTATCGCTGTGTATGTAGTTCGGCATGCCAAACATGCAGAATAGATTACAGAAACACTTGATGACCATGGCACTGGTCATGTCTGGGCAGGGAATGGCAAAGGGGAAGCGGGAATATTCATCGATGATATTGAGGAAGTATACGTTACGGTCGGCAGAGGGAAGGGGTCCCTTGAAGTCCAGACTTAGGCGCTCGAATGGCCGTGTGGCTTTGATAAGGTGTGCACGGTCAGGCCTGTAGAAACGAGGCTTGCATTCCGCACAGATGCGGCAGGCTCTGGTCATTGCCCTGACCTCCTCGATGGAGCGGGGCAGATTGCGGGACTTTATAAAATGGTATAGTCGGGTGACCCCTGGGTGACAGAGGTCGTTGTGGAGACCCTGTAATTTGTCCGTATGAATGCTGGCACACATTCCCCGCGATAGGGCGTCTGGGGGTTCATTAATGGCTCCCGGCCTGTACATAATATCATAGTCGAATGTGGATAGTTCGATCCTCCACCTGAGTATTTTGTCATTCTTGATTTTCCCCCTTTGTTTGTTATTAAACATGAAAGCCACCGACCGCTGGTCGGTGAGCAGGGTGAAACGTTTGCCGGCTAGGTAGTGTCTCCAGTGCCGCACTGCCTCCACTATAGCCTGTGCCTCCTTCTCGACAGAAGAGTGCCTGATTTCAGGTCCCTGAAGGGTTCGGGAGAAGAAGGCCACAGGTCTCCCAGCCTGATTGAGGGTCGCAGCTAAGGCAAAGTCTGATGCATCGCTTTCGACTTGAAAGGGAATGCTTTCGTCCACTGCACACAGTGCAGCCCTTTCAATGTCCTGTTTGATACTGGTGAAAGCCTCCCGAGCTTCAGCTGATAGTGGGAAGGACGTCAATTTAATGAGGGGTCGGGCCTTATCAGAGTAATTGGGCACCCATTGGGCATAATACGAAAAAAATCCCAGGCACCTTTTTAAAGCTTTGGGATTGTGTGGCAGGGGCAGTTCCTTTAGGGGGCGTAATCGGTCAGGGTCCGGTCCAATTACCCCATCTTCCACCACACAGCCGAGGATACAGAGACGGGTTGTGTTGAAGACACATTTGTCTTCGTTGTGGGTTAGATTCAGCTTTAGGGCAGTTTTTAAAAATCTCGCAAGATTTAGATCATGGTCTTGCTGGTTGTGCCCGCAGATAGTGACATTGTCCAGATAGGGGTAGGTAGCTTGTAGTTTATTCTCATCAACCATGCGGTCCATCTCATGTTGGAAGACCAAGACCCCATTTGTTACCCCGAAGGGCACTCTGAGAAAATGGTAGAGGCGTCCGTTCGCCTCAAAGGCGGTGTATGGGCGGTCCTCCGTTCTAATGGGGAGCTGGTGATACGCGGATTTGAGGTCGATAGTTGAGAAGACTCGGTATTGCGCAATCTGGTTGACCATTTCTGATATGCGGGGTAAAGGGTAGGCGTCCAGCTGGGTATAAATATTAACAGTCTGGCTGTAGTCAATTACCATCCGTTTCTTTTCGCTATTTTTAACTATGACTACTTGGGCACGCCACGGACTGGTACTGCATTCAATAATGCCTTCCCGCAGGAGTCTGTCCACTTCCGCCTTGATGAAGTGTCTGTCTTCCAGACTGTACCGTCTACTTTTGGTCGCTATGGGCCTACAGTTCGGAGCGAGATTAGCGAATAAAGAGGGCGGGCTGATTTTTAAGGTTGATAGGCCACAGACTGTGAGTGGCGGCTGGGACCCGCCATATGCTAGCGTGACACTTTTGTGGTGGCACTGGAAGTCCAGGCCCAAGATTACATTAACACAGAGTTCTGGCATCACGAGGAGTTTAAAATCCTTGTAGTCCGTGCCTTTTACAGTCAGTGTTACCACACAGTAGCCCAAAATGTCCGAAGTGTGGGGCTTAGCAGCCATAGCAATTCTGCTCCGTGTAGGGGTTACCGTTAATGAGTGCCGCCGTACCAGGCTAGGGTGGATAAAACTCTCGGTACTCCCACAGTCAATTAAACATTTTGTTAAATTCCCGTTTACCTGTATGTCCATCATGGATTTTGTCAACGGGTGTGGCCTGGATTGATCCACCGTGATCGAAGCCACTGTTGGGCCCTGGGCGGCCGTTGAGTCGGGAAAAGATGGCGGATCCCAAGATGGCGGACCGCACTGCACGCACGAGGCGGTGACGGAGTTGGAAATCGGATTCCCCCTGCAGACTTTGCTAAAATGCCCCTTTTTCTTACATTTGAAGCATGTAGCGTCCTTCGCTGGGCATCGTTGTCTGGGGTGCTTGGCCTGGCCGCAGAAGTAGCATTTTGGGCCTCGAGACATTGCCGCTGTAGTAGGACTCCTGGGTGAACTTCTGTGTGGGGACTCCGGCGGCGTAGAGCTGGTCTGAGACCTGGATGGGGAAGATGGCTGATTCCAAGATGGTGGCCCCCTCGGCACGCACGAGGCGGTGAGGGCCACATGGCCGGAAGAATAAGAGTCAGAATTTCTCTGGGCCACGTCCAGCGATCGCGCAGTGGCCATTGCCTTTTTTAAGTCCAGGACCTCCTTCTCCAGCAGTCTCTGCCGGATATAATTCGATTTGAGGCCCGTGATGAAGGAATCGCGGACCAATTCGTCAGAGTACGCGTTGGCCGTCACGGCCTTGCAGTTACAGTCCCGGACCAGGTCCTTTAGGCCCTGTAAGAAATCGTCCATTGATTCCTCTGGTCGCTGCCTGCGTGTAGCCAGCAGATGTCTGGCGTACACTTCGTTTACCGGCCTCTGGTATTGGGCCTTCAGAATAATGATGGCCTCCGTGTAAGAGGTGGCGTCCCGGATGAACGAATAAATCCGATGACTAACGCGAGTAGTCAGTAGACTCAGTTTATCTACCTCACTAGTGGATGAGGCCCTCGCGAAGAGTTCGAAGCATTTGAGCCAGTGTCCAAATTGATTTGATGCTTCAGCAGAATGTGGACCCAAGTCCAGACGCTTTGGTTTTAGGAGTCGATCCATCCTAGTATTCTTTAGTGATTAAAATTGATGTGCCTTCAATAACCACAAGACTAGAAGTTATTAACTTAAACAAGTTGGCTTTTAATCACTAAGATCAGAGCTAACATCTCAACACACCGACTGGCTCACAGGAATGAGTCATACAGATCCTGGGATCTTTAAGTAAGAGAAGTCAGGGGCGGAGCCAAGAGCCAAGACCTGGAACCTTCCAGGTTAGTCAGGAAAGAGGAAGTGAAACTATACACCGTGTGGGGGAGGGTAATATACATGAGTGCACAACGAATACAGGCAAGACAAACAGATTTCATTACAACTGCGGATGCTGGAAATCCAAAATAACAACAGGAAACGCTGGAAAAACTCAGCAGGCCAGGCAGCATTGATGGAGAGAGAAACAGAGTTAATGTTTCTCACTCCACTGATGCTGCCTTGTCTGCTGAGTTTTTCCAGTGTTTCCTGAGTTAAAAATAGACTGACTGTTAAATTGAAAGCATGCAGCCTCCTTTCAGCCAACTTTCCTCCTGTGAGCAGATTGGTTGCCCGCCCCTCATCCCACCTTAGAGAGGGTGCAGAAAAGATTTACCAGAATGGTCCCAGGGATGATGGACTGGAGAAGCTGTGGTTGTTCTCCTTAGAGCAGAGAAGATTGAGAGGAGATTTGATAGAGGTGTTCAACATCATGAGGGGTCTACACAGAGTAGATAGAGAGAAACTGTTCCCATTGGCGGAAGGGTCGAGAATCAGAGGACACAGATTTAAGGTGATTGGCAGAAGAACCAAAGGCAACATTAGGAAAAACATTTTTACGCAGTGAATGGTTATGATCTGGAATGCACTGCCTGAAAGGGTGGTGGAGGCAGATTCAATCGTGGCTTTCAAAAGGAAATTGGATAAGTACCTAAAGGAAAAAATTTGCAGGACTACGGGAAAAGGGCAGGGGAGTGGGACTAGCTGAATTGCTCTTGCAGAGAGCCAGCACGTGTTTGGCGGGCCAAATGGCCTCCTTCTGTGCTGTAACCATTCTATGATTCTATTCTATCAAGTGCTCCCCCCCCCGCTCCACTGTCCAGCCAGAGGAGGAAGATGACTCCTCAGAGGAACCTCCAGCCTCTGAGGGTGCACCATCAGCAGACCCAAGCACACCTAGCACCAGCACAGATATGCACAACTCGGTGGGTCCTGTGAGAGATGGAGTAGTGTGGTCACCTGGTGTCTCACACTGCACAAGTGAGCAAGAGCAGGTGGTGTTGACAGGGACAGCAGTGGAGACTCCTCGCCAGAGGGCACAGGACACTTCCAGCTCTGCTGAGCTGCATGCAGACACTGAGTCTCGGGGGGCATCGAGAAAGAGGGTGATCTTGGAGGGGCAGCAACAATTGCATGAGGCTCTGGCATCTTTTGCAGCCACAATGTCTGCAAATGTGCAGAGAATGGAGGAGTCCATCTCCAACATGAGCACCACCATCTCGCAGGCGATGGCGATGATGTGCTGTTCCGTGGAAAGGATGGCCACCTGCATGGAGCAGCAAATGCGTTAGTCACATGAGCACATGCTAGCTGTGGACAACAGATGACAGATGCTCATAGGCTTTGACGTAATAAAACTCACTACGCACTTGGTTTGAGCATAAAGCAAGGCTTTAATCAACTTGTTTCAGAACATGGAGGTCTAGTTGTACTTCACTAGTTCCTTGTCTTACTAAATGTCCCTTGAAAGCTGGGGCCGACGCCCAAGTATTTATACTCCTTGGATGGCGCCACCAGCTGGCCGTCCAGCATTATTTCACGAGTAGTTTCTTGATGAATGATGAGATTTATAACAGGCTTCATCTCGAGGAGGGATATCAACTTTGGCTTGGGCTTTCATCACTCCACTGATGTGCAGCAAGGTGCTTTCCAGCTCCTTGCTAGCAGGGAAGTGCAGGTGGCTCATGAGAGGGCTGATGGTGAGGGGAGACATGGAAGTGAAGGTTCTGCTCAAAGCGCTCCCACTTCTCCCCCGTTGCCTCCCCCTCAGTCAGAGCCCCACATGCTACCTCAGATCCCGATGGCTGAGTCTGCCCCAGCACAGTTGCAGGAGAAGCAGTCTTTGGCAAGGCCATCACAATCTCCAAAACCCAGAGGACGTCTGCCAAAAGTGTCTAAGCAGTCGCAGCAGGGAAGTGTGCAGCCTGACTCTACCTCTGCTGAAGCCACAGGGGTTGCACCTCGTAGAAGCACTCGGAAAAGAAAAATGACACAAAACTAGATGCACAAGGGTATGTACATGGGTATATGAACAAATGTTAGTGTTAAGTTTCAGTTCTTTTGATGACACAGATAAATGCATTTCTTGGCACCACTTTCCGCTCTTGTCCATTTTTGCCTGCTACCTTGGAAGCGGCTTTGCCACTTGGAGTGAATGGTGAGACATTACTTAACCATGAGCAATGGGGGTTTGGGTGACAGGAATGGCTTGGTCATTGTGGGGATGCTTTATGGTGTAGTTGGCGGGGGGGAACTTAGTACAGCATGTGGCAGCCATATGGGTGCATTGGAGCAAGTTAAGTAAATCTGGCCATAATGAGGCCATAATGAGGCCATCCCTGGCCTTCTGGGCAGCAATGTGCACCACTGCTCCTGCCATCTCCACCTCAGGTTCATCCTCCTCCTCCTCCTCCTCTTCTTCCACTGCTCCCACTGTTCCTCCTCCTCCTCTGAAGAGGTTGTGCGCTCTGCGCCTTGTTCCTCCTGCAGCTCCAATCCTCGCTGCTGCGCTGTGTTGTGCAGTGCGCAGCAAACGACGATGATTCTGGAGTCGCTGGCTGGTGCTACTGAAGGGCTCCTCCAAATCTGTCAAGGCATCTGAAGCGCATCTTCATCATGCTGATTGCTTGCTCTATGACACATCTGGTGGACATGTGGCTGTCATTATAACGCTCCGTGGCCTCATTACTTGGCCTCCTCAAGGGTGTCATGAGCCATGCCTTCAGTGGATGGCTCGTCTCCAAGCAGCCAGCCAGTAAGTCTGTTTGGAGGTGTGAAGAGCTGAGGGAAGGTGAACTGGTGCAGCACGAAAGCCATGACAGCTGCCTGGGAATCTGGCGCACACATGCATGATGATCTTTTTATGGTTGCAGACGAGCTGCATATTGAGGGAGTGGAAGCCCTTGCGGTTCACAAACACTCCTGGGTGATGTGAGGAGCCTTGATGGCCGCATGTGTGCAGTCGATGACGCCCTGTGCCTGTGGGAAGCCAGCCAGAGCTGCAAAGCCGAGTGCCCGCTCAATAACACTGGCTTCCTCAGTGGCAAAGTTGATATAAGGCAGTGGAGGCCAATTCATTAAATATATTCAAGAAGGAGTTGGATATATTTCTTAAGACTAAAGGGATATGGAGAGAAGGCAGGAACAGGGTACTGAATTTGGACGATCAGCCATGATCTCATTGAATGGCGGAGCAGGCTCGAGGGGCCGAATGGCCTACTCCTGCTCCCATCTTCTATGTTTCTATGTTTCTATAATTGACTGACTTGCCAAACATGGCATCGGTTACCTGGGTGATGCATCTGTGGGCGGCTGACTGCGAGATCCTGGAAATGTCTGCTGCAGATCCCTGAAAGGAGCCTGAGACGAAGAAGTTGAGGGCATTGGTGACTTTAACAGCCACTGGTAAGGAGTGTGCACCAGGACCTCTGGGCAGCAGGTCTTGTTCCAGCAAGCTGCAAATATCTGTGACGACCTGGTGTGATAGCCTGAGCCTCCTGAAGCACTGCTGCTCAGCCATGTCCAGGAAGCTCACCCTCTGCCTGTATACCCTGTGTTCGGGGTATCACTTCCGGCAAGGTGCACCTCTGTGCTGACCCCCTCTCTCCTGTGGAGCAGCAGGTCGTCGAGGAGAAGGCTGCTGTTGTGGCTGCCGCTGCTGGTGTGGCTGGTGTTGTTGGTGCTGGGGCTCATCTTGGTCTGATTCTGAGGTCCAAGATGAGTCAGCATAAGCGGCACCCATGCTGATGTAATAGATGGCAGGTAAAGTGGAGATCAGAGGCCCAATCATTCAATGTTTTGACAATGACTGGCAATGTGGTGAGAGTGGCTTCCGAGGTTGCAGAAATACCTGCAAACTGCTGACAGCTAAATCTCTGCACAAAATTGGGTCAGCAAGAGCCTTTCCATTAGCCAAGTAATGAGGTGTAATGTGGGAGTATTTATGTGTGTTTCTCAGCTTTCAATTAATGAACTCGTACAATGGTCACTGAGTTTCCACCTTCCCTTCACAGGCGAGGTTCCTGAGGTGCGTGGTACCCATGTTCCCAACGTTAAAGCCAAAAGCTGCTGTTAAAAACCCTCTTAAGGGTCTCTCAACAAACAATTAATTACTTGAATGAGGTCGCCTGCCGCTCCTGATTGGGTCTATGGCACGTTGGGAAACGTGCCTGAGTTAAATGCGTAAGTCAGCGGGATGACGGCATGTTCCCGGCATGCTGGCAATTTCGGCGATTTTTACTGCCAACCCGCCCCCAAACCCGTATGCTCGGCAACGGGAAAATTCCGACCCTAGTCTCCCCAACTCCCCCTCTCCCCCACTTGACCTCAATCCCCCGACCCCCACTCTTCCTAAACTCTGATCCACAGTCTCCCTCTCCTCTTGACTCCCCAGTGTCCCTCTCTCTCCCTTGCAAAGCCCCCCCCTTTCCATCACTGACCTTCTGTGCTCATTTAAGCCTTGGGCTCCTAACTTCGTTTGCCCTGGCTTCAGATGCAAAACCAATGGTTTTCAAAGCGGCCGCTGAACGCCACTCAAAATTGGCGTAAACTTTTTTTATGGAGTTGGAACGAGCAGGGTTGCATCTGGATATGACACAACCCTCACTCTGCCATTCTAACCCCCTCACCCACACCGTTCCCACCGGTTGGGGGGGGTGGGGTTAACATTGCCTCTTAACTCTCGCAGAGACTGAAGGGCCAATTTCTCATTTGGAAGTAATGGCATACATTGGTGTGGACTCGGGAAATTTAGCATATTGCATTTTACCCACCCACTGAACAATATTCACCTGCGTATGAGTCAACCATGCAGGTGCAGGGATCCACCTTTCCCAACCGGAGAGTGACACAGCACTTGAAGTTTAACTCCACTGGCCCAGTGTCATTCTCTATAGATACCTGTTTGAAACCAGTACCACTAGTAAATGCCTTTAAATGACCCTAATGCAACAGTTTGATGATTGAGCGTTTCAGGACTGGGACTGGAAGTGTTCTCTTCAGCGTGGGCTCAGGTTCCCAATCGATCAATGTCAGGAAATCGAGCCCTGATCAATGCTATTCTATTCTAGCCTGTTTTTACTGTGCTATGAGAACTACATCATCTCGCCATCTTTTATTGAGGTTGATCACTGCATTATGAATGATTAGCTGCTTGAGTTTGAGAGCTTGCTTGGCAGGCACGATGCGCGTAGCTCATATTTTGTGAAGCGTTTTATTTCATGGGGGAGAAAAATGAACATTTTTGATGTTTTTCTTTCCTTGGGTTGTTAGTGTTATTCTGTGTGACACAAGGAACACAGCACTTCGAGGCTCTGAATGACAGTTACTTGTACAAGACACAGAAGCTGCATTCTGCTTGGCAGGTGTATGCGCTGCTATTCGTATAACTAAATGCAAGTTAAAGGCCGGTTTGCAGCACTTGAGCACATAAAGCTTGGCTGACACTCCAGTGCAGTGCTGAGGGAGTGCTGCACTGTCGGAGGTGCAGTCTTTCAGATGAGATGTTAAACCAAGGCCCCGTCTGCTCTCTCAGGTGAATGTAAAAGATCCCAAGGCACGATTTTGAAGAAGAGTAGGGAAGTTATCATCTGGTTATTATCACATTGCTGTCTGTGGGAGCCTGCTATGCACAAATTGGCTGCCACGTTTCCCACATTACAATGTGACTCCACTTCAAAAGTACTTCATTGGTTGTAAAGCGCTTTGAGATGTCTGGTGGTCGTGAAAGGCGCTATATAAATGCAAGTCTTTCTTTACTGGAAGGAATATCTACACAGTACCAGTAACTCCCATTATACTTGTTATTGTGGATATATAAAATGTATAAGTAAACAACTGCATTGCAAAATTATTAATTTCAGAAAATAACTTTGCTGAGCACAAAACAATAGCAGAATCCAGGCATTATGTAAAAAAATTACACTTTGCTATTTTACGCATAAAAACACAGATGCTGCAGCTAGGGACTTAAATGTCAGTATTTTATCGTCATTACTAAGTTGCACTGGGAGTATATTACATCATTAGAACCCTTTGATTAGATTACAGCCTTAGAACACACTACACAACATTGATTATATTCTATAAAATGAGAAGCCTGGCCTCATAATATGATCGAATTCTTCATTAAGATGGAGAATGTAGTAGTTGACTCAGAGACTAGGGTCCTCAATTTAAATAAAGGAAACTACGATGGTCTGAGGAGCGAGTTGGGTAGGATTGATTGGGGAATGGCACTCAAAGGGTTGACGGTGGATAGGCAATGGCAAACATTCAAAGACCGAATGGATGAGCTACAGAATTTGTTCATCCCAGTTTGGCATAAAAAAATTAAAAAAAAGGCGACTCAACCGTGGCTAACAAGGGAAATTAGGGATAGCATAAGATCCAAGGAGACGACATATAAATTTGCCAGAAAAAGCAATAATCCTGAGGATTGGGAGCAGTTTAGGATTCAACAAAGGAGGACAAAGGGATTAATTAAGAAAGGGAAAATAGAATATGAGAGTAAGCTTTCAGGGAACATAAATACCGACTGTAAAAGCTTTTATAGATATGTGAAGAGAAAAAGATTGGTGAAGTCAAGCGTAGGTCCCTTACAGTCAGAATCAGGGGAATTTATAATGGGAAACAAAGAAATGGCAGACCAACTAAATTCATACTTTGGTTCTGTCTTCACAAAGGAGGACACAAATAACCTCCCAGAGATGCCGGGGAACATAGGGCCTGATGAAAGGGTGGAACTGAAAGAAATCAGTATTTGTAGGGAAATGGTTTTAGGAAAATTGATGGGACTAAAGGCTAATAAATCCCCAGGGCCTGATAATCTACATCCCAGGGTATTAAGGAAGTGGCCCTGGAAATAGTAAATGCATTGCTGGTCATCTTCCAGAACTCGATAGACTCTGGAACAGTACCCATGGATTGGAGGGTAGCTAATGTTACCCCACTATTCAAAAAAGGTGGTCAAGAAAAAGCAGGGAATTATAGACCGGTAAGCCTGACATCGGTAGTGGGGAAAATGCTAGAATCTATTATAAAAGATGTAATAGCAGAGCACTTGGTAAGCAGTGACAGGATCGGACAAAGTCAACATGGATTTACAAAAGGTAAATCATGCTTGACTAATCTACTGGAATTTTTTGAGGATGTAACTGGTAAAATAGATAAGGGAGAACCAGTGGATGTGGTGTATTTGGACTTTCAGAAGGCTTTCGATAAGGTCCCACATAAGAGATTAGCATGCAAAATTAAGGCACATGGGATTGGGGGCAAGGTATTGACTTGGATAGAGAACTGGTTGGCGGACAGAAAGCAAAGAGTTGGAATAAACGGGTCGTTTTCCGAGTGGCAGGCGGTGACTAGTGGGGTACCGCAAGGATCGGTCCTAGGACCCCAGCTGTTCACAATATATATTAATGATGTGGACGAGGGAATTGGATGTAATATCTCCAAATTTGCAGACGACACAAAGCTGGGTGGGAGGGTAAGCTGTGAGGAGGATGTCGTGAAACTCCAGTACGATTTGGACAGATTGGGTGATTGGGCAGAAACATGGCAAATGCACTATAATGTGGATAAATGTGAGGTTATCCACTTTGGTGGCAAAAACAGGAAGGCAGATTATTATTTGAATGGCAATAGATTGGGAGAAGGGGAAGTGCAAAGAGACCTGGGTGTTCTTGTGCACCAGTCGCTGAAGGTAAGCATGCAGGTGCAGCAGACGGTTAAGAAGGCAAATGGGATGTTGGCCTTCGTAGCAAGAGGGTTCGAGTACAGGAACAAGGATGTCTTGCTACAGTTGTACAGGGCCTTGGTGAGACCGCACCTTGAGTACTGTGTGCAGTTTTGGTCGCCTTATCTGAGGAAGGACGTTCTTGCCATGGAAGGAGTGCAGCGAAGATTCACCAGGCTGATACCTGGGATGGCAGGAATGACGTATGAGGAGAGATTGTGTCAATTGGGCTTATACTCACTGGAGTTTAGAAGATTGAGAGGGGATCTCATCGAAACTTATAAAATTCTGTCAGGCCTGGACAGACTAGATGCAGGAAGGATGTTTATGATGGCCAGGGAGTCCAGAACCAGGGGTCATAGTCTAAGGATAAGGGGTAAGCCATTTAGGACTGAAATGAGGAGGAATTTCTTCACCCAGAGAGTGGTAAACCTGTGGAATTCTCTGCCACAGAGGGCGGTGGAGGCCAGTTCATTAAATATATTCAAAAAAGAGTTGGATATATTTCTTAAGGCTAAAGGGATCAAGGGATATGGGGAGAAGGCAGGGACAGGGTACTGAATTTGGATGATCAGCCATGATCTCATTGAATGGCGGAGCAGGCTCGAAGGGCCGAATGGCCTACTCCTGCTCCTATCTTCTATGTTTCTATGTTTCTATAAATATTTGGAATATCCAAAACTCTGCTGCCAGTGTCCTAACTCGCACCAAGTCCACTTCGGCCATCACCCCTGTGCTCACTGACCTACATTGGCTCCCGGTTAAGCAACGCCTCGATTTCAAAATTCTCATCCTTGTTTTCAAATTCCTCCATGGCCTCACCCCTCCCTATCTCTGTAACCTCCTTCAGCCCCACAACTCTCCGAGATATCTGAGCTCCTCTAATTCTGCCTTCTTGAGCACCCCTGATTATAATCGCTCAACCATTGGTGGCCGTGCCTTCAGCTGCCTAGGCCCTAAGCTCTGAAATTCCCTGCCTAAACCTCTCCGCCTCTCTACCTCTCTTTCTTCCTTTAAGACGCTCCTTAAAACCTACCTCTTTGACCAAGCTTTTGGTCACCTGCCCTAATTTCTCCTTATGTGACTCGGTTGTCAAATTTTTTGTCTTATAACGCTCCTGTGAAGCGCCTTGGAACGTTTTACTACGTTAAAGGCGCTATATAAATACAAGTTGTTGTTGAGTCTATTTAATAGGACCAATAGGCAGCACAGAATTCTATTAATCTTCTTGCCATTGTAAATGTTTGACAAATATGAATGTTTCAGGGAAATGTAGAATTCAGTGAGAATGGCCAGATTCTTACTGTGGATCACAAGCACTACTTCTTGCAAATGGAGTTGTCAACCACTCTTCAGGATGCAGTGGGAATTCAATGTAATAGCTGGTTACAACATTTTTTGCAAGATACCACGCTTGAGAAGGCCGGCCTCAAAATTCCTGGGACTTGAGAGGGCAAAAAGCCCGGGAGAGAGCAGGAATTTGGAGCAGAACCTGGTTACCTGGGTTTCTTTCCCCCAGCCCTTTAAATTCCAGTGAAGGTAGGTGGGGTGGGGCGGGGGGGGGGGGGCAAACAATGTCACATCTCCTGTCCAACCACCCATGACAAGGGGCATGGCTGCAGGAACTCTTGAGTTTCCCCGGGAAATCTTGCACCATTCCGACATTCCAAGCCTGCATTGGGACAGTCGCTGCCGATGCACTCTTGCAGATGCCGGAGGCCCGCCCTGCCTATGGTAATGACCCTGTCACAAATCCTCTGGGATTTGAAACAGGGTCTAAGGGGGTTACTGCCGTGCCTGAATTTTCAGGCCCAGGTGCCAAGACCTGAGCTGACTCTGAAGTGAAGTGGAGTGAGACCACCTACTCCAGGAACTCTGACTCCTCTTCACTCATTGCGTCCTGATTCTGGATTCAGGTGGCATTGGCACTATAACTGCAGTGCTGGTGCAAAGTGAAACCCATACTGCACCTATAGTGTAAATCCACTCTTAGGTGCGACACAAATTTTGCCACCACTAGATATTCTATCAACTCAGAATAGTGAAAGACCAAATAGATGATTAAAATAATCTGAAAGATAACCAAGGCACTTATTAGGCACCTTCATATCTGAACCACTTGTTGTTTAGTAATACCTATGGCACAGAACATTACTGACTTCAGACAATGATCGCAAACTTGCTCCGGTTCCAAAATAAATCTGCTTTTCTCAGGCAGCTGATTTTTTTTCCAGGATATGTTGATTAATTTGCAGACGAACTGGTATCTGACCCCAGTAGGAAGTACTCAGCCCGGAATGTGAACTGCAGCCCATTCTGTCTCAGGAGTGTATTTAAATTAAAACACTTTTAAAGCTTTAGTACATCCAGAAAGAGTCAAACAATTGATTGAGAAAGTATTAATTCCCCCAACAACATCCAAATATTACTTGAGTGCAGGCATCGAACCAGACACTTTCAAATGGAATGATTAAAGAAAGACATTTGTTTGAAACATGTATTACAGTATTTATAAAAATTTCTTTCCCTTTTTTGTCTCGCCTGGAGGAACCCATTACTCTCTTTTGTTATTTACCGTAGTTTATAGAAAGCTTTTAGAAGCTATATTTTAGTAGCTTACTTGTTCTACAGTATATATATATATAAAACTTCTATGGGGACAAACGCTAATTAAAAACACCCTTAACTAGGAATCTCAGAAACCAACAGCTGATTTTCAACTTTTCTGCCGTAAGGTCGTGCACAACAAACAGCAGCAGAATGTGGAATCTGATTGGTTGTAGTCCCACTCTCCAACTTATCTGGGCCCGACAGGCTCCAGTCCCATCTTCCAAATGACCCATTTGATTGATACTGACAGCCTCCAATGTCAGTGAAAAAAGCTGGTCGTACTTGACTACTTGGTTTGAAAAGCTGACTGTCAGCTTAAAAAGCCGATAGTTGGCATCTCTGCAGCCAGGCGTCATTCAAGATTGTTTTAAATTGAGCATGCTGTCTAATCGCAGACAGGCTCATTGAACATTGCAAGCTGCCACTGTACATGGCAATTTAAGACATATGAAGACGTTTAAATTACAAGCCCAATTCGTTCTGCATTTTAGATGCCGGAGGTTTTTTTTAAAATAGAATTGCCATACTCGGCAAAGGGAAGGAACAGAAAACTTCCAAATGAAAACAAAAGGTTGTTCCTTTTTTTTGCTTTAACCAGAGAAACTATCACTTAGGAATACCAAACAGTTTACAGTGAAAGAGCAGAATCTTCCTAGATAGAGGATGGAGCATTAACTCAAGATTAGAATGAAAGTGAACAAGACCAGTATTAAAGAAAGACTTGCATTTCCATAGCGTCTTTCAAGATCACCGGGCATCTCAAAGTGTGTATTAGGGATGGGTTCCTTGAGCAGTATGTAACTGAACCAACCAGGGGGCAGGCAATCTTAGATCTGGTCCCGTGTAATGAGACAGGATTAATAAAAAATGTCCTAGTAAAGGATCCCCTTGGAATGAGTGACCATAATATGGTTGAATTCCAAATTCAGTTTGAGGGTGAGAGAGTTGGATCTCAAGCCAGCGTACTAAGCTAAAATAAAGGAGACTATGAAAGTATGAGAGTAGAATTGACTAAAGTGGACTGGGAAAACAGATTAAAGTGTAAGACGGTACAAGAGCAGTGGTCTACATTCAAGGAGATATTTCACATCTTTCAAGATAAATATATTCCACTGAGGAAAAAGTGGAGTAAAAGAAAAGACAGCCATCCGTGGCTTAGTAAAGTAATAAAGGATAGTATTCGACTGAAAACAACGGCATATAAATTAACCAAATCTAGTGGGAGGATAGAAGATTGGGAAGCATTTAAAAGCCAGCAAACAATAACTAAAAGATTAATTAAGAAAGGGAAGATAGATTATGAAAGTAAACTAGCAAAAAATATAAAAACAGATAGCAAGAGTTTCTACAGCTATATAAAAAGAGAAAGGGTGGCTAAAGTGAACGTTGGTCCCTTAGAGGATGGGACTGGGAAACTAGTGGTGGGGAACATGGAGATGGCAAAGACGCTGAACAAATATTTTGTATCAGTCTTTACAGTAGAGGACACTAAAAATATCCCAACACTGGACAAACAGGGGGCAATGGGCGGGGGAGGAGCTAAACACGATTAAAATCACTAAGGAGATGGTACTCAGTAAAATAATGGGACTTAAGGCGGATAAATCCCCCGGACCTGATGGCCTACATCCTAGGGTCTTGAGAGGAGTGGCGGTAGGGATTGTGGATGCATTGGTGATCATTTTCCAGAACTCCCTGGACTCAGGAAAGGTCCCGGCAGATTGGAAAACTGCTAATGTAACACCCTTATTTAAGAAGGGAAGTAGACAAAAAGCTGGAAACTATAGACCAGTTAGCCTAACATCTGTGGTTGGCAAAATATTGGAGTCCATTATTAAGGAAACAGTAACAGAGCATTTGGATAAACATAATTTAATAGGACAGAGTCAGCATGGTTTTACGAAGGGGAAGTCATGTTTGACAAATTTGCTCGAATTCTTTGAGGATGTAACATACAGGGTGGATAAAGGGGAACCAGTGGATGTAGTGTATTTGGACTTCCAAAAGGCATTTGACAAGGTTCCACACAAAAGGTTACTGATCAAGATAAAAAATCACGGGATTGGGGGTAATATACTGGCATGGGTGGAAGATTGGCTATCTAACAGAAAACAAAGAGTTGGGATAAATGGTTCGTTCTCGGGCTGGCAATCAGTAACTAGTGGTGTTCCGCAGGGGTCAGTGCTGGGACCCCAACTCTTTACAATCTATATTAACGATTTGGAGGAAGGGACCGAGTGCAACATTTCCAAGTTTGCCAACGATACAAAGATGGGAGGGAAAGCAGTGAGTGAGGAGGACATAAAAAACCTGCAAAATGACATAGACAGGCGAAGTGAGTGAGCAGAGATTTGGCAGATGCAATATAATGTTGGAAAGTGTGAGGTTATGCACTTTGGCAGAAAATATCAAAGAGCAAGTTATTATCTAAATGGAGAGAAACTGCAAAGTGCTACAGTACAAAGGGATCTGGGGGTCCTGGTGCATGAAACACAAAAAGTTAGTATGCAGGTGCAGCAGGTGATCAGGAAGGCCAATGGAATCTTGGCTTTTATTGCAAGGGGGATGGAGTATAAAAACAGGGAAGTCTTGCTGCAGTTATACAGGGTATTGGTGAGGCCACACCTGGAATACTG
Organism: Somniosus microcephalus; assembly: GCF_052327205.1. Taxonomy (NCBI): domain Eukaryota; kingdom Metazoa; phylum Chordata; class Chondrichthyes; order Squaliformes; family Somniosidae; genus Somniosus; species Somniosus microcephalus. The sequence goes on along the minus strand of NC_140995.1, from coordinate 173,409,203 downwards.
CGTGCAGTTTTGGTTTCCATATTTAAGAAAAGATGTACTTGCTCTCGAGGCGGTTCAGAGAAGGTTCACTCGGTTGATTCCAGAGATAAGGGGGTTGACGTATGAGGAAAGGTTGAGTAGGTTGGGACTCTACTCATTGGAGTTCAGAAGAATGAGAGGCGATCTTATTGAAACATATAAGATTGTGAGGGGGCTTGATCGGGTGGATGCGGTGAGGATGTTTCCACTGATGGGTGAGACTAGAACTAAGGGGCATAATCTTAGAATAAGGGGCTGCCCTTTCAAAACTGAGATGAGGAGAAACTTCTTCACTCAGAGGGTAGTAAATCTATGGAATTTGCTACCCCAGAGAGCTGTGGAAGCTGCAACATTAAATAAATTTAAAATGGAGATAGACATTTTCCTAGCAGATAAGGGAATTAGGGGTTACGGGGAGAGGGCAGGGAAGTGGACGTGAGTCTAGATTCAGATCAGCCATGATCCTATTGAATGGCGGAGCAGGCCCGAGGGGCCGTATGGCTTACTCCTGCTCCTATTTCTTATGTTCTTATGCTTTACAGCCAATGAAGTACTTTTGAAGTGTAGTCACTGTTGTAATGTGGGAAATGCGGCAGCCAATTTGCACACAGCAAGCTCCCACAAACAGCAATGTGATAATGACCAGATAATCTGTTTTTATGTTATGTTGATTGAGGGATAAATATTGGCCAGGACACCGGGGATAACTTCTATTAGAAGAAGAAGCCGAAAAGAAAAGATCTTCGACAAGAGTAAGGCATGCACAAAGCTATTGTACCCAACAAGTGTACACTCTGTGACTATGATACATTTTATGTATTTTGGAGTAAGAAGGGTTGCAGTGAAGCACTATTGATAGAAAAAAGACTTGCATTGTATATATATAACACAATAGCTCGTCACATCAGTGAAACACTTAACAAAATTAATTACTTTTTGGAGTGCAGTAACTGTTCAAATAGTGCCGTGAGACCTTTAATATCTATTGCCATGCTAAGTGGGACAGACTAAGGACAGACCTAGTACCTCAAAATTGGGCATCCATGAGGTGCTGTGTGCCATCAGAAGTAGAATAGTATATCATATCTCTCACTCCTCGATCACCATTAATCTTGGAGACCAACCTAGGTTCAACAAGGAGTGTAGAAGGGCATGCCAGGAGCAACACCAGGCTTACCTTAGAATAAGATAACTAGAGAAGCTACAACACAGGTCTAGCTGCATGCTGAACACCACAACAGGTTATGGAAAGAGCTAAGTGTCCCACAACCAACAGATCAAAGCAAAGCTCTCTATCCTGACCACATCCAGTCAAGAATGGTGGTCGACAATCAGGTAGCTAATAGGAGGAAGAACATCTACATCCTCAACTATGACGTAGTCCAGAAAGTAGGTCCCAGAAACAAGGCTGAAGTGTTTGCAAATGTCTTCAGTCAAATTTGACACTCAATCCCCTCCCGAGGTGTCCACCATCTTAGATGCCAGTGTCCATCCAATTTGGTTCACTCCACATGACATTAAGAAGTGCCTGAGCGCACTGGACACAGCAAAGGTTATGGGTCCTGACAACATCCCAGCTGTAGTGCTTAAGATCTGCCACCAGAACTAGCTGCCTTTTTTCCATGCCATTAAAGTGCAACTTTGACACTGGCATTTACACAGTAATTTGGAAAATTGCCCATGTATGTCTTGTCCACAAAAAGCAGGACAAATTTAAGCATACAACTAATGCCCTATCAGCCCCTCCCACCCATCAGCCAAGTGATGGAAGGAGTCTTCAATAGTGCCATCAAGTGACGTCTACTCACCAATAACCTGTTTGCCAATGCTCATTTTGGGTTCCACAGGATAAAGATGGATAATGGAGGCAATTTTCCCCATGTTAATCCATCCATCCAGAAGCACCCTACAGTCCCCCCATTCCAGCATCCAATTGTCTCATAAATAATTCCAGGGTTTTTGCCTCCACTGCTCTATCTGGGAGTCAGTTCCATGTGTTAATCAATCTTTGTGTGAAGAAGAATTTCCTGATATCAGTCCTAAATTTGCCTAAATTTTCCATACCCTTAGTTACCTTGTATACCTCTATCAGATCACCTCTCAGATATTTCCTTTTCAGGCTAAAGAGCCCAAGTCTCTCTGGTCTTTCTTCATAACTCAGACCTCTGACATTGAGGATGAGCCTCATGGCTCTTTTCTGCATTGCCTCTAGCTGTTGAAAGTCTTCTATATGTCTCAGCAACCAGAGCTAGACATAGTACTCAAGGTGCAGTCTGACCACAGTTTGATCATGGCCTCCCCTGAATTGTATTCAACTATTTTGGCTATGCAGTCCAGCATTCTATTGGCTTTGTCAATTACTGCTCTGCGTGGTTGACCATGATTAGTGCTGAGTCTACTAAGACTCCTAGGTTTCTTTCAACATTTAACCTTAGCTATTTCAACACCCCAGCTCCAGACCACATCACAGTGTTAGACACAGTCACAAGAGCTGAATGTTAGAGCGGCTGTTCACTAACAATTCTACAGTGTTCAGCTCCGTTCACAATTCCACAGATAATGAATCAACCTATAGTATAATCAGGACAACTCCAGGCTGACAAGCAGCAGGTTACATTTGCACCAGTGCCTCTCCGCCATCTACAAGGCTCAAGTCAGGGGTTTGATGGAATACTCACCACTCACCTGGATGACTGCAGCTACAACAACATTCAAGAAACCATTCAGGACAGAGCAGTCCAATTGATTGGAAAGCCTGCCTCTGGACTCAATATCCATGCTCTCCACCTCTGGTGCACTGTGGCTGCAGTACGTACTATCTAACTTACTTCGACAGCACCTCCAGGTCCCACGACCTCTACCGCCAAGAAGGGCAACGGCAGCAAAATCACTGGATTGCCATCACCGCCAAGATTCCCTCCAAGTCACACTATCCTTACTTGGACATAGACTGTCATTCCTTCATTGTCACTGGGTCAAAATCCTGGAATTCTTTACATGTCACCATCATCATGGGAGTATGATCAACATGACAACTGCAGTGGTTCAAGGAGAAAGCCCACCACCTTCTCAGGTAAATTAAGGTTTGCGCAATAAATACAACTTTGCCAGAGTTGCCCACATGCCAGTTAAAAATCATTCCTATTGCTTTCGAAAGACCAATTTTTTAATGTAATGTTGCTTTCTCTAGTAATATTTTCCAGATTTATGCAAATCTAATAGGAATGAAATTCAAATGATATGTTAATCATACATACTATTTTTTTTTAACTAAAGCTGCAGTTGCCAAAGGTTTTTGTGGATATTTGTCTTCGGTAGACACAAACATGATGGTTTTTGCATCAAAAAGAGAAAAAAGTGTGGTTTTCCAATGGTGGAGCTCCCTCCAGTCATCACTCCCCTTAGAGGGCCAGTGGCTTTCTCTGACCATTTCCGTGCTTTAGTTTTTAAAAAATTTGTTTATGGGATCTGGGCATCGCTGGCAAGACCAGCATTTATTGCCCATCCCTAGTTGCCCTTGAGAAGGTGGTGGTGAGCCGCCTTCTTGAACTGCTGCAGTCCATGTGGTGATGGTACTCCCACAGTGCTGTTAGGGAGGGAGTTCCAGGATTTTGACCCAGCGACGACGAAGGATCGGCGATATACTTCTAAGTCAGGATGGTGTGTGACTTGGGTTCAAATTTACAAGATAAATGTTGAATAAATAAAAATCAATACTTAATCATTTAAACATTTGTAGTGTTTCACTCCAGTGACCCAGCAGCTGAGTTAGTCCCTCTTTCCGTCTCTCTCACTCTTTCTGTCTCTCTCTTACTCTCTTTCTCTCAGTCTCTCATTCTCTCTTGCTCCTTTCCCTGCTGCACTCTTAAGTGGACCCAGATGTGCTTGGTGGATAACAGTCAAAACAATACAGTACATCTAAATTAACAAGGTATTTTAAATGGTAGAAATGTATAATTTGATGTACAACTTGTGAGCACTGTACATTTCTACATATATTGATATATACAAGTGAGCTTTGTGTGGGGCATCAAGCCAATGACATAAAACTTATGGAAGCTATTCCATAACTGTACATGGTCTGATTAAATGACCAACTCTATCACATGCAATTTTGTGTATTCCTGATATTGTTGCAAGATGCTGCTGTCTGGTTAAGTACAAAATGCAGTGAGAGCACAACAATGGCAGCGTCTAACTTGCACCAAGTCCCATTCACGCATCATTGAAACTTATAAAACTCATTGAAACTTATAAAATTCTAACAGGACTAGACAGACTAGATGCAGGAAGGATGTTCCCAATGGCAGGGGAGTCCAGAACTAGGGGTCACAGTCTAAAGATAAAGGGGTAAGCCATTTAGGACTGAGATGAGGAGGAATTTCTTCACCCAGAGAGTGGTGAACCTGTGAAATTCTCTACCACAGAAGGCAGTGGAGGCCAATTCATTAAATATATTCAAGAAGGAGTTAGATATATTTCTTAAGGCTAAAGGGGTCAAGGGATATGGGGAGAAAGCAGGGACAGGGTACCGAGTTTGGATAATCAGCCATGATCTCATTGAATGGTGGAGCAGGCTCGAGGGGCCGAATGGCCTACTCCTGCTCCTATCTTCTATGTTTCTATGTTTCTATCACCCCCTGTGCTCGCTGGCCTACTTTGTGCGCAAATTGGCTGCTGCATTTCTTACATTACAACAGTGAGTATACCTCACAATGCTTCATTGGCTGTACAGTGCTTTGGAATGTCCTGAGGTCGGGAAAGGCACTATATAAATGCAAACTCTTTATTTCTTTCCGTGACTTAATGGAATTCAGCACCAACAGTACAATTGGGGATAAATTTGAAGAACACTCAAGTAACTCGTGGAGCCAGCTTTCAAAAATTAAACAAATAACCCTAATCTTGAAAAATCCATGTAAGCAGTCTGCAGTTTTTGAAACAACCGGCTGAAAAGCAAAATCTTTCTTGAAGATTATTTCTACATAAAGACCACCTATACGTCAAAACTGGTGTTTACCGTGACCACTTGATAGCAGTCCCGGTAATAGGTTGATGAATTGACATTAAAAGCCTCAGGGAGACTTTCATTGCCGATAGACTTCAAGCAGACTGTCTGACCACCCCCACCCCAAACCCCAATGTGTTCAGCGCAATATCCAAGCCATTTTGATGTCCAAGCTTCATCTACCTATTATGGGCAAACTGTGTGTATCGAATCAGTACTCACAGGCAGCTTGCCCCTCAGGAGTGGGGGAGGGGGGTAGGGTGGGGGGGTGGGTGGTGGCCAAAATTCAACGCCTCTTCCAGACCCAAGCTTGAGGTTGGGACTGAAAGAGGGAGAGAAGGCAATTGTGGTGGGGGGCAGAATGGATGGGCTGGCAGCAGATGAGAAGATTTTTATGGGACCAGGGTAGGGACATGAATGTTCCTCATGGCCTCACAAAAATCAGTGCCACAGATGTTTTACCCTGCTTTCTGACTGGCTTGAAGCAGTTCCTTTAAGGACCATAGGTTAGGCTGCTCTAAGCCTGTTCACCTGTTTGCAAATGTTGACGGAGATTGCAGCTTTGAGGAAAAATGCTAAGGTGATGCTACTAATAGATTCCTAACAAGTATATGCCCCAAGTATGCATGCCACAAAGGATGTTCCCAGAGCCTGTTATTCTTTTATGTCTCCTTTCATACATCCCTACATCCCTGTAAACATTCAGCACCCATAGCCATATAGCAGTATGGCATAAATACAGGCTGCAACTTATATTTGAATTTGTAATTGCACTAAAATCTCACCGACACATCCTAGCTGCATAATGCATGTTCAGTTATTGGCATACAGGGTGGGCGGCAGGACAGCTACGTAGCTGCCGTCAAAGACACCATGCATTTTGTGAAATGAAGCAGTGCGGTGAGTTTGGGCAGCTGTGTCATGTTGCTGTTGCTAGTCAATGCCAAAGAAAATGAAAGAGGTGGCCTTGTTGAATAATGCATCAGTCACTTTATCTTATACAGCGGTGGGCTTCAAAATAGCTGATAATGCAGATGATCTCTATGTTAGCCTAGAGGGAGGTGAAGGTACAGCAGTTGAGGGTGGAGGTGACCTTGACTGCCACGGGTAGCACTGTCCTGATAGTATAAGTTGGTTGCAGGTGCCCTTGCAGCAGATTGCATAACGCTGCACCTGACCTGATGCTGACCTGGAGCTTGTGGAAGCTGTTCTCATCTGTCATTGCCAGACAGGTGTGTCGGGGCCGGTGAGATACAGTTGGTGGCATAATACTAGGAGCCAGCTCTGGTGCTAGCTCTGGCTATGCTTTCATTCATCTTCTTCATTCTCAAGCATGAAAACCTGTGCTTGGGGCGCTTTGAAAGAAAATTTCCCATTTTCAGAAAAGAAGCTGTTTAAAAAAATGGCTCCCTTCCTCAACATGGGATAATGTTATTGGCTTTATTCTTCACTTTCAATGGGTGAGCTCAATGTTGGGTGGGACTTCCGCCCAAAACATAGAAAATCAAGGGCTACACTCCAGTATCTTCATTAACACAGAATATGTATTCATAATGAAGCTTCTACACATTCTGTGAGAAAGCAAAGAATGCCAGTGGGCAACGGGTAGTAGAAAATAGCATTATGTGCCCCACCAAGATCAGTAACTGTCAGCTTTCAAATACTCACTCTCCAATTTATCACCAGTGGGACTATTCCTGCCACCAGAATCTATGTCGAGTTACACAGATATTGCGGAACTTGATTTGGGGGAAGCAAAAAGATTCGCAGAACCTTTCCTGAGGAGATTACGTGCGTTCAGTCGATTGTAGAGCAGATATAGCACCAGGACATACATACAGGAAATAATGGGATCGATTTTAATAATGGATGCGGGTTGAGGGCGGGGCCGCTGCTCAGCAGCTTTCGGACCCGCACCCGGCTACCGCCTCCCAGCACTTCCAATTTTTGCTTCATTCGCCTTGTTATGGCCGACGTGCAGGTCCCTCCAGGCAATTGCTTGGAGGATGTCAGTTTCTCACGTCTGATGACACGTTGTTTGTTTGAAAGTTTAAAGAGGCCATGTCCCCTTTGCATACAAATGCCATTGGGATGGCTTAGTGCTTTATTATCTTGAAAGGGGAGTTGACAGCGTCTGTTCTGAGCAAAATTTAATGAATGATATTGATGATATTATTCCAGAAAGAGATTCATGATTTTTTGATATATGACTTTATTATCTGACTATGAAATGAAAAAGATGCCAGATGTGTTCCAATCATTTGCTTAGTAATATTAATGCTTTTTTCTCTTAAAGGTGCTGGGAGCTGGAGGAATGGCAGCCCCAAAAACTAAAGCTGCACCCAGGTTCTATGAGGGCTCTCTCCATGCTCTTGTTGAGGGAGTTAGGGGACGTCAGGAGCTCCTCTTCCCTGGAAACGGTAGGGGGAGGCCTCCTCAGCAAACCAAGGCAGCTTGGCTGCAAATTGCTGAGGAGGTGAGCTTGAGTTCTGTGTGCAGATGCACATGGGTTTAGTGTCGAAAAAGGTTTAATGATCTGCTCAGATCACCTAAAGTGTGGCCTCTATGTTCTGGGAAATGGAAGTTCAAGAGTGAGGGCTCAGGGAGAATGCCATGTAGAATGTTGGTGGTGACACTGCAAACCACCGTTTATTGGACAGATGATGCCTGGGGTTTGAGACTGTCGGACTTATATTTATCTCCATGTGCCAGTCACCTGTGGTTGAAGCGTTAGCTTACGTGAATCTGGCATGGATGAGTGCATCCCTTGCCTGATGGCCATCAATGTGGGCGCCTGCTGCTGGATTGGCCACATCCGGCCCCACAAGGCGTCATTCCCCGTCCTCCTCCTCATCCTCTTCCTCGTCCTCTTCCTCATCCTCCAAGGAGGCTGTGTGCTGAGCCACTTGTTCATCCGGCAGCACTAAGCCACGCTGCTCTTCCTCCAAATCTGATGACCAGGATGAGAGGATGTAAATGGTTCCCAACCCCTTGTTATAGATTTCAGTTGAGGCACGAAGCTTGCAAGTGCACACTCAAAGCGGCCTAAAATTATTCCAATCAGTTCAAACAGTAGACGTGTGTCAGCTTGACCAGTCACAAGGTCAGTAGATTTGCAAAATCTTATCAAATACCTCCAACAACAAAGTTGTTGCATTTGAATACCAGTCATGTTACAGGAGTGCTTTTAAAGTTCTGCACCAATAATGACTACAGATCATGTCCTCCACCAACTCGTCTCCTTGCAGCTGGACTGTTTCTGACAAGACGGGAAACAGGAGCCAGAGGCACGAAAATGGGAAACCTCTATCAAAATAGGATTTTCAAGGCAGTTAACAGGCTCTTAACTGCCTTAACTACCTGTCCCACCGGTTGGAGTCGGGTCAGTTTGGGAGCAGCTGAACAGACACTCCTGAAAATCGCGTGTGGGCGGGATGGAGGCGGGTTGGGTGTCTGAAACCATTTTTTCCGATTTTTGCAAATGACCCGCCTCCAAACCCGCCTCCTCGGGGCTGTTAAAATCGAGCCCACTGTGATTGATGAGTCAATAGCCTTTTCTTGTTCCATGCTTTCTTATGAATATTTAGTGTGATTGTAAATGTCTATACATCTTATCCATTGTGCAGGTGTAGGGAAGTTGAACTACACAAAAGTATTAATATATGTTTGTAAGGCATGAATCACAGTGACAATTACTCATTTGATGTGAAAATGTGACTATTTTGATGCTGCTTTTAAAAATAAAGACAGCTGGATCTGTTTAAATGGGTTTCTATCTGGGCCCCTATTGCTAATCATAAATACCTCTCCTAATATTTCCCAGACTTGACAGCTTTGTTAGAGGTGCACGCATTTCTTAAATGCTAGTTTAGTAAATAAAAATATTTAATGTGTTAGTTAAGTAATTACATTGTAACAAATGTTGTAATTAAGTAATTTATATCTAACGCTCTTTAATTCAGGACATCTGAAACATGAAATATTTCAAGCATGAAATTTCTGTGGTGCTAATTGGTTCCATATGTCACTGGTCCTTTCATTACAACAATCTGTGGAGCCATGACTTGATTTTACAGTCCTACAGAGCTCATTAAAAGCACAACAAGAAGTAAGGCTAAAGGAATTTGTAACCACTCTAAATAGCTACAATTAATCAACAAGACACAGATCCAAAAGAACGATCATTTAACTCTATACCTGTCAATAGCTATCTTACCATTAACTTGGTAATCAAAATGAGTGGCCGCACTCCTTAAAATAGCCATCTGCAATGGGAAAAGTGTGGTGAGACACTTATACCTTTTATGTTGAAATTCGGAGATTGCTGGCTGGTGCCATCACCAATAAGACAGTAAGCAAATGCCCTCTTTTAACAGGGCACAACTAATTAACCTTAACCCAAATTAAACCAAATTTAGATGAAACTTAACAAATCAAATCACAATTTTGTTTCTGGGGGTGATGAGGCACTCCAGTCCCTTCGGTGCCGACCCGTCGTGAAAGGCCTCAAGTGTGCCGGCGGACACCGCGTGCTCCATCTCCAGGGACACCCGGGCACGAACATAACCATGGTAGAGAGGCAGGCAGTCGGGCCACAAGACCCCCTCGACCGCCAGCTATCTGGACCTGTTAATGGCCACCTTGGCCAGGCCCAGGAGCAGTCCAACAAGGAGGGCCTCCGATCTGCCCGCTTCCCTCCGCACCGGGTGCCCAAGGATCAGGACTGAAGTGCCCCTTCAAAAATTGGAAGAGGGGCTGCAACCTCTCACACGCAATGTATACATGGAACACAGACTCCTCCAGGCCACAAAAATTGCAGGGAGCCAGGGAGTCCGTGAACCTACTTAAAAATTTGTTGCACGGAACTGCTCCATGCAACACCCCCCACGCCAAGTCCCCAATAGAACAGGGGAGGACTCCCGCGTAGAGAGCCCTCCCTTGGGTGAGACACTTAAAAGTTTGCTAGTCACAAACAGGTTCAAACTTGAGTAACTGGTAGAGTTGCCAACTCTGGTTGGAGGTATTCCTGGAGGCTAGGTCACGTGACGTTTGATCATGTGACGTTTGATCATGTGACATTTGCAACTGTTATTGCAGTTACCTGCAGTTACAGGGTCCCCTGTAGTTGAATATCTTTGCTTGTGGTCTCGCGCCAGCAGCTGTTGTGAGAGAACCTGTTCTGAGAACCAGGAGGCCACCCGTGAGCAAGCAAAGGAGGTAAACAGAGGGCAGGTAAGGGGGGAAAACTGAAGGTGGGGGAGAGACTCGTCAGGGGGTGGGAAACCAAAAGTGGAAGGAACTTTAATTCCACCAGTAACCTATAGTAACTCACTGATTGCATTGTTAACTAATAGTAATGCAGTCCCCACCACTTACACTCTCCCTGCTTATCCTGGACAGCCGCCTATATCAGGGCAAATGCGCTGACCGTTTCCCATTGCCGTTGGCGTCAATTACAAAAACAACGTTTAAACCATATTAAGCGGGCTGGCTATTTCGGGCAGTTCAAGCAGCTGTTCGCATGTAAATTGCACAAACGCAGAAGTCAAGGCATGGTTTTAAATGTTATTCCTGATATGAAAATTACAAATACTATTGACTGTTTAAGGAGAAATAGTTGTGTCTTAAAGAATTAACAATGTTTCATTAATACTGTTGGCTTTCATGGGGTTCATATAACTTTTTTCACAAGTCTATTACAGTACTATTTTTTTGTGGAAAAAGCTTTTGCTAGGATCCATATTCCCGTCCCATACCATGCTCGAAAACGCTGTTTACCCTGTTTTTCTAGGGATACCGCTGCTCTTCCGCCAAAGTTACATGGGGCGAGTGGGAGAAACTCCTGTGGAAATTCAACCCCGTAACATTCTGGAAGTCATCGTGTTTCTCTCAACAGCCTCTCCTCTGTGTGTGACCACAAAAACTGCAAGCATCAAAAATATTGCTGAAGATACAGTGGGGGAGAAATTTGAGTTGTGCTCAAAACAGGTGACAAGTCGGTGAAGCAATTGCTTCGCACACCAGTCCATGCCGGCCAGAGCCAAATTTGCCATCGGGATTCATTTGAATGGAGCTGCCGATGCCAAATGAGCATTCCAATACAGTACGCCTGATGAATTCCATCCGGCTCCGATCCCAAGCCTACCCATAGAGGTAGGTCCTGGGGGGTGGGGGGAGTCGAAGCCGAGGGGAGAGGGGGCGAGTCTGGGTCAGCAGTATTTTTGTGGAGCCCAGAGGGGTACTTTCTAGGCCTAGAAACTGATGTTAGACTAACTGATCTATAGTTACCTGGTTTATCCCTCTCTGTCTTGAACAAAAGTGTTAAATTATCTACCCTCCCATCCCACAACACAATTGGCATCTTTAAGGATTGAAAAATTATGGCCAGGACCTTTATCTCCTCTCTGATTTCTTTCAACAGCCGAGTGTGCTTGTCATTAGGACCTGGCGACTTACCACTTTGGGATCTGCTTTTCTATAGTTATCTGTAACAATTGTTAGATAAGATATCCTCAACTAGTGCACCTACATTTTCATTTCCACCATCATTTGTAAAAACCAATACAACATATTTATTTAATATCTCTGCCATACCTTCATCCTCCACAATTAGACTCCCTCCTTCATCCCTGAGGGTCCTACCCTCTCTTTAACTAACCTTTAGCTCTTATAAAAGCCCTTAGCTTTCCCTTTATCTTCTATAATAATCTGCTAGCCTTTTCCATGTTCTGTTTTAGCACTTCTGGTGTTTCCATTGTGGAAATAAAAATTGTGAGATATAAAACGGGCTGCCGACTCGCTATCACCCATTTTACACTACCGCACAAAGTCAAAATCACCCCCTTAAACTTTTTCAGATCCCATCACATTGAACTTTGCCTGTTTGCACTCAAGCACCCTTATCTTTGTCTCTTCATTTTCTTTTTCCATTTCTACATTGAACCTCACTATGTTGTGGTTGCTATTTCCTTGTTGGACTAGAAACATACTGATCGAGGAAGCAGTCCTGGATACATTCTAAAAAGCATTCCCCACTTTGATGACATGCATTACCTTTATCCCAGTCTCTCTTGGGATATTAAAATTATTCAATATTATTGCCCCTGTTGCTCTTACATTTTTATCTGGCCTGTCTGCAGATCTCCACCTCTATCTTAACTCCAATATTTGATGACCTGTAGTGTAAACCAAGAATTATACTATTTCCCTTCCTGTTTCTAAACTCTAGCTGCGTGGATTCCATCTTAATGTAACTCCCTTGGACAGCCTTGCATTTTAATGCTGTGACAGAATCCTTTACTAACACTTCAAGGGGATCTCGACAGGCTGTGAGTGGGCGAGAACATGGCAGATGGAATATAGTGTGGATAAATGTGAAGTTATCCAATTTGGTAGAAAAAACAGAAAGGCAGAGTATTTCCTAAATGGTGAAAGATTGGAGAATGCAGATGCTCAAAGGGACTTGGGTGTCCTTGTACATGAGTCACTGAAAGTGAATGTGCAGGTGCAACAAGCCATGAGGAGGGCAAATGATATGCTGGTCTTCATTACAAGAGGATTTGACTACAGGAATAAAGAAGTCTTACTCCAATTATATAGGGCCTTCGTGAGACCACACCTGGAGTACTGTGTACAATTTTGGTCTCCTTACCTAAGGAAGGATATACTTCCATTGAGGGAGTGCAATGAAGGTTCACGAGATTGATTCCTGGGATGGCGGGACTGTCGTATAAGAAGAGATTGAGTAAACTAGGCCTGTATTGTCTTGAATTCAGAAGGATGAGAGGGGATCTCATTGAAGCATACAAAATTATTACAGGGCTTGATAGGGTGGATGCTGGGAGAATGTTTCCCTTGGCTGGGGAGTCTAGAACCCGGGGCCACAGCCTCAGGATAAAGGGTAGGCCATTCAGGACTGAGATGAGAAGAAATTTCTTCACACAGAGGGTGGTGAATCTTTGGAATTCTCTACCCCAGAGGGCTGTGGAGGCTCAGTCATTGGGTATATTCAAAACAGAAGTCAATAGATTTCTGACTAGTAAAGGCATCAAGGGATATGGCGATAGGGCTGGTGAATGGAGTTGAGGCAGAAGATCAGCCATGATCTCATTAAATGGCAGAGCAGGCTCGAAGGGCCGAATGGCCTACTCCTGCTCCTATTTCTTATGTTTCCTTTTCTCTCCCTATCTCTCCTGAAAGGGTTATAACCAGGAATGTTAAATTCTCAAACTTAAGCCATGTCTCTGTTACAGCTACTTTATACTATCCCCCCATAGTTATTAATCTCCAAATTTTGTTTTGAATGCTTTGTGAATTTGCATACATACCACTTAATCCTGACTCCATTTTTTTTGGAATGCTGACCCTTATTCTCTTTCACAATTAATTATTTAATAGCTCTTGACCCTAGTGTTATTCTTGGCTCAGAGGTAGCACTCACACCTTTGAATCAGAAGGTTGTGGGTACAAGTCCCACTCTTGAGACTTGAGCGCATAATCCAGGTTGGCACTTCAGTGCAGTTGTGAGGGAGTTTTTCACTGTCTGAGCTGTTGTCTTTTGAATGAGGTTAAACCGATGCCCTCTCTTCCTGCTCAGGTGGATGTAAGAGATCCCATGGCACTATTTGAAGAAGAGCAGGGGAGTTATCCCCGGTGTCCTGGCCAATATTTATCCGTCAACCGACATCACTAAAAACAGATTATCTGGTCATTATCACATTGTTGTTTGTGGGAGCTTGCTGTGCGCAAATTGGCTGCTGCGTTTCCTACATTACAACAGTGCCTACACTTCAAAAAGTACTTCCATTGGCTGTAACGTGCTTTGGGAAGTCCTGAGGTCGTGAAAGGTGCTATCTAAATGTAAGTTCTTTCTTTATATGACAGTGTTTTTATTGCTCAGTGCCTCAAAGCCTCGTTTTTTTTCCCTTCTCTGATAATATTTCTGCACTATTTATATCCGCTCATCCTTCTGCTTCTATTCCAACAGCATTATTGTGCTCTCCCTCTCTAATCTCAACCCTGGCCTTCAATTAAACCATGACAGTAAACATTGGTACAAACTGGTAAAAGAGAAGCTCAGGAATAACGTCAGGAAGCGCTTGTTCACCCAGAGCGATTAATACCTGGAATAGTTTCCAGATAATGGAGGCACAAACTCTGAAATTATTCAAAAGGCGATTAGATGCTCTGACGTGGAGACCATGGCCTAGAAAGTCAGGAGCGCCCATTTTTAGGCGCCTACCCTGTGCACAAACGGTAGGGTCCGAGGAGCCCGAGATATTGGGCGGATGAAAGTCTCCTTTCGCTGCTGGCTAAGAGAAAAGTTTGGCCAGTCTTAACACAATTCCCAAAGACAAAAGTTTATAGCAGAAAATTGCCTACAAATTGGCAAATCGCTGGAATGTTGCTCGGCAAACCTACAATGATACTGGTGTGAGAACAAAATGAGTTGGAAAAATATGAAAGCGAGTGGCACAATGGCAGCTGAAATTTAATATGAACAAGTGTAAAGTACTGAACATAGGATAAAAATATGGACAACGCAAGTACTCCACGTATAGTAAACAGAATAGCTCAGGGTAAAGTTCAAAGAGATCTAGGGGTTTTAATAGATTTGATGCTCAACATATCCAACCACTGTGGAGCAGCCATTGAAGCAAATAGAATGCTGATTTCTATAGCCAACAACAGTAGAGTGTAAATTAGTGGAGGTCATACACAAACTGTACAGAGCTTTGGCCAGACCACATCCTGAGTACTCTGTCCCATTATGGTCAACTAGACATAAGGGAGATATTTAGGCCTTGGAAGCAGTTCAGAAAAGTACCACAAGGCTGATCCCTGGTTACAGAGGACTGAGTTATATGGAAAATTTTCAAAAGGAGCTATATAAGATAGGAAATGCTCTGGAAAAAGGTAGATTCAGAAAATGAGTTCCACCTAAACCTGGTGAGTACGACAAGGGGACTATAACATTTTGCGACTTTTATCTACAGTTTCTGTAAGACAGATTAACCACCGTCCCCCCTCCCCTACGACAGGCGGGAGCGGGTCGGGTGGAGGTTAAAATGTGAAATCCGTGTAACCCGACACCGACCCACAGTTGTGGCGGATTTAGGGGTGTCCCACCGTGGAAAGATGGAACGTTTATTAACATATTTAAATTGGGCTCCGACAGAGCAAATGGGAGCCCGATTTGAAATTAACCGATGCTGCGCAGGTTTCCAGGGGTCGGAGGTAAGTGGCTCTTTTAGCACTCCTTGTGGGCCAGGAGGAGCCGGAGTACTCCCCCAGGGTCCTCAAGGAAGCCTTCAGCCTCCCCCAGACACAATCTCCAGCCTCCCCCAGACACAATCTCCAGCCTCCCCCGCCCCCCCCCACCAAGCCTTCCCGATTGCAGGCCTCCTCCTCTCAGCCATCCCACTAAGATTGTCAGGACCTCCACGGGATCTTCGGCTGACTTCAGCCTCACTCGCACCCTCCTCATCTCCCCGTAAATATCTGTTTCAATTTTAGTTAATGATATTGCAGTAATGCTGGATTCAGCTTAGGGATACAGCATTTTGACAACATTAAAACCAGCAGGCATGGACTAGGGTGACAGGCCAGCTTGTTCTCGCATCACCCCTCCCACCCCGGCTTCTGCTCCCCCTGCCCCCCGCTCCTCGATGGGCCTTACCAGCTGACCGGCGGTGGGCTACAGTCGGCCCGTTTTCCACTGTGGGAAACCGGCAAACTGCACGGGGCGCCCATTTGGTACTTGCAGCTCGCTGAGAAAAAGCTAACGATGCCCGAAGCTGAAAGCGGCTTAGGCCTCTGCACTGGATGGGCATCCTGGGCGCATCGCTGATATCATGCCCATTCAACATCCAAACCGAACGTCTCCCCTGTGGTTTCACTTCACATTGAAGCAAAAGCACAGAAATGCTTTTACAGTGCAATTGGGAGTCGGATTTATAATGAACTGGTGCTGTGTGGGATTCTCAGGGTTCGGAGGTAAGTGGCTCTTTTAGCACTCCTTGTGGGCCAGGAAGAGCAGGAGTGCTCCCCCCAGGGTCCTCAAGGAAGCCTTCAGTCTCCCCCCCCACCCCGCCCCGATGTACAGTAATGATTGCACAACATAGTCGTCAGTAGATTTGCAATCGTGTTCCTCAGCTGCAACATGATTCCCTCATTACACACTTGGAGCATTATTTTTCAAGCGATAGCATCATAATAACTTTTGACAATCTTCAATCAATTGCATTTTTAACATTTTTAACCATCAGTAACTAACTTTGATTTTAACTTATTATATAAAATAAATGAAAGAGAGTGAGTAGAAAGTATAATTCAATCTTGGGGTTCAGGAGACATCAATAAGCCATTCAAGAGTTGCTACTGCGGTTAATGATATTATCTGAATTTCTAAATTAAATTAAACGTTACTACTCCCTAACAACCATCCATATTTCTTTGCATTGTAAGGAAGAAGTGATATGTATTCTGTGTGATTTACTAGAATGTCATCACATTATTTTCTTTACAAATCTAATTTGCACGTCAGGCTAAGAGCCATTTTTCACAATCACCTCAGCTTGTGATGATAAGGGCAGAAGGTGATGGAATATTTGAAGTTTTGCCAAGGGATCCAATCTTGAGACAAGCATGGGTATACTCCGGCTTTGTTGTTGAAGGAACTTCTCCATGGAAGCTTCCAGATAATATTTTCAGCGCTGAATAAGAACATAACATTTCCTTTTTAGTGGCTGAATGTACAGGAAACTCCATGTGCTTCCTGGTTTGTGAGGTGGCACAGCTGTCTGGGGCAGCCAGCAAAATCAACCTTTGCAAGATATGACAGGATCTGCTGACCCTGCTGAGCGACACTGGTGTCATCCTGTAGAAGAAAACAGTTAGCATGCAATCAGCCAGCATAAAATATCACAGCGACAATTTAACGTACAACCAACCAGCGCTGTGAAGTGGAGATTGATTCCTGCACTAGTTTCACGATATGCATATAAACTTATTATTCAGATGCCCCATAGACTAAGCTATGAAAGCTCCTTTTAGTCTGATAGTCTAAAAAAAAAATTTCCCTGGATAACAAGTTCCAAGATAGAACATGCAGAATCGCATCTTTCAAGTACTGAAACATCCCACATTACCACCCCCAGCTTTGAAATGCTACAGGTTTTCCAGATTGCTGTTTTATGAGCACATTTTCAAACAGTTTAAAGTTTAAAACAGTTAATGTATCTGGCCATTGTTAAGCCTGTGGCACCGCAAGCAATAATCAGGTCAATTCCTCGATATTGTTAGAACGGTTCGATAGATGTCATGACATTGCACCTAGAGATATACTTGATTTTCAATATTCTTACTGTTGTGGGGTTTTAATGGTGTAATAACAGTTTCAACAAGCAGATCTTTGTCCTCTATAATCTTGAAGCTAAACCTTTTAAAAAATATTTTTCCCTTGCAGTGGTCCCTACCCAGGGGCTAATAAGTAATCTGCTCACTGCATTCAATGTAGTCCTGTGCTACGCTACCAATTTTCCTTGAAGTGGCAACTATTATAACAAAAAACAATCATTTTAGAAACAAAAAATGCTAATAACACACAGACAAATGGTTTGAAAATTTAAAAAAACACTAACAATGTTATATACAAATAAGTAATATAAAGCACAATAATCAGAAAATACTAATGGGCCTATTGGACACTGT
Organism: Somniosus microcephalus; assembly: GCF_052327205.1. Classification (NCBI taxonomy): domain Eukaryota; kingdom Metazoa; phylum Chordata; class Chondrichthyes; order Squaliformes; family Somniosidae; genus Somniosus; species Somniosus microcephalus. Next base: position 173,391,466 of record NC_140995.1, on the reverse strand, counting down.
CACCTCAGTACACTGTGAGTGAGCTTGGGTCATGTCAGCCAGCCATTCCTGCAAGAAATGTTGCCAGTTTTGAAAAATCAAGGCTTAAATGTGAAATATATCTCAATTTTCCAGTTGCTAAGGCCATGTTCCATTGCCAGTAGTAATCAAGGTCAAGGGCCCAGCTTTGGTGGTCTTTTGAGATATTCTGGGTAGTAACTGTAATGAGTGTGTGGAACAGGCTGTATAAGTGCGCTGAAGGGGGGGGCGAAATTCCCACCGTTAGCGCCTCCGCTAACGGGGTGCAAATGGCTTTTCGCCCCCACCCGAGGCATTAACCGCGTCTCCTGCAAAATTCCTCAGTAGGTTAGCGGCGGCGCTACCAGGTATCGCCCCGATCTTCTGCGTCCGGAGATGATGACATCATCTCCGGGCGCAGCGCCCCGGTAGCGCCTCAGGAGAAAAACTCCCCCTCGCGCCCCGCAGCAGCGCCGGGCGATGTTACTGACTGCTGCAGGGGTCGCGAACACCGAGGCCGGCCGCTCGCGGGGCGCCATTTAAAGGCGCAGTGGCCAGCTGGCATTAAAAAAATCACCGATTTAAAAAATAATAATTCCTGAGCACCGGATGCGGGCTGAGTGCTGCAATCGGTCAGCCCGGCACTCAGCTTGATCACGCGGCTCTCCCGCACCCAGCAGATGCCCCAAAAAAATGCAGAGCTCGTTGCAGGGAGCCCTTCCCTTTAATTGAGGGAAGAGCCCCTGCAATGCGGCAGAGCCACGTTTGGCCACAAGTGGCGCTGCTGAGCACATTGCCCCAGTTCGGGACATTCCCCACCTCTTGCGTTCTAAGAGGCAAGTGAAGTGCTTGATTTAATGCTCCACTTCCCTCTTGGAGCAAAAAATGGGAATTTCTCAAATGTTTGAAAAGGTTAGCGACTGGCGCTTACTTTTCAAACATTTTTGACATAGTGCCCCAAATGGCATTCTGCAGGAATTTCTCCCCCAAGACATTTTACTGCTCTGGTGAGTTATCCAAGTTTGTTTTAAATTTAATAATCACCAGAAGGAATAATGTAACATACAGAAATTTCCAACTTTTTAGCTGTGACCTTACTGTCTCCCCTCTACCCCCCACCCCCCACTCACCCCCACCCCAACCTCAGCTCCAACCTGGCTCCCTCCCAACTACAACTCTGCCATTGCTATTTTCTGTCCATTGCCCCAACCTCACTGTCTCCCAGCTTCTCGTCCCATATGAATCTGATCGCCTGAACTCACCACAGGTCCTGAGCTATGTCCATCTTTGGTAAATATAATAATAATAATGCCATGATACTACATTGGTTGTAGGACCCCAACTTCCAAGGAGAAATGGCCAAAGCTTGCGTGACGTATGCCAGTCCCACTTTCGCCAGGAGTTGGGAGGACTAACTGGTGGTCCTTAAAGGGAGGCCTCTCCTACAAAGTAAGCTTTTTGGGTTATTTTAAGATTTGTTACAATGGCAGCTGAGCATCTTGCAGTTGTAGCTCCAGCTCATGGGTTGGCCCGCTGCCGACCTATTCTCATCCCTGTTCCCTGCAGCTCACTTTAAAAATGGTAACAAGGCCCAAAACTGAAGGTGGTCGGGCCTCCCGACTGACGTATTAGTGTAGGGCCTTGGGCGCACCATCGATATTGGATCCATTCGGACCCCCGCCCCGAAAAGTCTCCCCTAATATGTCTGATACCTTGTTTGTGATGAAGAATAATAGTTTAGATTAATTATTGGAGCTTAAAAACAGAAAATGCCAGAAGTACACAGCAGGTCAGTTAGCATCTGTGAGAAAGGACAAGTTGACATTTTGGGTATTGACCCTTTCAGCAGAACATTTCTCATCAATCATGAGTCATGGCATTTATATAAAATTGCTTATAGTCATAGCACAATACTGTTAGGATGAAACCCAATTATAGTTAAATCCTGTTAAGGGCAAATTCAATTTTCCAAGAAATTGTAGCAAGAATTGAAGTTTTTGCTGGTGTAAATTAGACTTATTCACGGAAATGTTACAGTTACATACTGTTTCCACTGTGCATGCCTCTAAGCAGAGTAATCTATAAAGCACAGTAACTTTCTAAAAGCGACATTAAAATCTATAGCCAACATTTAAGCCTTGATTTTAAGGGCAAACCGTCACGACATCGGCAGTGTGAAGCCCGGGAGATTTTAACTCCCCTGCCGCAGCTGCACAGCCTCAGTCTGTCTCTTACCCGAAACCCGCAGGAAGAGGCAGCTGGCTGCCGGGCGGGAGCAGAATGGCAGGTGGTAGGAGTCTGCCGCCAGGGACTGAAGGAATGGTCTGATAAGTCGCCCAGAGGGTATCAGGAGAATCTCACAATCCAGGGGGAAGCCTGGGGAAAGGAGGCTTAAGCTTTCCTTGTGGATCTCAGGGAAGCACGCCTGATCCTCCTGGCCCCACAAGGAAAGTCAACACAAGTAAAATGACTTAACATTTTTGGACCTCCTCTGGCCTCGACTCCTCTTCCTGCCTGATGGAAAGGTCACAACAGCTTCACCACGCAGCCAACTGGTTAAAATAGCAGTCGGGCTTCGAAGATATCATCAGAGCCTGATTTGTACATTTAAAGAAGGACTCCGCTGATTTCTGGTGGGTGTCCTTCCCGCTCGCTCAGAAGAGCAGATTAAAAATCAGAACCTTCGGGTGAGTGGGACGTCAGCGGGTAAGTGTCATGAGCAGTTTTAACTGCCAACGTGCCTGGTTTCTGCCAGACAGGCAGGGTTACAGTCGCTTCTCTAGACATCTCACTCACATTCACATAAATAGGCCTTAATACAAGTAGGCTCGCTCTTGAGTGAAACATGCTGTTATTCTGATTGCTCTTCGGTGGAGTCACACAGAACCCCAACTCCTGTTCTCTGAAACAGGAATAATAAAATATGATCAAATCCTAAATAAATGACTTAGAAAATAATTAATAATAAGCAAATTCTTCCAAACCTGAAAGACAAAAACAGTTTGGTACCAATTTAGATTTTTTAAAACATTATTAAGGCAAAAAATATTATTCTGATACAGTTTACCTTGGTAACTACCCACCAACCTAGACAAGCCAGGCATGAGACTGCTGGGATACCAGTTAGTCTACAGCAGTGCTTCCTGCCCTTCATTTCCTTGCCAAATGCTCTATGATTCCTGGAGTCTCCTCTGTGAAGGAGGTGACGTGGCTATACTTTAAACTTGTCTGTGGTGATCACTTGGCACCAAGTAAATTACCCATTGTACTGTTGTCTACAAAATAAAGCACCGCTTCATGAAAAGGAAATGACTGCGGCCAGTGCAGAAGCACTGTGAGGGATTCACTTAGACTCATTGGTGATGACCAGTTCGAACCATAACATTTCCTCCCTGTACTCAGTGAATACAGAATATTGGATATGGTGGAGACGTTCACAAGACATTAATGAAATTGAGAGTTCACTCACAGCATTTACCACAAGTGTTACCTCAAGCAGTTGATAATCAATATATGAAGCCCAAGATTAGCTTGTGTCTTTATAATCCATGCAGGATATGTTATATTTTTATAAAAGGGGTGGTTTCATTATTTAATTTTTGCACTAGCTGTAGCCGTCAGTTAATCAGGACACTCAATGGCCAGAATACGAGTAATTTGAGTAATTACAAAGCAGTAATCTCATCTGAACATTCAGGTAACATCTCAAACTGCTGGTGTTATAAGCATCATCTAAATCCCCCTCAGAAGAGTGTACCTTTTAAATTACTCCTATGTGTGATGAAATATTCCATTCACCACTGCCTATGACTGAGATCGGTTTCAGTGTAATTTCCCTTCCCCCAGACCTCATTGTATTGTGTACTGGAATGTGCTGTATTGTATACTGGAATGTGCTGGAATGTGCTGTGTGTAGGGCTCCGCCCATACCTGGCCCCGTTTGTAAGCTAGCTTCAGTCTGGCCTCAGTCTCCAGAAGGAAGACATCTCTCTCTCTTACGTGTTACTTTCTAAGTTAATAAAAGCCTTGTTTTTGTTCTGCTAACTTCGAGTCTCGGAATTATTGAGGCACATCAATTTTATTAACTTATTTTTCAACACTATGGATCAACTCCTGAAACCCGAACGTTTGGATTTGGATCAACATGCTCCGGACGCATCAGCACGCTTCGGACACTGGTTTGAGTGTATGGAATTCTTCCTGGACAATTCCGCAGCCGTCAAAGACGCTACGGACGCTGCGAGGATGAGACTCGGAATTCTGCGGAATTGGGTAAGCCACCGGGTTTACCCCCTCATCCAAGACGCCGAGACGTACCTGGCCGCCTGCGACATCTTAAAGACGCATTACCAGCAGCCTACGAATGAGGTGTATGCTAGGCACCTGCTCGCTACCCGCGCACAGCGACCTGGGGAATCGGTGGAGGAGTTCCTAAGCACCCTGAAAATGCTTGGCAAAGACTGCAAGTGCCGAGATGTAAAAGCCGCAGTGTACACTGACGAGCTTGTTCGCGATGCCTTCATCACAGGCCTCAGCTCCACTTACATCCGGCAAAGACTGCTGGAAAAAATGGGGTTGGACCTGAAACAGGCTGCGGACACCGCGCGATCCCTGGATGTGGCCCAGAGAAACTCGGACGTCTACTCTTCAGCCCGCGCCATCCACGCCGCCACGTGTGCACCGAGGGCGCCGCCATCTTGGAAGGCATCTTCCCCGCCCGACAGCCCGACACCGGCTGGGCCCCGCTCTCCCCCCAGAAGCCCTACGACAGCCGCGACGCGTCAGGGACCCAACTGCTACTTCTGCGGGCAGCCAAAGCACACCAGAAACCTGTGCCCAGCGAAAGGCACCACCTGCTTTAAGTGCGGTAAGAAGGGGCACTTCGGGAAGGTGTGCAGAGGGAAACCCGCCGGAAAACCAACCGCCGGAAAACCCGCCACCGCCGCGTGTGCGCCGTGGGAGCGGCCATCTTGGACGCCATCTTGCCCGACCTCGTGGGGTCCGCCATCTTGTGAGCAGACAGCGTGGACGCCATCTTGTATCGATCAGGGCCCTACAGTGGCATCGGTCACAGTGGACCAGACCAGGCCGCACCCGCTATCCAGATCAATGGTGGACATTGAGGTAAACGGGTGCCGGGTTAAATGCTTAATTGACAGTGGAAGCACGGAGAGCTTTATCCACCCAGAACTGGCACAACAACTCTCCCTAAAGGTGGTCCCTACTCAGCGTACCATCTCTATGGCTGATAAAACCCAGACATCGACCATTCTGGGTTACTGCACGGTACAATTGTGCGTTAACGGAACTGTATATGATAATTTTAAAGTATTAATCATGAAGAACCTATGTGCGAGCGTGATCTTGGGCCTGGATTTCCAGTGCAACCACCAAAGCATCACGCTCAAGTACGGTGGGTCCCAGCCGCCCCTCACAGTGTGCGGTCTGGCTACCCTGAAGGTAAAGCCGCCTTCGCTATTCGCGAACCTTACCCCTACAGCTGGGAGGACAGGCGGTTTATCGCGACCGAGGTAGACAGGCTCCTGAAAGAGCGCATTATTGAACGTAGCAACAGCCCGTGGCGCGCCCAAGTGGTAGTGGTAAGGGGTAGCGAGAAGAAATGGATGGTGATCGACTATAGTCAAACGATCAACAGGTACACCCTACTAGACGCCTACCCGCTACCCCGCATATCAGAAATGGTGAACCAAATCGCCCAATACCGGGTGTTCTCCACCATCGACCTCAAGTCAGCGTACCACCAGCTCCCTATCAGACCAGAGGACCGCCCGTACACCGCCTTCGAGGCGAACGGACGCCTCTACCAATTCCTCAGAGTCCCCTTTGGGGTGACGAATGGGGTCTCGGTCTTCCAGAGGGAGATGGACCGCATGGTCGATGACCACCACTTGCAGGCAACCTTCCCCTACCTCGACAACGTCACCATCTGCGGTCACAACCAGCAGGATCACGACTCGAACCTCGAGAGGTTCCTGAAAACCGCACAAAAACTCAACCTCACCTACAACGAGGACAAGTGCGTTTACAACACCACGCGCCTCTGCATACTAGGCAGCGTGGTGGAGAATGGGGAAATCGGGCCAGACCCCGACCGATTGCGCCCCCTACGGGAGCTGCCCCTGCCCAACACTCCCAAAGCCCTGAAAAGGTGCCTGGGGTTATTTTCTTATTATTCCCAATGGGTCCCCAACTACTTCGACAAAGCCCGCCCCCTCTTGAAAGCATCCTCTTTCCCGCTCTCTGCTGAGGCCCACGCCGCCTTCAAAAGCATTAAGCAGGATATTGAGCGGGCCACGCTACAGGCAGTGGACGAGAACACTCCATTTCAAGTGGAAAGTGATGCGTCTGACTTCGCCTTGGCGGCCACCCTCAACCAGGCGGGGCGGCCCGTAGCTTTCTTCTCGAGGACCCTCCAAGGGCCCGAGATCAGACACTCCTCCGTGGAAAAGGAGGCCCAAGCCATCGTGGAGGCAGTGCGCCACTGGCGCCACTACCTAGCCGGCAAACGCTTCACCCTACTTACCGACCAGCGGTCGGTAGCGTTTATGTTCAATAATAAACAGAGGGGGAAGATTAAAAATGATAAGATTCTTAGGTGGCGGATCGAGCTCTCCACCTTCGAGTACGACATCATTTACCGGCCAGGGGCCCTTAACGAATCCCCTGACGCCCTCTCACAAGGGATGTGTGCCAGCGCCACCGGGGATCGGCTATAGACCCTCCACAACGACCTCTGCCACCCAGGGGTCACGCGGCTGTTCCACTTCATAAAGTCCCGTAACTTACCCTACTCGATTGAGGAAGTTCGGTCCCTGACCAGGAACTGCCGCACTTGCGCTGAGTGCAAGCCTCGGTTCTACCGCCCAGATAGAGCCCACTTAATCAAAGCTACACGCCCCTTTGAGCGGCTCAGCTTAGATTTCAAGGGCCCCCTCCCGTCCGTCGACCGCAATGTTTACTTCCTGAACATTGTGGACGAATACTCCCGGTTCCCATTCGCCTTCCCCTGCCCAGACATGACCAGCGCCACAGTCATTAAATGCCTCAACAGCCTGTTCTGCCTGTTCGGTATGCCGAGCTACATCCATACGGATAGGGGGGGCGTCCTTCATGAGTGAAGAGCTACGCCAGTACATGCTGTCCAAGGGGATCGCCACGAGCCGTACCACCAGCTACAACCCCCGGGGTAACGGCCAAGTGGAGCGAGAGAACGGGACAGTATGGAAAGCAGTCACTCTAGCTCTAAGGACCAAGGGCCTCCCTATCTCCCGCTGGCAGGAAGTCCTCTCGGATGTGCTCCATTCGATACGGTCGCTATTGTGTACGGCCACTAATACCACGCCTCATGAACGAATGTTTGTCTTTCCCCGGAAATCCACCTCAGGCGTATCCATGCCGTCATGGCTCTCCACCCCAGGTCCGGTACTCGTGCGAAGGCATGTGAGGGGCCACAAGACGGACCCTCTCGTGGAGCCAGTACACCTACTCCACGCCAACCCCCAATACGCATATGTCCGGCACGCTGACGGAAGGGAGGACACCATGTCCATAAAAGACGTCGCCCCAGCCGGCATCGACAACAACCACGGCAATAGCGGCAACGACGATCACAGCAACTCTTACCCACCCACTACTCTTTCATCACCCCCGGAAGAACACCGACCAACGGCACCCCCACCAACTACCCCTCCAACAACCCTGGCGGCACCCCCGGCAGAGACCCAGGAGGCTACCGGGGACACCCAGCCGACACCCGCGGCACCGCAACAGCCACGTCGGTCGCAGAGGACTATCAAACCCCCGAACAGACTAAATCTATAGAAGGGGTGAATGTGATGAAATATTCCATTCACCACTGCCTGTGACTGAGATCGGTTTCAGTGTCATTTCCCTTCCCCCAGACCTCATTGTATTGTGTACTGGAATGTGCTGTATTGTATACTGGAATGTGCTGGAATGTGCTGTGTGTAGGGCTCTGCCCATACCTGGCCCCGTTTGTAAGCTAGCTTCAGTCTGGCCTCAGTCTCCAGAAGGAAGACATCTCTCTCTCTTACGTGTTACTTTCTAAGTTAATAAAAGCCTTGTTTTTGTTCTGCTAACTTCGAGTCTCGGAATTATTGAGGCACATCACTATGAATCTGTTCATTTTTGTTATAGAGTTCTTGAGTGGCTTTATTCTGTTTTTATATACAAGATAAATTATTGCTGTTCTTCAGTCTACCTGCAATCCTACCTTTGCTGCTGAGAGGTCAGGGAGACGAGCTGCTCCCAAACCTCTTTAGCCACCCCGTAGCATCCCATCCAATTTTCTCATCCCTACAGGAAGGTACCACTGCCTTGCTTCAACATCTCTCTGCTTGGTGCCGCACAGATCGGATGCTGGGGGGCTCGGAGGGTTGGGTGTTAGATCTCTGTCCTCTGCCGCATGGCACTGAACATCAACGTGCAGTCCACTTGCACTGCCCCCCACCATTTGGGGTTGATGCTTTTAGCCAGTATGTGTGGAGTGAAAACTGATAATCAGGTGTGGACCATGCTACACTGAAGAACTAATATAGGTAAGATAATCACTGTGAATGTTTCTAAAGGGAAATGGATAAATATTTGGAAAAGAAATGGTAATGAAGAAAGTGCTGGGGATTTGGACTAATTAGATAGCTCTTTCAGAGAGCTGGCACAGGCACGACACTTTGAATGGCCTCCCTCTGTGCTATAAAATGCTATGATTCTATAAGTGATAATTCATAGCTGACTACCAGAATATAGAAGCTACCATGCATGTGGCCAAATTTCCAGTGCCCTTCAGCTATAAATAGAGCAGGATCTGGACATGCAGGAGTGGAATTTGAGGTTGAAACCTTTGATGTCTTCCCCTTTTGGCACCCATCCAGCATTTCCAGCTGATAAGAAGGAGGGCATATAATATGCCAACCTACAGATGGATGGGCACAAGCAAATGAGGGAATTATGTCATGCAACACAATTCCTGCTATTTGCGCTTTAGCGTTGATTGGCAGAGGGGCACCTGTACATCCCTGGCATCCAGCATTGCTAAGGGCATTGGCCGTTCAAATTTAAAAGTCCAGTTTCCCTTATGGCATTGATCACAGAGCAATTGATTGTAGCAGGGAAAGCGGCCTACATAGAAAGGGACAAAACTTTCAGAAATTCTCATCTGCCACACTTAACACTGTGACAAGGTACTGCAGCGAGGTGCGCCAGCTACACTGCAAAATACATGGACAGCCACTCAAGATATGTAAATACACTTGAGATCGGAAAGTGGAAGGAGTGAGGGGGTGCAATTAGAAGGCGGGATCCCACCCTGGCTTTCTTAGGATGGTGGAGTGTGACACAGAAAATTTGGGGCCTATATATTATGGCTTCTAATCTAGCTAGGGTTCCCAACCCTCCCAGCATGACCAGGATTTTCCCAGAATCGGTGGTTCCACCCCAAGCATGCCTCCAGCAACCTGGAAGATTCAGCGATTTAAATTTCCCGCCACAGTGCGCAACCCCTCCCCCCCACATGACATCACCGGCTGCTTTTAGAGAAACCTCGGGCTTGGTGACATGCCCTGTAGAGAGCCGCGACCGCAAGAAACGCTGTTGGCAGGGGCCTGGAGAGTCGGGATTCAGGAAGCCTCGGGAATTTGCGGGTGTTGACATTTGGGGAGAATCATCTTTCGGGGGAGGCTGTGAAATGGGGGAGGGGTGGATCCTCAGTTTCCTCTCTTCCCTCGCTCGCGGGAGGCCTCCTGGTTCTTGGAATTTGTCGCACAACATCTGCTGGTGCGAAACCACAAGGAAAAATACTCAACTGCAGGGGACCTAACCTTTAAGGTAAATGCAATAGCGTTTGTAGCAGTCATGTGATCAGATGTCACATGACCAGGCTTCACATGTTCAGATTGTGATCAGGCATCACATGGTCAGATGTCACGTGGCATGAATGTCACATGCGGAGGTTGGGGATGGCATTAAAAGGGAAATTAGAGAAGCGTGCAATAAGGGCACAGCAGTCATCATGGGTGACTTTAATCTACATATAGATTGGGCTAACCAAATTAGTAACAATACTGTGGAGGAGGAATTCCTGGAGTGTTTACGGGATGGTTTCCTGGACCAATATGTCGAGGAACCAACCAGAGATCAGGCCATCTTAGACTGGGTATTATGTAACGAGAAAGGATTAATTAGCAATCTTGTTGTACGAGGCCCCTTGGGTCAGAGCGATCATAATATGATTGAATTCTTCATTAAGATGGAGAATGAAGTAGTTGACTCAGAGACTAGGGTCCTGAATTTAAATAAAGGAAACTACGATGGTCTGAGGCGTGAGTTGGGTAGGATTGATTGGGGAATGTCACTCAAAGGGTTGACGGTGGATAGGCAATGGCAAACATCCAAAGACCACATGTGAAAGGATTCGCAAATTTCATGTCTCCCCTGAGGATTTACTTTTGGTTTATTAAAGAAGCCCTGGTTGGACTGAGTTTGGAATCCAGGGCTCAACAAGATGGCTGCGGCCAGCCTCATGGCCAAAGCCTGAGAGTTTCAGTTTGGACTGACAAGCTTGTATTCTGATGACTGTGAGAAGGAACTTTCCAGAACTTGAATGCAGACAGACCTTCTGCATTTATGCATGAGAAACAAACCCAGTGGCATTCGGGCCTCTGATTAAAAGGCATCAAGGTTGTTTGCACAAACAATCAGGAGCAGACAAGGCCTATTCAATATGTAGTGGGACAAGCTCAGCTGCATTCAGGCCTTCGTTTAGAGGACGTCAACATTGTTTACCCAAGTGCTTCAAAACAATCAACGGGGCATTCAGACTGGAATGGCCCCATCACGAAACCAGTTGGACAAAGGGGAACATTGATGAGGCATTTAAAACCGATTACCGGCCATCCAGTTTCAATATGTCCAGATTAGACAAAAGAAATGAGCTGATCTGGCGGGAGATAAGGGCTACCGGGAAGGGTATAACTAGTCCCTCGGGAGGCCATTTCTCGCTCTCTCCTGCCTCGGCTCTGGTGCCCTGCCTTACCATCAACCCAGACCATCGACGAAGAGCCCGTCCAGGGAAGTAGAATACCCGCAGTTATGTTTAAATGACTGGGGTATCTCTGCTTTGGGGCGGTGAAAACCTAAGACATCGGCAGGCAACAGGGCACAGAGCAGGCGTTTCAACATCCTAGACTGGTAAGCATCAATTTTCTGGCCCATCACAAGATAACCTAGATAGGTGTAAAGGGTGGGAGTTAAGGGGAGTTGCTAAAGTGTCATTCTAGTCATTTTCCCTCGATGTGTCCGTTTCTCCTCCCCCGTTAAGTGTAATTGTGCTGCATCCATAGTGATTTTCTCTGTATAGTAATTGTTCTCTATTTTAATAAACATTGGTTTTCTTTGCACCGAACCACTGGTCTCGTTTGTCTATATCGCTACTTGTAATTAAGTCTGGTGGTCAGAACCAAAGGGGAAACGATTCGAACCGCACGGGGCTGTGGCAGCTCAGGCACACAACTGACTGACCAGACACAAACCCCAAACCAAAACCCCCTACAGAAATGGCGAGCCAGGTAGGAGCATCGGCGACAGTATGCAATATGACAGACAGTGGTGCGGAGGGAGAAACCACAATGGAAGAGAGGTTGTCCACTTATGTGTGCAGAAAGGTCAATATCGCCAAGAAATGGGTGGGCGCTATGTTAAAGGCCAAGCGTCCCATAGACGCCGCCGCCCAGTGGACGGCGAGTAAACATCATAAGAGGGCAATTGAAAAGGCAGTCTGGTTAATGTGTTACAAGAAACAAGTCCTAGTGCTGGACAGTGTTGTAGCAGCACAGGCTGCCAAGCTTAAGAAATTGGCCCTAGAAATGCAGGATAAGGTTTTAGCGGAAGAGAAAGTGCTAGTGGCACTTCAGGCGTTAAGCCAAGAAAGAGCGCAGATGGCAAAGGAACACCAGGCAAAGGTAGAGCACCTGGAGGCCCGGGCCGGCGAAGCACAACGGGAACATCAGGCAAGGGTAGATTGCCTGGAATACCAGACCACTGAAATTAAAGCCAGTGCTAGGCGCAAGATGGAGCACTTAGAATACCAGGTCAGAAAGGTGAGGGGCAGCGAGATAAGGCTGCAGGACACGATTTGCGACCTCACCCAAGAATTAAAAGAGCAGGAGGAGAAAGTAAGGGAGGTAAAGGCAGCATACAAGCTAGCCTGCGACCGGGGGTTCGAGGAGGCAGATCACGGGCCCTGTAGGGAGGAGATAGAAAACTTGGGCATGGCCTTATCGAGGGCAAAGGGCATGGTATGCCTCATCAGCCCGAAGGCGGGCCAGTCGGACTTTACCGGCAACCCAAACAGAACCGTCCCACAGGCAGCACCCAGAACAAAGTTGGCTAGGGAATCAGAGGTCCCACGGCCGCCACCCATAGCTCCGAGTTTTCAGGAGTTCTGGCAGCAAGGGGGGGTGGAGGATGAAGTGGTAGGGGAAGCACAGCAGGCCCCGCTAGATAGGGCGGGACCAGGACCGGTGTACCCCCTCCGACAACGGAGGTATGGCCCGCCCGTTGATGACAAGGACCCAGGAGCCATCCAAAATCAGCATGGCACCCAACAGCTCAGGGCCATGGTTAGTCACATCCCCAAGCTCACCGAAACGGGAGACCCCTCTCTGCACTTCAGGGAGATAGAACAGGCAGCGTGCGTTAATGACTGCGATGATGCAGAGCAAGCTAAGATGCTGCTGTTTTCTCTGGGGAGTGATCTCCTCCAGACCCTATCTGATGAACGTAAAAAGGGGCAGAAAGATTATGAGGATTTGAGGATCGAGATATTGGAGGCCATGGGACTCAATGACGGTAGTCCGTTCGCCCGGGTGGAAAAAACGGTACAGCTCCCAGGGGAGTCCCCGCAGGCGTTCGCAGACAGGCTGTGGCCAGTCTACCGGAGCGCATGCCCGGGAATGCCAGCGCGGACATTACTGAACCAAGCCCAATTGACCCACTGGCTCCGTTGTCTAATGACAAACTGCCTGCCCCAAATCCGAGCCCAGGCTGCGGCCTGGTTTGACCCCCGAAACCCCCAGACCACCGAAGAAACGGTGATCCGCCAGCTCACGGTAGCGTTTAGGAATATGAGGGGTATCGAGACGCCCCAACCCAAGGGAAAAGTCCATGAGGTTAAACCTGGGGGCCAGAATAAGAAAGAGTGGCACCAGGAGGGGAACCGTCCCTCCCAGACTAAGTTAAACTGTTACGGGTGCGGGAAGGACGGCCACTGGCACAAGGATTGTAAAAATCCATGGAAAGACAATAAAGTAAAGAACTCCACAGCCCCAGCCCAGAAGGCAGAGATGGAAATTGCTCCCGCTGCGATCGAGTCATTTTTAGAGACCATGCGATCTCTTATGACCAGCCAGGGGAGAATAGCAGCCACCACCGGTGTGGTGGTTCCCTCGGCCCCCTCTGACACCCCGCAATGACTAGAGCCAGCACAGCCTGTCGACCTGTGTCCCCCAGAAAGACACGCACAGGAAGAGACCGCCTGTAAAATGGAGGAATACCTGCGGTGCCAGGTTGTGGAGGCTAAGTTAGTTGAGCAGGCTTTAAGGGAGGAGAACGCTAGGTTAACAGCGAGGGCTGGCAGTTTAGAGGGTCAGCTAAGGGTTTTTAAAATGGTTCATGACCAGTGTGAGCTGTTTAAGCCGGAGGCGAAGAAGCAGGCAGCTGGGATTCAACCCGAGGTTAGAAATCCTCAGCCCGCAGTGGGTACGCGCACGCAGGCTGCACACGCAGGTGCAGTCGCGTGCGTCAAGGGAGAAGTTCCCCAGTACTTTGTCCAGACCACTCCCCCTCTCTTATGGGATTCCGAGGAGGAGGAGCCCGAACCAGATAGCCCCGCCCCTGAGCCAGGTTTTGAACCTGGAGGGGAAGACCCTCAGCCACCGGCAGCCGGTGGCGAGGGATTGCCCGTCGCCAGTTCGGGTTTGGGAGGGGAGAGACCGAGGGAGAAGGCCCCCAGCCAGCGAGGACTGTGACCCGAGCCAAGGGTCTGCTCGCCAAGGTAGCCCCACCAATAGCACTCCCTAGGAGGTCTCCTCGGCCACCCCAGCCCAAAAAAGTATGGTCACCGGCTCTTCAGTTAAAAAGGGCGGCCTCCCGTGTCAGGGAGAAGCCGAAAGACAGAGATCCCCAGCCAGCAGCCATAAGCTGCGAAGGACCAGAAGTGGAGATCAGTCCAGCTTCGTCGCAGGTAGTAGCCTGCAACAGTCCGTCTCGGAGACGGGCGGCAGGTGTACATAGCTTTGTTTAAGTTTAGTAATGTGTATAAGGTTAAGTTAGGGTGTTTTAATTTAATTCTATGTAAGGAACCGGTAGTCTATAAGTTTTAAGTATGGAACCATTCCAGAGTGCTGTCTACGTGAGCCGAGGTCGCGGGACCCAATCACACTTCCCCCAAGCCAGGGAGCCTCAAGGGAACCTGGCTAGATGCTTTTATGTCTTTTTCAGAATTTCAAAATGTGCGGAGGCATAATCCCGCTCGCCCTGTTCGGGCTGAACCTCGCGAGAAGGGGCATGTCGAGGGCCATCATATCTTCAGATGCTCGGGAAGAGAGCGCCCCTAGCACACGACGGAAGTGGTCTACGGGAGGCGGATGAAATCACCTCGTATGTCCACGAGGGGAGCTGGCCAGGATGGCTGGGATCCAATTCGACCCAGTATTCTAGTGAGACCGGCTTCATGTATGGGGAGGCCTCCCTCCAGTGCCCAAGGATACGAATCGTCACCCCAAGGATTAGCGTCGCCGTGGGCAAAAGAATATGTTTGATGTATAATGGGAACGTTCCCCTGGCTAGGTGGTGGTGGCTCAGAAAGTTAAGCAAAGACATGGGGAACCCCAGGGTAGAGTGGGAAAGGTTAGGGAATAACACTCACAGGACCATTACAGGGACCCAGGGAGGGTTAAGTGTGTGCTGGGATAAATGGTGGGAACCAGATCAGGGGATCTACGTCTGTATGTGGGGATCAGAGAAGGCCTGCCCCACAGGCATTTCCATCACTTTCCACAGCCAGCGGCAAGATAACGGGCGGGGGATGGACTGGGAGTCTCGCCTGGATGCATGCGCGATCCCATACTCCCCAATCTCGGTTAATGCCACTGAACTAGTGACCCGCCCCCGACGGCCCCTGCCCACGACCCCGATGTCATGGACAGTAGCAGAGGGATGCCCCGCCGCCACCAAGGGACCAGGGAACGGCCTGGTGCGAGTACCCACAGACCAGGTGCTGTATCAAGGGGTGCATTACGCAGTGGCCTCGGTGATTTTAAACCTCACTGAGGTACACTTACCCACGTGGTGCCCCGCAGAGACTACCAAATTGTATCAAGCCCTATTAACAGAGATGTTTCGAAAATTCCGTGAATTTGACTTTTCGGAGGTCAATAAGACCGCATTGTATGCTCACCACGAGGTTTGGGACGGGGTTGGGAGGCAAAGAAGGGGTGTTTTTAATGATGTTTTTACTGGTTTTAACACGGGGTCCTTGGTCATCAACAGTTTGGATGACATCAAGCTGCAGACCCAGATTAATGGTCTAAAAACGCAATTAATGGGTATTTTAACTGATGAGAATAAGGTGGTAAGTTCTGAGTTGCATGAAGACCAGGCCATGACACTCCACTTAAAGGAGATCATAGCAGAGCTGGAAAAACATGCAAAGATGGTAAATGCTCTCATCAGGGAGGACAGAAACGCTTCTGACCAGGCTGCGCAGAATGAAGTGTGCGTGCTGTACGGGGCATGGTTGCTGGGCGAGGGCCGCAGTAATCTGGAGGATTTAAAACAAGGTTTAGTCCCCTCCTGGATCAGCAACAAACACCTCGCAGTCCTCCACCCTTTTGAAAATGCATTAAGCCCGTGCCAGCTCCAGCTAGCTTCGGAGGCCTACCCAGTCCTGGTGGACTGTGGGTGGTCCAACCACACCGTCATGCGGATAGTTGTAAGAATGCCGGTCATGGGCGGGACAGCCCGACCCGCACCGGTATACAGGGTGGAGAACATTGGAATCATTCAAGGGGGTGCACACATTTGTTTTGCAGCAGTCCCGCCCTATGTCATAAAGTGGGAGCACGCTATGACGGGTACTGACCTCTCGGGGTGCCGTAGCCGGGGAGCACGCATCATCCTGTGTCCCCAGCACTTGAATGCCTATTCGAAACCACAATGCGGGTTCAGAGCTGCTGACGCGAAACCTATAAATTGTACCATGGAAGCCATGGCACAAGGCCATATTCCCCCACAGGTAGCATATATAGGAGGTGGGACATATTGCATCACCACAGGAGCATCTCACTACCAGCACGGACAGCGCAGCTGGTGCGCGGTGAGTGACAGCAGCTTCTGCTTCAAACCCGAGGCAGAAGTTCAAGTGGCACAGATACGAATTGTCCCCATTCCTGAACCGTCCACTGTTCACCTCACTGCGGAGGAGAGTTTTACCCACCTCCAGAAATATGTCGCCCACTTCGGTTACCCGATTCCCCCTCTCCCAGAGCACCTTACCAAATTATTAAAAGCCGTTCTAGTATCCCAAAAGCACTTCTACACTTTGCAACAGAAGACTGTACAGATAGGGGCCGACATTTTAGATATTATGACCCCGCCCTGGTGGGACATTTTTGAAAGTATAGAGGTCCCCTCCTGGATTCGAATGGCACCCCACATCTTAGTAGTCTGTCAGCTAGGGATTGTCCTCTACCTGGTTTGTGTCCAGTGTAGGAGAAAGGGTCCCGGGGTAGAAGTTAAAGCGAAAAGGTTGTGGAAGGACCAGTATGCCCGGGTGGAAGAAGAAACACTCGTGTGAGCTTTGTGTCGTATCACTGCCAAGTGATGGCAGGCTCGTTTGTTATTTTTAATAAAGCTCGTTCCTTCCGTTCGTTAATTTTAATAAATATGGTTTTGGCCTGATGTTGATTTTATTAAAGATTGTGGGGGAGAAATTTGGTTGGTAGCGCCAGCGATTAGCGCCTAAAGAGGCCGAGAAGTGGGGCGCTAACCCACTAGCGCCCGGGTGCAGTGAACCCTGCGCCTCTTGCCATATTGAGTGGGCTTTCAGCGCCGGCGCTAAATCTTAGCGCCCGCTCGCGGGTGCAGGCAGATCATGACGTCATTTCAGTGTGCAACGCCATTTTTGCCCCGGACTGGAAATTCAGTGGCGCCCCCTCCGTTCCGCCTGGCGCTAATAAGGACTGCTTACCTGGAACGTTCCCCAGTTGCTCTCGGGCTGGGGGGGGGCGCTCTTTAAAGGGGACTGCACTGGTATAAAAGCGGCAGCCATTTTGGGAGCACAACTTCCTCGAGACTTTCACAGAGTTGCTGAGCTGCACTCTGAGAGCCATTGCACCAGTGAGCCAGCGCTGGCCAGAGGAACTTCAGCCTTCTGACCATCACCTTGCTGCTGGTGAGCATTTAAAACGTTAACAATTTCTTGTGCGCTATTATTATGGGGGCTGCATTGGAGGGGAACGTCCTGCTGCTGAACCATCTGGAAAGGGCACAGAGACGCAGGGAGAGAGGGGCAGGAATGGCCAGACGGAGGAGGGCCAACAGACGTCGCCACACCAGACCTTATGCTGCCAGGGTTTTCCGACAGCAGTTCTCTTACTTGAACATGTCAGAGGAGCAGTGTCTTAGAAGGCTGCGCTTCAGAAAGGAGGTGGTGACTGAGCTGTGCCACCTGCTTCAGCCAGATCTGCAGCCTCAGATAAGGTGCAGGACCTCTCTGTCGGTGGCTGTCAAGATGACTGTTGCCCTGAATTTCTATGCGAGCGGCTCCTTTCAGGCCGCAACTGGGGACATCGCCAACATATCGCAGTTTGCGGTGCATTGCTGCATCCGTCAAGTAACAGATGCCCTATTTAAAAGGAGGCGGCAGTACATCTCCTTCCCTATGACACTGGAGAAGCAGCGGGAGCGCACAGAGGGCTTCGCAGCAATAGCGGACTTCCCCATGGTGCAGGGCGCCATTGACTGCACGCACGTGGCTTTGCGGGCGCCTGTTTCGAATCCGGAGGAGTTCCGCAACCGCAAGGGGTTCCATTCCTTGAATGTTCAGCTGGTCTGTGACCACTGACAGCTGATCCTCGCAGTCAATGCACAGTTCCCTGGCAGCAGCCACGACGCCTTCATCCTGCGCCAGACTTCAGTTGCAGACCTATTCGAGGCCCCGGCTCACCCAGGAGGCTGGCTTCTCGTTGACAAGGGCTATCTTCTGTGCACATGGCTGATGACCCCGCTCCATTCGCCCAGCACCCCTGCTGAAGAGCGCTACAATGCGAGCCATCAGGCGACGAGGAACATTGTGGAGCACACATTCGGTGTGCTGACGCAGCGGTTCCGCTGTCTGGACCATTCCGGAGGCGCCTTGCAGTACTCACCAGAGCGAGTCTCCCACTTCGTGGTTGTCTGTTGCATGCTGCATAACCTCGCCATCCTACGCACCCAGCCAATGCCACCAGACATGATGACGGCGGCGGAGGAGGAGGAAGGAGGGAGGAGAAGGAGGAGGAGGAGGAAACTGGAAGGGCCGTCTGTCAGAGGCTGATAACAAGCCGCTTCTAGGCCCCTCTGACGGAATGCTTGGTGCCATTCGAAGAGCAGGAATGGAACCGTTCGGATTACCCAAAGCCTATGAAGGGCAGTATGAATGTAAATAGCAGACATGGCCAATGTAAATAAAAAAAGTTGTTTATTTTGCAAAATGTGCTTCCTTCCAACATGACAAAGCAATGGCTGCAGAAAGCAAAAGTAACACACTAACACATAAGTGTGCTCGCACACCCGGGAGACTATCCAAAACATTACTAACATTCAGACCAGCATCCATGGCCTTGATTTCTACAAATAAGACGTCTCAGCAGCACCTTCTACTCTTTCCCCCTTGATAGTGATCTACTTCTCTTGTGAGATCGGCCCCTTCCCTCCCTGCAGCTCCTCCTTAATGGGACCCCAGTGGCTGCATCAAGGCTGGGGGAGGCCTGCTGGCTGTCCAAAAGCACAGATGCCCCTGAGGGAATTCCTGGACAACCTCTGGCCTTGGAGGGCCCGGATGCTGACTGCTCCAACTGTGCATGGGTGGAAGCAGTCTGTCCTGCAGGTGGTGGCAGCTGCAGTGGAGACGTGCCAGCGGTGGCATCAGGAATGCTGACATCCTGAGAGTGGACAGCAGCTCCCTGGTCAACCGACACACTGGCACTCTGACGGGGCAGCACCGCAGCATGCGCACCAATCGGCTGGTCCACAGATTGATGCCCTGCTGTAGTGCTGCAAGGGCCCCAGGTAATCCCGCCTGATCCAGCGAGGGTGGCAGCAGTCATTGGTCGCGTGGCCTCAATATGCGTCTGCATGAGACCAGCGAGTGACTGCGTGGCAGCACTCAGCACTTGCGTGGCAGGTGCCAGTGCTTGGCTGAAGCCCTGGACAGTCCTTTCCAGTGCTTCGCTGAAGGCCGGGACAGTCCTTTCCACTGCTTCGGTGAAGCCCTGGACAGTCCTTTCCAGTGATGACCCGATGCCCTGGACAGCCTTTTCCAGTGCTGCCCCGAAGCCTTGGACAGTCCTTTCCAGTGATGTCCCAATGCCCTGGACAGTCCTTTCCAGTGCTGCCCCGAAGTCCTGGACAGTCCTTTCTAGTGCTGCCCCAAAGTCCTGCGCACTCCTTGCCTGTGCTGCCCCGAAGTCCTGCGCACTCCTTGCCTGTGCTGCCCCGAAGTCTTGGATACTCTTTGCCAGTGTCTCGATGGATTCAGGCATCCTTGCCACTGCAGCCATGAGCTCAGTGTGCCTGAGCCAAGCCTGGGTGCTCATTTCTGTGAGGGAACGCACCTCTTCTGCGCTCTGTGCAGCAGCACTCGCGGCCTGACTCGCCCTCCGGGGAGACGGCCCCCGAGCTTCCCTGCCCGCCTTGCGTTGCTGCAGCCCACTGGTTCCTGGAACTGGTTCCTCCTCAGAGCATTCCCCCCCGCTCCCCTCCAGGGAAGTAGTCTCCCCAGTCTGCAGAGGGGCTGGCTCGCCTGAGGGTGGCAGGGATGGTCCGGCTTCCTCCTGCTCGTCGCCTCCGGAGTCAGTGGCAGTGGCAGCTTGAGGGCCCGGCTCCCGAGCTGGTGATGCAGCATCTGAAAGCAGGGAGGTTGAAGAGTGGCTTTAGCGAAAGGACAGGGTGGCAGCAAGGGATGCATGAGTGCTGCAATGCTCTGACATGGGTCCAGAGTGAAAAAGCATGCTGGTGGGGGGAAGAAGTGGAAGGAGAGAGTTCAAAAAGGTGATGACCTTACCATCGCTGTGCACAATGGGGTTGGCAGCCCCAGTCGTGACAGGACCAATCATCCGGCCTCCAACAATCTGGTGGACTCGTTCCTCCAGGTCCGTCAGTGTCTGCAGCTAAGGAGGGCCTCCTCCAGTACGAAGCTGCTCCCTCCGGTTCCTGGCCAGCTTGGCCTGCAGGAGAAAGGACGGGAAGTGATGAAACATGCTGGCCTGAGCTGACATCACATGCCCCCCATAGTTGAAAAGCCCTTACATTATGCATTGAGCTGATATCACATGCCCCCCATGGTAGAATAGCCATTACATTATGCATTGAGCTGACATCACATGCCCCCCTATGGTAGAATAGCCCTTACATTATGCATTGAGCTGACATCACATGCCCCCCATGGTAGAATAGCCCTTCCATTATGCATTGAGCTGAATGTGCGTGTGTGTTTCCAAAAAGGCCCATGGGTGCTGGCTGACAGATGGCCATTGGGGCTTCGCGCACCCTCTGGCCATAATGTCAGGTGCAGATGGAGGGATGAAGAAGATTGCGAAAAAGGCACTCACCCTAACGACCCGAGTGAGGTCGTTGAACTTCTTCCTGCATTGCACAGGAGTCCTGGGCACCATGCTGCTGGAGGTGACTCTTTGACAAACTTCCCTCCAAGCCCTGCAGTACTTGCTCTGATGAGGCCTCCTGCCATTGTCGGGGTACAGCACAGCTCGCCGGCGCTCCACTTCACCAACCAAAGCATCCAATGCCCCATCGGTAAAGTGCTCTGCTCTCTGCCTCACCCTCTCCATATGTTCAAAGTTTGGAACGCCACAGAAAGTACAGCGCCGATTTTGAGGCCTACAAGGTGCAGAGTGTGGCTGCTGATCCTAATTGACCCGCCCCTTTAAGAGCTGGCCGGCGCCAGCATGTCTCGGGGTAATCGATTATTGACAGCACCTGCGCTGCACCCGGCCGCCGACATATTGAGTAGCGCCGCCGGGTTAGCGCCTTATGACTCCCGTGCAGCGCCTGGATCAACGCCGCAATCACCTGTAGGGGCGCAGCAACCCAATATCGTTCGAGGTGGCAATAAGTTGCGCCTGCCGATAAAATTTGCGCAGCACCAATTCTAGCGCCCAAATGGGGCTATACCCAATTTCTCCCCCTGTGTGTTGTAATAAAGTTTTATGATGTCCCAAGTAGTGCAGGGGTGTTGGGCCCCTCTGTGCTTGGATTATTGTAACAGATCATATTTGCTATTGATAGATGCCTGCCGTGCACTGCGGTTTAATCTAAGTAAGGGGAATATATGTGTCGTGGGATCGTGAATAGATAATATAGGGGAAGGTTGTTTGTGGAAGTGTCAGAAATTTTGCTCACCTTGATTGGACACTTCAAGCAAGTTTCAGTATCCTAGGGAGGACTGAAAGGATTCACAAATTTCATGTCTCCCCCGAGGGTTTACTTTTGGTTTATTAAAGAAGCCCTGGTTGGACTGAGTTTGGAATCCAGGGCTCAACAAGATGGCTGCGGCCAGCCTCATGGCCAAAGCCTGAGAGTTTCAGTTTGGACTGACAAGCTTGTATTCTGATGACTGTGAGAAGGAACTTTCCAGAACTTGAATGCAGACAGACCTTCTGCATTTATGCATGAGAAACAAACCCAGTGGCATTCGGGCCTCTGATTAAAAGGCATCAAGGTTGTTTGCACAAACAATCAGGAGCAGACAAGGCCTATTCAATATGTAGTGGGACAAGCTCAGCTGCATTCAGGCCTTCGTTTAGAGGACGTCAACATTGTTTACCCAAGTGCTTCAAAACGATCAACGGGGCATTCAGACTGGAATGGCCCCATCACGAAACCAGTTGGACAAAGGGGAACATTGATGAGGCGTTTAAAACCGATTACCGGCCATCCAGGTTCAATATGTCCAGATTAGACAAAAGAAATGAGCTGATCTGGCGGGAGATAAGGGCTACCGGGAAGGGTATAACTAGTCCCTCGGGAGGCCATTTCTCGCTCTCTCCTGCCTCGGCTCTGGTGCCCTGCCTTACCATCAACCCAGACCATCGACGAAGAGCCCGTCCAGGGAAGTAGAATACCCGCAGTTACGTTTAAATGACTGGGGTATCTCTGCTTTGGGGCGGTGAAAACCTAAGACATCGGCAGGCAACAGGGCACGGAGCAGGTGTTTCAACATCCTAGACTGGTAAGCATCAATTTTCTGGCCCATCACAAGATAACCTAGATAGGTGTAAAGGGTGGGAGTTAAGGGGAATTGCTAAAGTGTCATTCTAGTCATTTTCCCTCGATGTGTCCGTTTCTCCTCCCCTGTTAAGTGTAATTGATTTTCTCTGTATGGTAATTGTTCTCTATTTTAATAAACATTGGTTTTCTTTGCACCGAACCACTGGTCTCGTTTGTCTATATCGCTACTTGTAAATAAGTCCGGTGGTCAGAGCCAACGGGGAAGCGATTCGAACCGCACAGGGCTGGGGCAGCTCAGGCACACGGCTGACTGACCAGACACAAACCCAAACCAAAACCGCCTACACATGGATGAACTACAGAATTTGTTCATCCAAGTTTGGCATAAAAATAAAACAAAAAAGGTGACTCAACCATGGCTAACAAGGGAAATTAGGGATAGCATAAGATCCAAGGAGAAGACATATAAATTGGCCAGAAAAAGCAGTAAACCTGAGGATTGGGAGCAGTTTAAGATTCAACAAAGGAGGACAAAGGGATTAATTAAGAAGGGGAAAATAGAATATGAGAGTAAGCTTGCAGGGAACATAAAAACTGACTGTAAAAGTTTTTATAGATATGTGAAGAGAAAAAGATTGGTGAAGTCAAGCATAGGTCGCTTGCAGTCAGAATCAGGGGACTTTATAATGGGGAACAAAGAAATGGTAAACCAATTAAATACATATATTGGTTCTGTCTTCACAAAGGAGGACACAAATAACCTCCCAGAGATGTCGGGGAACATAGGGTCTGATGAAAGAGAGGAACTGAAAGAAATCAGTATTTGTAGGGAAATGGTGTTAGGGAAATTGATGGGATTGAAGGCCGATAAATCCCCAGGGCCTGATAATCTGCATCCTAGGGTACTTAAGGAAGTGGCCCTAGAAATAGTAGATGCATTGCTGATCATCTTCCAACATTCGATGGAATCTGGAACAGTACCCATGGGTTGGAGGGTAGCTAATGTTACCCCACTATTCAAAAAAGGTGGTAGAGAGAAAACGGGGAATTACAGACCGGTAAGCCTGACATCGGTAATGGGGAAAATGCTAGAGTCTATTATAAAAGATGTAATAGCAGAGCACTTGGAAAACAGTGACAGGATTGGACAAAGTCAATATGGATTTACAAAAGGTAAATCGTGCTTGACTAATCTACTGGAATTTTTTGAGGATGTAACTGGTAAAATAGATAAGGGAGAACCAGTGGAAGTGGTGCATTTGGGCTTTCAGAAGGCTTTTGATAAGGTCCCGCATAAGAGATTAGCGTGTAAAGTTAAGGCACATGGGATTGGGGGCAAGGTATTGACTTGGATAGAGAACTTGTTGGCAGACAGAAAGCAAAGAGTTGGAATAAACGGGTCTTTTTCCGAGTGGCAAGCAGTGACTATTGGGGTACCGCAGGGATCGGTCCTTGGACCCCAGCTATTCACAATATGTATTAATGATCTAGACAAGGGAACTAGATGTAATATCTCCAAATTTGCAGACAACACAAGCTGGGTGGGTGTGTGTGCTGTGAGGAGGATGCCGAGAAATTCCAGGATGATTTGGACAGGTTGGGTGATTGGGCAAAAGCATGGCAGATGCAATATAACGTGGATAAATGTGAGGTTATCCACTTTGGTGTCAAAAACAGAAAGGCAGATTATTATCTGAATGGCAATAGATTGGGAGAAGGGGAAGTGCAACGAGACCTGGGTGTCCTTGTGCACCAGTCACTGAAGGTAAGCATGCAGGTGCAGCAGCCGGTTAAGAAGGCAAATGTTGGCCTTGGTAGCAAGAGGGTTTGAGTACAGGAACAAAGATGTCTTGCTGCACTTGTACAGGGCCTTGGTGAGACCACATCTTGAGTATTGTGTGTCGTTTTGATCGCCTTATCTGAGGAAGGATATTCTTGTCATGGAAGGAGTTCAGCGAAGATTCACCAGGCTGATACCTGGGATGGCAGGAATGACGTATGAGGAGAGATTGGGACGATTGGGCTTGTACTCGCTGGTGTTTAGAAGAATGAGAGGGGATCTCATTGAAACTTATAAAATTCTGACAGGACTGGACAGACTAGATGCAGGAAGAATGTTCCCGATGGTCGGGGAGTCCAGAACCAGGGGTCACAATCTAAGGATAAGGGGTAGACCATTTAGGACAGAAATGAGGAGGAATTTCTTCACCCAGAGAGTGGTGAACCTGTGGAATTCTCTACCACAGAAGGCAGTAGAGGCCAATTCATTAAATATATTCAAGAAGGAGTTGGATATATTACTTAAGGCTAAAGGGATCAAGGGATATGGGGAGAAAGCAGGGACCGGCTACTGAATTTGGATGATCAGCCATGATCGCATTGAATGGCGGAGCAGGCTCGAGGGGCCGAATGGCCTACTCCTGCTCCTATCTTCTATGTTTCTATGTTTCAGGAATGCCTCCAACCAGAGTTGGCAGCCTTAAATCTAGCTAATATTTGAAATAAAAGATAATTAGATACATTCTTTCAATTTCAAAATGGTACAGCTGTGTGCAAAACATACTACATCAATTAAAACAGTCACTGGACAAGTAGTTTGTGAGGTAAATTCTGTTTATTCTGCATGTAGCTTCTGGTCATTTTGAGAGTTGTGTATAAACTTTCTATCAAACAACAGAAGCTTTCAATCACTTAAAAAGTCTGGGTGTTCTGCAAAAAAAAAGTCTGTAACAAAACAAAAGTCTCCCAACCTTTCCAGCTCGAATAATTGGCTCCAGCCTTGTACCATATTAAAAATCCCTTGTAGGAATCAGCAAATGTAGATTTTCACAATCTAAGGCCTAGAAATTCGATAAAACCTGTCGGTGCCACTGCGGGCTAAAATTGATGGTGCTGGCAGGACCAGTAAATTGGCACTGGTGGCTAATTAACATTAGCCCAGCGGTAAACGTACCATGCAACACTGTTCTGGTGGCGTTAGTCTTGGCAGGAGGCCCCAATGTAGCATGGCCATAGCGCCATCACAGCAAGAACGGCCTTCTCTTAAAGCGAGGCTGTCATTTCAGAAAGCAGTTCAGTCCCTTAAAGGGGAACTGCCTTCTGAAGTGAAAAAAAATAAAAATCATGTAAAAATAGGCAGTTTTTAGCCCTTACAGCTCAACTGCCTTCTGAATTCTCTTCCACACATAAAAAAAATGATAAAAGTGCTTCAGCACTAACACAAATGGCTCAGCAAGCCAGGGAAGGGACACCCAGGGTCTCTCACGGAGCACTCCAGCTTTGAAAGAAAGAAAGAAAGACTTGCATTTATATAGTGCCTTTCACGACCACCGGACGTCTCAAAGCGCTTTACAGCCAATGAAGTACTTTTGAAGTGGAGTCACTGTTGTAATGTGGGAAACGCGGCAGCCAATTTGCACACAGCAAGCTCCCACAAACAGCAATGTGATAATGACCAGATAACCTGTTTTTGTTATGCGGATTGAGGGATAAATATTGGCCGGGACACCGGGGATAACTCCCCTGCTCTTCTTTGAAATAGTGCCTTGGGATTTTTTACGCCCACCTCAGAGGGTAGAGTGCACGGGGTCAACACTACAAGAGAGGTCCTCTACCCACACGGCCCAGGAGGCCCTCCAGAAAGAAAGATGTGGGACCAGATCACTGAGGCCGTCACTGCCAGCAGTATCACCTTCATGATCTGGTGCCAGTCCCCAAAGAAGCTTCATGACCTCAGACCACTGGTCATCAGTGAATGCATCTTCAAAAACTGTGTCCTACCAACTGCATCATTAGCCTCACACACTTCTTAATACACAACCCCCTCCGCTCCCCAATCACTCACCTACCAACAATCTGTACCAATTACGAGGCACACCTCCCATTTCTAGCTTCACCTCACCCCCTTGGAGGAGACGGTGCAGGCCATTCTTGGCAGGTGCATGGTTCAGCCCTTGGCCAGTGGCGGGGCTGAAAGGATACAAGATGCTGGTATCCTCATAAGTTATTCTCCTTCTCGTATGCACCTCTTGCTTTCCTGCCCTCCTGTCACCACAACTCCACTCTTGTGCCTTCTTCATTCACACATCCAAGTACTGCAACCTGCCCAGCCAGCGGGTGGCCAAGAAGAGGGAGAGGAGCGTGAAGAAGAAGAAGAAACACCATCACTCGATTTCACACTCCCAGCCACCAGCTCCTCAAGGTCAACTGGCAAGGCCATTTGCAGTGTCCCCCACTGAAAGTCAGCAGTCTTCCGCCAGCCATGCTGCAGCCACTGGGGAGCACTGCGTGACATCAGTAGGATAGGCAAAGGCACACACAAGACAGTCACTAAGGAAATGCATAAGGGTGATTCGTTGATTTCTTGATATATTGGATGGAAAGATGTATAAAGTTGGATTGGAAAGTTTGCTTTGTGTTGGCTTTTATTTCAGCATTGTGGCCAAGAGGACGCTGTGATGGTCAGTAACAGAGGGAAGGTAAAGTGTGGGACTAATGTTGAAAGGGGAATTGGGGTTGTAGGCACTGGTACCCGCAGGCGAATAATTCCATCCCGGATATCCCGGCCAGAAAGGAGCTGTCTGGGTTGCATCCTTTCTGTTTTCTCCTCTTCTGCTTCCTCCTCTTCTGCGTCTTCCTCTTCTGCGTCTTCCTCTTCCCTCTGCGAACGGATGCTGCAAATGTGAAATAAAAGCATAAAATGCTGGAAATACTCAGACAGCATCTTGACCTGAGATGTGAACTCTTGTTTCTCTCTTCATGGATGATGCCTGACCGGCTGAGTATTTCCAGCATTTTCTGTCTTCTCAGAGGCCCTCCTTTACTATCCGAGGCTTTGCAAGCATCCAGCAGCACTCCCTGCATACTTAAAAAAACTTTTAACATGTATTGCACCAAGCCACTACTTCAATAAAATGTAAAAAATCCAGTCCAAAAGCTTAAATGCAAACTTACTTAAAAGATGTGTGTGCCCCTTTAAGAAATGCTGACAGCGCCTCTGTCAGTCTGCTGCACGCTCGCTTTTCAAAGCGAGCTGAGGACCCAGCGCTGAACTCAGCGCTAAGGTCGAAATTCGCAGAGGGTGATGTTAAGTCAGTGTGACATCACACTCTCCCCATTTGCATCTCCAGGGCCAGCGCCGCTATTGGCGGCACTAAGGTCCTTACCAAAATGGTGGCCACCGAGTCCCGCACCAGAGAAGGGTGTTAGAGTGGCAGCCGCCATTTTTTGCCAGGATTCCAGCGCTAACGGGTGACAGTAATTAGCCCAATTTCTGGGCAGCAGCGTTTTACAGTGTAAAAAAATTAATTTAGACCTCTTTTTAGAATATCTTTCTGGAATAAAGCCATCTTAGGGTGCACCACAACATCTAACTGGAGATCCCCCGTATCTTTAAGTGGCTGCATGTTGTGGAATTTTCACTGCAAGGTTGTCTACTCATGTAATCTCCTGACTTGATCCCTGTTCTCGAGCTTTCCAACACCAGGCCCAACCTGGGGTGGGAGCTTGTGGTGAATATTTAATTAAGGCTGACTTGAAAAGTCCTGAGAGATCGGGCTGGTTTGAAATCAGAGAGTGTTACACTCGCCATTCCATCATTTTTTTTTACAATTGTGTAATTTCTACCAGTTTATCTGTACTTGACAAACAAAATTTAAAAAAACTTCCCACAAAGTGAGAATTCCATCGGGCACTCCACCATAGCAACTGAGCTGCAAACAATTTAAAGGAATGTTGTACTTTAATCCTTTCCTCATAGTCTTTTTTAATAAAGACATCACTGGAGTGTTTACCCGTTTAATGGCCCAGTAATTTGGGTCCCAACGCGTGAGTACGCACGGGGTACCCACGCGTGGACCCGATGGAAGTGCCGGTTTCTTGCATGCACAGTGCATGCGTGGGAAAACGGCACTTCCGGTCCCCTGAAAGCAGAGGTTAAGAGCTGAAACGCGTGCGACGTATGAGGCAGCGCGTGCGCGTTGAACTTCCTTTTTTTGACAGGTTTGCCCGTGCGTGAAGGCCTCCACTTTTTACACATTAAAAAAGCAGACGTAAGGACTTCATTTTAAAAGGTAAGTGGTCAATTAATTAAAATTAGAACATTTTTTCCACAGGTTTATTATTTTTAAATGCTTTACAGTAAGGTAAGTGTATTTTTAGCTCCGATTTTTTATAATATTATTTTTTTCAAAAATTTAAATTATTGTTTAAAATGGTTATTTAATGTTATTTATAGTTGATTTAAATAGTGTGATTTAAAAAAAAATTATTTTAAGGTTATGTACTGTTTTGGGCGCCCGGAGTTTTCATGAGTTTGACAGGTCTTATGTCAAACTCATGAATGGACTTTTCCCTCCTCCGATTGGTTGCCCAGTGCTCACGTGATCCCAGCCGACGCATCGCACTAAGTACGCCGCTGGATCACACAAGCACAGCGCGCCAGGAGCTGGACCGGGCCACAGACAGGAAATCCACGCAGGCCCAGGCCTCAACTGTCGGCGCGCTATGTAAGTGTAGGTCGGGGGCTTACACCCGCGGGAAGCCCCCGACACGAACTTCTGGGCCAATATTTTCTAGTAGGAAGGTCGATTCTTTCAACAACTTTATGAACAGGATATTTTTGATTAAGTATCCTGACAAGATAATAAATGCATAAGGAGCTAGTTTGGAGGCCCGATTCCAAAGTGACGATTCTCTTCTAACTGTAGTGGGCTACCGCAAGCACAGCTTAGATCTAGCACCACGCAACTGCACCTTGTCTCACTCCCATCGCTGGACTCTTAACGGATCTAGGAACTGTTGGAGGAACTGCAGTGCTGCACGTAACTTGATTCTCATGAACTTGAACTGCCCATCCGTCTGATGTTGCTGGACCAAGTTCAAAAAAGAAATAGAGAACATCAAAGAGCCTTTGAATCCACTGCCCACTCCACTCCTCAAGAAGTTAACTCTTTGAGCTTCTTCATGAAAGAAACTTTAGCTTTGATTTCTTTCTTTTCCCTTGATTGCTCTCCCCCACTCCCCACCTCTCCCCATGCTGATCAATACTGGGGGACAATTCCACATTGTAAAGTCTGTGGGTTGTTTAGTTAATTAATACACAGACTCCAAGAGTAACTTAAAACAGGACTTTACTATTCGAAGGTCAGGGCGAATCTGCCCAATAACTCCTGGCACAACACTTATATACTGGTGTGGTCACCGTCGGTATTACCGTATACAGAAGCCAAACAAAGTAGTGCCACACCTAAAATAGTTCTCTTAAAGGTGAACGGTTACATACAATAGTTCTCTTAAAGGTAGACGGGTACATACACTACAATCCTCCCTTTTTAGCTTACAACATACTTATTCCCCATTAAACATAACATATAATCAACTTCATGTAAAACAATTCACAGATATAGTCTCTGCGGGAAACAGTTCACAGATTCAGTCTCTGCGGGAACAGTTCACAGATTCAGTCTCTGGTCTTGACTCGGTCCGAACAACATCTCTGTGGTGTAGCCGGTTCACATTTCTAGCGTGACTCATCCAATAGTCTTTCCCTTGGCTTAACAGCTTGAACTTCCGTCCTGCTGAACCAGCAGTGCTGACTTTTACAAACAGCTGGACTGCCTTGGTAATTTTTCCTACTTTCCAACTGATTTGGCCCCCTTCGTGGGCCCACGTGCATGATCTGATAGAAGTGATAATGATTTAGATGGTTATCGTCTTCTGCTTCGTCTTTTTCTTTTCTGCTTCTTGGAGACTCTCGGGGCTCCCTTATCCGCTGCCAGCTGTAGCGCCACCATCTCCCTATGTTCCTTAGACTTTAAGTGCTTCATCCTGATTTCTGCACTTTGGGAGTTTTCACCACAAGCTGGGCAGACCAAGTCATCGTAATATTCCGTGTCACTCAACAGGTCATGGTAATATTCGGTGTCGTCCTGAGCTAGTCTAGCGAGAGGGCCTGCTACTTCTTCCGTACCCAACTGGACGTTAGCCGACTGTTGTTCCCTCCCTAGACATCTTTCCTGAAGAGACTTCTTCATGCGTTCATATTCATCCCGCTCTTCCTGGGTTTCCTGCAAATCCTTCACTAATGACCTCGTTTGTGATTTCAATACTTCCCCTTCCCTCGGGGATTGATTGATCAGGCTATTCAATCCTTCTACTGGAGCAGCTGTTTCAACATTCTGCTGTTCACATTGACGTGATTCAGCGTACTTTTGGCATCCCTGTAAAATCTGTGTTGCAACCTCAGCTATTTCCATAACTTTTGAGAGCTCCGAACTCCTTCCCTTTGAAGATTGAAGCTCGTGTTCAGATTGTTCCCATTGTAGAGTCTTGTCCTTCAGCATATGAAGGAGCTGGCTGACCGTTAACTCTTCCACGGGAACACTGTGGGTCAGAGTCTTCTCCATTTCATCCACCTTTTCCTCCAATGCTTTCACCTTCTTTTCCTCTTGTACTTTGGCTTCCAGCGCTCGGAGAAGTTGCGCCTTGATGCTCTCTAGCTCATGTTCAGAGGCCATTCTTACAGTCTCTGTGTTCCTTACAGTTCCCTTTTCTTCCACTGAACGGATTCCCAGTTGAATCTGTTCTTCAAGTTGTTGAATCTCGGTCATTGCCGCCCCATATTTGTCTTGGGTTTCCTTTAATATTTTTATGAGTTCTTGTACATCTTGTCTTTCATGTTCTGCCATGTCTTTCACCTCTAATTTCTCATCTATGGATGGAACTTCTACCGATGAGTCTGTCTTGGCCTTGAGCTCATCAAGAATTTCCTGCAGCCTTTGGACTTCTTGCTCATGTTCAACCTTCAGTTGCTCATATGCTTCCACTGAAACTAGCTTTTCGGAGGTTGCCGAGTTAACCCCTTCCAGAATTGTAGCCTGGGCCTGTTCATACTGTTCTTTCAACTTCTCACACTCTGCTTGTAAGGAGTCGTAGAGAAGAACTGGAATAAAATCCTGGCTTCCTGAAGATTCCTCTTCATTTGCTTCTTCCTGCAAATATTCTAACTCCTGAACAGCATAAGGGAGATGTGACCGGTAATTGGTCACGATGGCTCTATGGTCGCTCTCTGCTTGAGCTAGCTGCTTCTGTTGTCTTTCCAGATTCTCCCATTCGGTGTCATAGAACTTTTTCATTGTTTTCATCTCTTGTACGAGACGGTAACTCAATTGTTCTAATTGTTGTCGTAATTTGAAATAAGTTTGAGTCCGAGCTCGGTGTTCTTCCGTCATGGATATGTCCGTAACTTGAACAGGCTCAGAATTTTCTGTCAACTAGGTTGTCGTTGTTCGGTTGAGTTCTGCTCTGAAACTTTGTTCTTCTCTGGAGCATAAGCCTTTATGCATGCCTTCGTTTTTCCAACCTTCGTCGGCAAGTCCATTTCAGCTTTGTCTTTCATATTTGGGTTGGTCTTATCGTCATCCGTTTCAGAATCTGAGCTGATTGTCTGCACCGAGTCCTCACTCGTTATTGCTTTGAGGTAGTGCCATTCCATGTCTATTTTCTTGATCCACTCCCGTCCTAGAAGTGGTGGTCCTCCCTCATGTAGTACGTATAAGTTCATTCTTGGGTGTTCTTTACCCCTATCTCTCACTTTGACTCTTATCTTTCCCATAGGGTATACTTTATGCCCCGTGTATGTCTGCAATACGAACTTGGTATCTCTTAAGGGTATATGTGAGAATAGCCGGTGGTAATCCCTTCGATTTATGACTGATAGAGCTGATCCAGTGTCCAACTCCATTTTCACTTGGATTCCAGCTATTTTTAGCATGACCCAGATAGTTTGTAGGTCAGCTTCCTTACTCACATTGTGAATTCTCAGACTACCCAGCTCCTGGCCGTTTGGGTCGGAGTCTGAATTCTGTTCATCTGAACTCTTCTCAGCCACCTTGTGTACCTTGTTGTACTTTTCCTGTGATGGCTTCCTTTGGTTGTTGGTCCTTTGGTTGTTGGTCTTCTTCCCTGACCGGCATACCTTAGCTATGTGACCCAGTTTGCCACATTTCCTACATTCCTGGTTCTTAAACCAGCATTGGTTCTGGTGTGTGTTGTCTTCCCACAACGATAGCATTTTGTTGTTGTCGAGGTAATTTGATCCACACTTAGTGCTGCTGTCTTTAGCTGCATTTCCGCAGTTCCCTTCGCTGCGGCTTCGTGCGATGTTGCAATAAGGACAGCCCTGTCAAGTGTAAGGTCGTTCTCTTCGAGTAGTCGCTTTTGCGTTCCTTCCTTTGCCAACCCGCACACGAACTTGTCTCGCAATGCCTCTGTCAGATTCCCTCCAAACTGGCAGTATTTCGCTAGTCTACGCAGTTCGACCAAGTATTCTGCGTTGCTTTCGTCTTTCCGTTGCGTTCTCGCATAGAATTTGAATCGTTCCGCCAACATCAACGGTGTGGGGTTCAAGTGATCCTTCAGAACAGTCACAATCTCATCGAAAGTCTGATCCACCAGTTTAGCTGGTGCTAGTAGATGCTTCAAGAGCTCGTATGTCTTCGCGCCCATCGAGCTTAGCAAGGTTATAGCTTTGTCATCTTCTTCTATTTTATTGGCCTCACAATAGATCTCAATGCGTTCCACATACGTGGCCCAGTCTTCTACCTCGGAATTAAAAT